>NC_045600.1:133793313-134112928 GCF_009762305.2 Zalophus californianus
CAGAGAAAGACATGTATCATATGACCTCACTGATATGAGGAATTCTTTTTTTATTGTTATGTTAATCACCATACATTACATCATTAGTTCTTGATGTAGTGTTCCATGATTCATGGTTTGTGCATAACACCCAGTGCTCCACGCAGAACGTGCCCTCCTTAATACCATCCCCCCATCCCCTCCCTTCTAGAAACCTCAGTTTGTTTTTCAGAGTCCATTATCTCTCATGTTTCATCCTCCCCTCTGATTTTCCCCCCCTTCATTCTTCCCCTCCTGTTATCTTCTTCTTCTTCTTTTTTTTTTTAACATATATTGTATTATTGTATTGTATTGTTTCAGAGGTACAGATCTGTGATTCAACAGTCTTGCACAATTCGCAGCACTCACCATAGCACATGATTCATTGTTTGCGTATAACACCCAGTGCTCCATGCAGAACGTGCCCTCTTTAATACCCACCACCAGGCTAACCCATCCCCCCACCCCCCTCCCCTCTAGAACCCTTAGTTTGTTTTTCAGAGTCCATCGTCTCTCATGGTTCATCTCCCCCTCCAATTTCCCCCCCCTTCATTCTTCCCTTCCTATCTTCTTTTTTTTTCTTAACATATATTGCATTATTTGTTTCAGAGGTACAGATCTGTGATTCAACAGTCTTGCACAATTCACAGCGCTCACCATAGCACATACCCTCCCCAATGTCTATCACCCAGCCACCCCATCCCTCCCACCCCCCACCACTCCAGCAACCCTCAGTTTGTTTCCTGAGATTAAGAATTCCTCATATCAGTGAGGTCATATGATACATGTCTTTCTCTGATTGACTTATTTCACTCAGCATAACACACTCCAGTTCCATCCACGCTGTTGCCAATGGCAAGATCTCATTCCTTTTGATGGCTGCATAATATTCCATTGTGTATACATACCACATCTTCTTTATCCATTCATCTGTCGATGGACGTCTTGGCTCTTTCCACAGTTTGGCTATTGTGGACATTGCTGCTATAAACATTGGGGTGCACATACCCCTTCGGATCCCTACATTTGTGTCTTTGTGGTAAATACCCGGTAGTGCAATTGCTGGATCGTATGGTAGCTCTATTTTCAACTGTTTGAGGAACCTCCATGCTGTTTTCCAGAGTGGCTGCACCAGCTTGCATTCCCACCAACAGTGTAGGAGGGTTCCCCTTCCAAGAAGCATTTCTTACCAGTCTCTAAAGTCATGTCACTTCTCTGCCACAGCCAGCCACACTCCACCCCATGACCCAATCACTTTCATTGCTTAGTGTGAATTTCACTGTAGCAATTTCACTATCTGACATAACTTTATTGTGCACTTATTTTATTTATTTTATTTATTTATTTTTGCTTATGTACCGCATGTCTCTTTGTACAAAAATGTAAATTCTGTGAAAGAGAAGGCTCTGCCTATCTTGTTTAAAGCTATGTCCCTGGTACTCAAGAGTGACGGGTGCATAGTGACCAATCATAAATATTCATTGAATGAATGAATTAGAAAATGAATAAATAAGATATTGTACTAAATTTGTGGTTACATTTTTTCTGCTGTCATACTGAATACTAGCAAATTAATTTTATCAAGTTGTCATCTTTCGTATTCAACTCAACCATTATACCACTTAAAACAATTTTCCCACCTTCTCCCTGAGAGATGCCAGGGCAAGCACAGTGTTCCCTGAACCTCACTGGGGAGCCACATTAGTGGAGGACTTTTCTGGTACTTTCTAATGCTGATGCAGATGGTAATGATGGTGCCAACATCCAAACTTGTCACGCATTATCTCATCTAATTCACACAGCCAAAAGGAGGTGAGCATCACCATCCACACATCAGAGATCAGAAGACTCAACTCAAAAGTGCAATAGTTTGCCCTATGCCACAGAGTGGGAAGGTGTCAGGGGAAGGTCTATCTGTTCTTAAAACCCAGACTGTTTCCAAAGAATATCTCCACTATGCTATACCGCTTCCCTTGCAAATTAATTCCAGAGTCTTCTTGCCCCTACAACCTCGAAAACATTTCTGTAAGTAAAGCTAAATCAACAACCACCAGAGAACATGGCAAAAGTTAGTCACCATGAAATTTTTTTTTCAAACTTAAATACCATTAAGTTTGTCTTAAATATACAACTCTTCTACAAGTCTTCTTAAATATATAATTAAAACTATTAGCATTCATGGGGAGCCTGGATGGCTCAGTCACTTACGTGTCTGCCTTCCTCTCGGGTCATGATTCCAGGTCCTGGATTGAGCTCCCTGCTCGGGGGGCGGGGGGTGGGGGTGGTCTGCTTCTCCTTCTCCCTCTGTGTGCATGCTCTCTCACTCTCTCTCTCAAATAAATAAATAAAATCTAAAAAAACCTATTAGCATTCTCTTCCTAAGTTATCTCTTAACTGATCGTTATAGGAAAATGCACCCCTTTGACCATTTTACCCATTATGTGTTTGAATGCATTATTTAAACCAAACCGATTTCCTAGGCCTGCACTGTCCAAAATGGTATCCGCTAAGCATATGGGGCTCTTGAGTGCTTGAAATGTGGCTAGTCCAAATCAAGATGTACTCTAAGCGTATCACTGAATCATGAAGACTTTGTATATGAAATGAAAGTAAAATATCCCAAGAATTTTTTGAATACATGTACAAATGTTAATATTTTGGATTTATTAGATTAAGAAAAAATAAACTGTTAAAATTCCTTTCATCTACTTTTTTGCATGGTTAGTAGATATTTATAAATTACATACATGGCTCACAGTATGTTTCTGATGAGCAGCCCTGGCCTCTGTAGTTTTCGTGATATCAGTTCAACCCATTACCTTTAAGGTACCCTGTTATATTTACAGTGTATCATATTCCGTTCTATAAACTGCCAACTGCTATCCATTTTTATTTTTGGAACATATACCTAGCATTGGGTCTTTATGAGATAATGTCCATTAGGAATGGTTCTGTGGTAGGGAGTAACCCCAGCTGCTCTGTAAGGTCAATCTGCTGGTCCAGAGTTGGCACTTGCTTACAACAGCTCATTGTCTGAACCAGACTTGGGCTTCCTTATGTGTTCTGTATTTGTAGCCCTAATTATGGCTTCCAGGGTCAGGCACTTACAGGCAGCTAATAGCCAGTTTGACTAAAAGTCCATCAGCTTTCCAGCCATTCATTAAATGCTAGGAAATGCCTTACCCCAAGGTCAATATTGCTTAGTTCAGTCATATTTTATAATCGAGAGAAAGAACGCTTTCCTCTTCATTGTCAATAGTATTGATTGGCAGTTCTTTGGGTGGCCCTGGTCATTTTTACTTGCCCTCCCTTTGTTTTCAACTGCCAAGGAGCTGACATCATCTTTCTTTTCACAATATGGACATTATTGCAATGCTGAAAGCCCAGTACAAGGAGATCCACTGTCAGACATTGGACCTCACCTCTTCATTATTATTGTAAAGTGACTCACAGGCGAAAGGAACGGAGGAGCAAGGAGGCCCATGCCATAAACTGTACAAGTCACCGGCCTGATAAACTAACATCTTTACCACCAGCCACAATGCTCCCATTAAACTCAAATAGAAGAGTAGGTATGACTAATTCTTCCCTTTACCCGCCAAAAATAAATCACAGCACCAAGCTGGAATGAGACACAGACTTTTCCAGGATGAAGAGTTGAGTTGGAGGCTGAAACATTGGAAACATTTTGAAAAGGAGCCAGGCTGCCTGAGCAGGGGATTGCTGAACAAGCTTCCCAGAGCAGATCCTTCACATAAAAGCTGATTTGTCAGAGGCAGCTGCAGTGACTTGCAGGGTATGGAGACATTTATGGGATTTTATTAGATATTAAATATTCATTGTCCTTTCCAATAGGTCATTCATTAATTCATTTACACAAGCCTCTGTCCTTCAAAGACCTTCACAAATTGTTCATGTTTAAGGACCATTCCAGATGTCTCCCCCAGAGCTATGTATCTAAAATTCATAGCAGTTTATATGTACAGATATTTTGTTTGCATCTGATTCTCTGAAGTTTGTTGGTGCTGGGGTCTGACACATGGCAAATTAAACTCTAATACTTCGTGTTTTGGGGTCTTCATCTGCAAAATGGGGACACTAGTAAGTCATTTGTACGGTAAAATATATAAGGGATCTATTAACAATGTTAGAGCCTTGTGGATATTATCCTAGTGATTGGGGTTAGCATACAGTGGAATAAAATGGCTAAAGCTTTTTATTACTTTGGATCAGAATCAATATATTTATGTAGCCAGTATAATAATTTATATATATGAAGCACCAAATAACTGGTTCTTTTTATTATTACCATTATTACTGCTTTTATCTAACCCTGACATTTTTGGAATGTTGCAGTGTCATTTCACATCGAAAATTCATTTGGAAAATTCATTAGTAGAACAATGAAGATGTAATTAATGCAGAAGGCTTTGGGGCTGTTTCAGATCATGTGTCAGCCCCATTGCTGGGGGACAGACATCTGCCCTTTGGAGATGGAGAGGACAGAGGTGAAAAGGACACGTTCTATAGCAGGAGCCCTTGCATGTAAATCCCAGTTCCATCACTTAACTATCATGTGGCTTGAGGCAAGTTACTAACCTCTCCATGCTGAGGCATGGCTCCCTCACCTATAAAACAGAATCACAGACTCAAAAAGGTATTTGAACACTCATGTTCATAGCAGCATTTTTCGCAGTAGCTAAAGAGTAGAAGCAACCTGAGTGTCCATCAACAGATGAATGGATAAATAAGTTGTGCTTCGTTCTGCATGGAGCACTGGGTGTTATGAACAAACAATGAATCATGGAACACTGCACCAAAAACTAATGATGTAATATATGGTGATTAACATAACAATAAAAAAATTAAAAAAAAATAAGTTGTGCTTTATGTACACCATGGGGTATTATTGAGCCATAAAAGAAGGAAATTCTGGCACAGACTACAACATGAATGAACCTTGGAGACATTATGCTCGGTGAAATAAGCCAGTCACAAAAAGACAAATATTGTGTGTTTTTCCTTATACAAGGCACCTGGAGTGTTCAGATTCATAAAGATAGAAACTGGAACAGCAGTTGGCGGGTCCTGGGGGGAGGGAAGAATGGGAAGTTCTTTAATGGGGACAGAGCTTCAGTTTTGCAAGACAAAAAGAGTTTTGGAGGTGGACGCTGTTGATAGTTGCATAATAATGTGAATGCATTTACTGCCACTGAAACTTACACTTAAAAATGGCTAAGATGGTAAATTTCATTATGTGTATTTTACTACAGTTAAAAAATTAAAACAAAAGAACCAGAATAACAATATCAATTTCTTTACATTTTTGTTGAAGGGACTAAATAGAATAATGTCTTTCATGATGTAGCCCACTGCTGGGCACCTAAGCATAAATTGAATAAATTGTAGGTGTCAAAAAAAAAAAAAGTTACAAAAACAAAACACTGACACCAACCAGCTATGGAATTTCTTTGAATTCACAACCCTCAACTCTGAGCTGATCTGTAAGGCTGAAAATGGGCCTAAGTAGTTCTCCAAAACCTGGAGTGACATGGTTAGAGGCAGGACAAGGTGAGGTCCTTAGCAAGATGAGACTTCGTCTGAGCAGAGAAATGTTGATTGCTCAGTCTAAGAGAAGCCCAAGTATAGTCATCAGGGGACAAGGAGGAGAGACATGGTGAATTAGTACAGGCCAGGGAAGGAAGGCCAGGGAGGAGCTGTGTGGATGGTGTCCCACTGTGGCGGGAGGTCGCTCCAGCAGGCCTAAAGTCCAGTCCTCTGAACATAGCCCCTGACACTCCACCAGGCATTAATTTTCCCTCATAAATGCTTTTCACAGGCCTTCACTCACTTGGATGTGTCTTTTCCCCAAAGCTAACAAGCTTGGCACACTTGTTCTTCCTAACAAAACATTGTGCCACTAGAAGGATTTTTTTTTTTTTTTAAATAATAATATTTCTTAAACCACTGGGATGGCTCAATACCTGTCAGGCTAGCAGGGACTATCTCTCACGGGGATATGCCAAGCCCAGTTGGGGCTACCTAAGGTCAGGCAGCAGTGACTTTTCTCATAGGGCTGGGTCAATTTGTTCTTTCAGCTCACTTGTACTATCCCTGCAAATCTGGCCACACTTCCTCCTCCTGATCTAAAATATTCCAGTTTTTAATTAGTTCCAGGCCCGTCGATGTGACTGCCCCATCTGCACAATGCATTTGTGCCAATTCAAAGTCTGAAGTTGAACTAATATAGCCAACTGAGGACCTGTTGAAGGAGGCAAATGGAGCCACACTGTTGCTGGAAAATTCGCCTGGAACGCCTGCCAATGCCCCGATGCCTTTCCAAGCCATGCCTGAACCATGGGCCTGTTATGAAAGGGCTGATGGATTCTATATTCTGTTTCTGTCCCTGCCTCTCCAGAACCAAAAGATGTGGGATGCACACTCTCGTGGGATGCACACTCCCCATAATCCAGGGAATGTGTCCATGATCAATGACTTCTTCATCCGTGCACATGTGAGCAAGAGGTCATGGCCCAAATCCAGCGAGGGCAAGCAGAATGGAGGAAAAATAAAATTAACACAGGTACAGTTTGGGGTTTTTTTTTCCCAATATGCAGCCTCATTTGCCCCTGAAATCCAGAGCCAAGTCCTATACGTCTACAGCTCAGCGTCCCTTCCTCTTCTGTGTTTCATAGCATTAGGGACTTTTGTGTCCAGAGTTGTTCCTTAATAGTATTCTTTTCTGCTTATTAACATAGAGAGAGGAAAAATACATATACATAAACATATATGTACGATATATACATGTATGTTTGTGTGTATACATCTATATTTATGAATAAAATTTGAGTTTGAATTAATGCGTTTAAGTCCAGTGTGTTCCTTCATACTGCACGTCAGCATAATACAAATGTTTAAATCATAGTCCCAGAAATAAAATGATATTAATCATCTGGGAAATTTCTTGTATCAGCAGGAAGTATGTTTGGTTCAGAGTTCAATTCAGGTTTTTTAGATATGTCATGGATACTAAGTTGTCCCATTTTAAGTGTCTTCTGAAAACATACTTTTAATTAATTTACTTATTCATTCACTTGATGTGTATTTCTTGAGTGCCTACTGTGTGTCAATCTAAATCGACTATTTAGCAGTGAGCAATATAAAATACATAGACCAAACTCCTACTTCATGGAACTTATGTTTTTGTGATATTATTTACCTTCTACTTATTTTCTTTCAAAAAAATGAAAATGAAGGCACCCTCACATACTTAATATTCTCCGATGATCACTGCTAGCTCATCATAATATTGTCATACCTTCTCTGAGCTGTAAGATCCTGATCATAAACTTTGTTGGTTACCTTTGACTTTGACAATTTCTTTGAGGTCATTCTCCCATCATGGGTGAAACAGCATTAACTCCCATACCCACGCCATCCTACAACTCACTGACCCATCCCACAAGGACCCATCCCACAAGGTTCATAATGGTTGAATCACACTTCTGATGTGGGGAGTATATGCTTTCCCAGCCTGGCAGAGGTATAGATTCTGATGGAGATAGTAGGGAAAAGCATAGTCATATTCACTGAACCGGACAAAACAAGAAAACAAGCAGTCTCAAAATGGCTCACTGTACATCCCTTTCAGGGTAAAAGTGAAACAAAAACTCCTTGTGTTCCAGTGACACTGGTTTGCAAAAATCAGAGCGTCACGTTTTTTTTTTGGCAGTTCTCCTGTCAACCTGTCGAATTGTTCCCAAAAGCCGCCTAGGTCTGAGGGGGGAAATGCCATGTGACGGCTCTCAGGATTTCTTCTATCAACCCCTCTTCTCCTCACTGTGCCCTCCAGTCTCATTTCCCAGAGCGCCAACGAATCCCTTCTTTTACTGCTCCCCGCGTAGCTTCTCCCAACCCCTGGATTTCGGAAGAGGGTCGGTCATCACAAAGCAGGGAGTGTTTATCAAAGAGAATCAGGTAGAAGGACCGAAATGTTTTGCGGGGATTAACCTGTACTAAGGCAGTCAAAAGCGCAAAAGGAAATCGGGAATGGGAGCCCACCTTTTGATTTGGCTTCACCCAGTCACGATTAGGCAGGTTTACCTATGACCTGTGGTGTTGAACAGGCCTGTCAGTTAAAACTAAACACATTTCACAGTGGCGGCCAGCCAAAAACATAAATTCTGCCAAAAACTAAACACTGCAAAATGTCTGCCTAGTTTCAGAATATCTATGCCAGCTTCACAATACACAGCGTGTGGTGGGTGTGATTTTGCCAAGCGCTGAGGGGGCACCACGCAGTAAGGGGGTCAGCTCTAGAATCCACCAGCTCTCTAGATTTGGGGAAGGGTCTCAGGATTTTTCTTTACCTCCTATGAAATAATCAAGGCTAGTGTGGGGAAATGACTAAGAAAAAGGGCCATGTAATTCGGAGAATATTATTCTCCCTGAAGAGCTTCAAGAAAGGAAGTTTCCAGAGGCCCCCAGGGAGAAGCAAGCAGGCAAGAATTGTGAGGAAATGCAGGGAGTCTCTGTGGGTCACTCTTTTAAGGTGTTTGAGGTTACAAGTAAGGGCAGAATAGAGGCTTGTAAGAAGGTTTAATTTAAGGAAATGAGGACTGTTGCCTTGGTTTATTGTCTATTTTAAAATTATGGGAGATCTAAGAATATCTCATATGGCATCAGATTTGTGGACTCAGCTTCCCAGGATAGGAATAGGGTGGTGACATTTGGGAACCACATGGATATACACCTAATGACTTGGGAATGTGGGAATCCATAAATAAAAGGGCATACGTTGTCCAAGAATAAATATGTGTGCATAGTTCACTGCCTTTGTTTAACAAATATTTCTGAGAGATTTCTATGTGCTGGGTCCTAAGAATAAAACATTGTAGTTTCTCTTCAAGCACCTAACATTTCTTGGGAGAAAGAAATGCTTCCTATCAGAGGCACAAGCACTGAGCACCATTAGGGTATACAGGAGGGGCATCTTACTCAGTTTTAGAGGGGTGTCAAAGAAATAAGAGGAATTTCTGGAAGGATCTAGAGGACTGTGGGAGTCAAACCGGTGAAAGAAAAGTCTTCTAAGTACAAGAAATGGCACCTACAAAGTGATATCATGGAAGGTCTATTGGAGAAGAACACATTTGAGCAGGGACCTGGAGGAGGTGGGGGGTGAGGGACTCCCCCCAGCTTGTGGATTTCAGGAGAAAGGCCTGGGAATAACATGCACGTGCGTTCCAGGAACAATGAGGAAGATGATGTGGTCATTGCACACATGTCTGTCACTCACAGTCTAGCCTGACTCCCAGTTCTCCCGGGCCATGTTTTCTTCCATCCATTCCTTGGACACTGCCTCGTGGGTCTTTCCACTCCATCCTTTCCACAGTGCAGCAGTTGGGTTCCTCTTCAATCCCAGATCAGAATTTTAGTTTTCTTGCTCATACTAGTGAACAGCTCTGAACCGAGGGTTTTCTTGATGAGAGGCGTTATAAAGCACCCTAGCTTCATCATTTCTCTGGTACAAAAGACACTGTCTCCCTTCTCCCTATTCTTTGTTAATGCCCTGAATCACCACCCTCTGTTTGTATTCTGCTCTGATGAAGACATTCCTTTGCTACCATGGCATCGACTGCTGTTTAACCCACATGGCCTGGAGGAGTCTGTTCTAGTTCTTCACCCTCCTCAAAGATCCTTCTGGATCCCCAGGATCAGGGCTGCTTGGTATACATCAAAGTGATCCTATCTCTAGAAATTTTAATTTAGATCTGCCAGGCAATCCCTGAGACCTCATACGCCACTCCATCCATTCTCTGTTTCAACCTCTTTCCAAGAGGCTCATGATGTTGTGGCCCTAGCCGGACTTGTGTTTGAAATGCTATAAATTAGCATAGCTCAATTCAACATATGGCATTTGAAGGTGATCTGGATCAGAGGGGATTGTATGAAAGGAAAAATTGGGAGTTCAGGGTGGTGATTGTTGCCAGCTAATGGCCATGGACTTGCCCTTTTCTTTCCCTATTAAAATTTGCACCAGCACGTTAAGTAGAGGTGCAGAACTGAAGCTGAGAATACTGACTATAGTTCTCATGTGATAGGAAGATTTTCTCTAAAATCTGCCAGGTTGATGTGACAAGGTGGTCTAACCAGGATGGCCATTAGCTATTTTCCAACAACTGTAAATTGTCTTGATCCATTTGATATTCTTTTTCTTATTATGTTCAGTTAGCCAGCATATAGTACCTCATAAGTTTTTGTTGTAGTGTTCAACAATTCATTAGTTGCATACAACACCCAGTGCTCATCCCGACACGTGCCCTCCTTATTTAAGAATACACATTCAGCTTTCAAAATATCCGTTAATTCTCTATGAAAAAAATGTAGTGTTCATTTCATCCAAATAGACCCCAAATTTATGTTCCCCAGGAGCAACCGCATATAACTGTAGACTTTTCTACTGGTACATAACCAACACATTTGATGTTTCCATTTTCAGAGATCATTTATTGTCTTCCACTAAAGAAGATGAGTATTTAAGTATTCTTATATCCTCCCTCCCCATAAAATTCCCCATTTTTTTCCCTTCTTTCATCATTCCCATTCTCCCAAAATACGAATTCTGTATGGACATTACTACGATTATATAGTAATATAGCTAATCTCCACAAACTAAATGATTATATTTATGATTATATTTTCCTTTCTTGTACAAAATTTTGGCTTTCCTGGAATTAAAAAAAAAAGTTGATTTGCTTAATTTGGTATATGTTTATTTAGTAATTCTTCTTCCAAATACTCCAACGGACTCCCCAGGAAGTCAGACACACCAGGTAATCTATGAGTACCCTCATGTATATGCTACTCCCAGAACTCTCTCTTGCCCTCCAATATGAGCACTTAGACTTGCTCCTGTTTGGTTATCTATCACTGTATAACAAATAATACTAAAACTAAGGGCTCACAACTACTATTTTGTCATCTTTCATGGTTCCATGGGTTGCTCAGCTGAGCAATTCTGAATAGGACATGGAGAAAATTGGGGATTTGTTAGGGATCTCCATGTGGTTAGCTGGGGCTTTCTGATAGAATGATGTCCTCAAGATAGTTGGATTCTTCATGTGGTATTTAGCTTTCTTCACTGTTCAAAAGCAAAAGGTACCAGAACTTCTTAATGTCTGAACCTAGAAGTCCTAAGGTCATTGGTCAAAGAAGACATAAGGCCTGCCAAGATCCAAGAGGAATACAAATAGATCCCACCTCTTGACAGAGTCACAGCAAAGCCATATTGCAAATAAGCAAGTGGGAGATATTTTGTGGCCATCTTTGGAAACATGATGTACTCTAGGGCATAATCTCTCATTCATGAAACTTCCCTCCTTCACCAGCTTGACAGTTTTCTTCACCATCATGTAGAGCATTCTTCCAAAATGATAGCCTTTAGCCACATGTGGCTATTTAAATTTAAATTGCTTAAAACGAAATTAAAACTCAGTGACACTAACCATATTTCAAGTTCTCACTTATGGCCAGAGGCTACTGAAATGTGTAGATATGGAACATTTCCACTATCTTAGAAAGTTCTACTTACTGCACGGGGCTGATCTAGAAAGGTTCTTTCTTTCCTTCCTTCCTTCCTTCTTTCCTCTCTCTCTCTCTTCCTTCCTTCCTTCCTCTCTTTCGATATTATTTATTTATTAGAGAGAGAGAGAGCATGAAAATTGGGAGGGGCAGAAGGAGAGGGAGAAGCAGGCTCCCCACTGAGCAGGGAGCCCGACACGGGGCTAGAGCCTAGGACCCTGAGAATATGACCAGAGTGGAAGGCAGACACTTAATTGACTGAGCCACCCAGGTGCCCCTAGAAAATTTCTTTAAATATCTTGTCTGTGATACAGCCACTATTTCCTCTGTCCTACATCTTTCTCGATTTACTCCTTTACTTCCATGGAATACATCCATCAGCATGTTTCTAAGAAGTGGCACATGGATGGTAAGTTTTTGAGATCTTATATATCTGAATATGTTCTTTTCTATCCTTATATTTATTAATATTTTGACAAGATAAAATTTGGGAAACATTTCTCCCAGGGTTTGAAGGCATTATTCTATTGTTTTCAAGATTACATTGTTGTTTTTGAGAAATTGGTAAACATTCTGATTCTCATCCTTTATATGTGACTTCACCCTCTCCACATTCAAGATTAGGAGGAAATCATCATTGCTTTGGAATTTTATGAAGACCTACTTTAAAGGTCTTGAACTGAATGCACTGGATGCTCAACAGGGCCTTTCAATCTGGATGATCATATGCTTCGTTTCTAAAATATGTCCTATATGATTTCATTGTATATTTCCTTTTCACTATTTATATTAGGAGATCCTGTATGTGAGCATCAGTATGTCTTTTTCTTTACCCAATAAGTTTCTCCAGAAAGGATAAGGCCTATATCATCTTGATTGGTCCACTGGGATCCTGGGAGCAGAGCCGAGGGGAGGGAGCTGGATTTAGCAGGCAAACTTTTATTATTAATCCCCCCTTTCCTATTCTAGAGCCCTTCACAACCCCCTCCTCAGCTCTACACCCTGCTCCCATGACAGATGCCGAATGCTCCTGGGTCTGGGGCTTCCGTGATCACAACTCTCAGAGAGTTAACACTGCACCTTATACAGATCAGAGGAGAAGTAACCATCTGACTCCAGGGGCTGCTACAGGAAAGTCACTGCTCATTACATATGCTTTCCTCAGTTCTCTTGTGTTGGACCAATCCCATATACCTTCCTTCAGAGGCACCCAGTACATTAAACCCAGGACTTCTCCAAGCTTCTATGGCATAAACTGGCTCATTATGTTTTGGCATTCCTCCTGTGTGCACCGAAGAAGAATTTCTCTGCCCTGCTCATTAGTTTCTAGTTGTCTAGAGCCTATCTTGTTGACATCGACTGGGTTTTCAGAAGGGACTGGAAATAAGCCCCAAGTGAGAAGCTATACTCTGAGGCAGCCAATCCAAGCTTTCTTTCCTTCTCTCCTTCCTTGTGCTTCTGTTTTGACATCCACTTAGAGACCCAAGTTACCGGATATGTGGACAGTTAGAGCAGGAAGATGGTAGGAATGACATCTATGGATGTAAGTAAGGTAAGAGAGGTGATGCTGGAAGAACAGGTCTTGTACAGTCCCTTTCAGGTGTAGCCATATTTTTTGTACATATCTTTTGCAGAAAAATAACAACTGATTGCATTCAAAAGGTACTCAGGAATAAATGTCCTTGTTCCAGTATGAGGGCTAAGCAATTGTATTTGGTGAGTCCCAGCCTACAGACCAGCAGAAAAATACCAGGTAAATATTTGCTAGTCAGTTGAAATTTAAAAGAGAATGTCTCTCAAAATGCCTTCCAGGTTGAGCAAGGAGAGCACTGCACTAGACAAAGGAAAATATTCGAGACCCATTTCATAGACGGAACACATGAAAATCCCAACTGAGAAGATTCTTTCCTGTGTGAGCTCCTGCATGCTACTCATATACATACTTGCAAATTTTGATTCACATAAACTATTCCACTGTGTGAAAGAGATAGAGGGGCGCCTGGGTGGCTCCGTCAGTTAAGCATGAGACTCTTGATTTCAGCTCAGGTCATGATGTCAGTTGTGGGATAGAGCCCGGACTTGGGCTCTGAGCTGGACGTGGAGCCTGCTTAATATTCTCTCTCTCCCTCTCCTTCTACCCCTCCCTTCTCTCTCTGTAAAAAAAAAAAAAAAAAAAAAAAAAAAAAAGAGGGAAAATTTCCTAGTTCACTTATAAAAGTTGCAAAACTCTGTTACCAATAACTTACAAAGCCCCACTAATGAAATATAAAGATTAATTTTACTCATGAATTGAAGTACAAAAATATTAAATAAAATACTAGTATATCAAGTTCAACAAAATAATAAAAAATTACTCATGGATAAGCATGATTTATTCCATTAATTTAAATATTTAAGGTACTTATCACTAACAATAAATTAATTTGTCAAATGATAATAAACATCTGAACAAATTCTTGTCCATTCTTATTTTTTAAGCATATTTTAAACTAGAAACGGTTAAATATTTTAACATGATAAAGAACAAAGTATCTGGGATGTCAATATGCACTAAAAAATAAAGGAAGGACTTAATGGAAAACTGGGTTTGGGGATACGATTTAACACATCATAAATAACAGGTCAAAACTCACCACCACCACCAGAGTTCTTATTTGCAGAGATTCTCAGAAGATTTTGTATGCTAAAATGCATGTGAATTTCCAGGAAGCTATATAATACAGAGTTTATCTAACCATTATTCCTCTTCTTATCCATTTACATGCTTTGGGACTCATTTCTTTCTTGACAAGGAGGTCTAGTCTCAGTGCTATACTATGAATTAACTTGATTCTGGAGGATCCAGCCAATGCAATATACCATGAACAGAGAAGTTACAAGTATGGTAAAGGTTGATGATAATTTATCAATTGTCACAAATTACTTATTTGCCCTCTTAGTAAAACTAAGAGAACCAACTAAAAATTATGTATACTGGAAAAACAATTTCTTTCCTAATAGCAAAGATAACAAAATGATACCCAGGTACAACTTCAGCATGGACAGTGCAACAATAAAGACACAATATAACTTTACCAAGAGAGGGAGGAGATCTGGAGAAATAATACAGTTTATTGCTAGAAAGGAGTGGTACACAGATGTTTGTTTTCCAAGATTAATTTTAGGTTCAATATCATGAAAGTCATGATGTTATTTATGTAAGGGTAAGGGTGAGAGGAAAAAAGTTTGATAATGTGTCTTTAAAATACATCTGAAAGAATAGATAACTGGAGAATTGCTAATAAAAAAAAAATCCTGCAAAGGGCAAGGAAAATAGATTTGCCTTTATATAAGATATAAAAATATCTTGCAAAGTTACCCTAGTAAAATAACTAATATAGGAACACAGAGGCATAAAAGGAAAATGACATTGAATTTAGAGTACGTGAACAGCTCTTTCAATGCATAGATTTGTGAATATTACCAGAACACAGAGTAAACCTGCTATCACAAGTAATTGAGAAAAGAGGGAAGATTATTTCATAGTATCTTTTGGGGCAACTGATGTACTCTTGGAAACAAATCAAGATACTGTCCTTCCTCACAGCCCCAACTAAAATGTGACTCTGACAGACTAAATAGCAAAATGTAAAACAGTGAAACCGTATCAGGAGTAGAAGAAAATAGAGGGGGATGGGGATCTGAGGTAAGTCTCTCCAATCATAACTCCAAAGAAGGGGACAAACAAAATGATTGATGGACCTGAGAATCTATGAGGGAAAACTTCACACATCGATTAACTTCTTAAGACTAAAAGGCAAATACACATTGGAAAACTTATATGAAAGTCATGTATTAAAGTAAATGATACAAAAATTAATATAAGTAAACTCATGCCTAATTCACAAATGTGGAAATACGAATAGTAAATATAAATCAAAAGTTCAACTCGGTGATTATCAAAGAAATGTAAATTAAAAAGCGATGATATGTCATGTTCATAATAAACTAGTAGAAATTAAGAAATGTTTAATTTTTGTAATGGTGTTATGACATATGTACCAAATACTGCTAGTGAGAGTATAAATTGGTACAGGTTTTCTAGGAGGTAATTTAGAAATATATATTAAGAGTCTCAAAAAAGTTGGCAATTTTTAAAAAGATTTTATTTATTTATTTATTTATTTATTTATTTATTTAGAGAATGAGAGCACAGTGGAGGGGCAGGGAGGAGGCAAGAGGAAGGAGAGAGAATCTTCAGCAGACTCTGTACTGAGCATGGAGCCAGAGGTGGGGCTGAATCCCATGACTCTGAGATCATGACCTGAGCTGAAATCAAGAGTCAGATGCTCAACAATCTGAGCCATCCAGGCACTCAAAAAATTTGTAATTTTTTTTTTTAGAGAGAGAGCATGTGAGCAGGGAGGGGCAGAGGGAGAAGGAGAGAGAGAATCTTGAGCAGGCTCCACGCTAAGACACAGGGCTCAGTCTCACAACCCTGAGATCATGACCTGAGCCAAAATCAAGAGTTAGATGCTTAACCAACTGAGCCACCCAGGTGTTCCAAAAGTTTGTAATTTTTGATCCACTATTTCTCCTTTCAATTAGAATAAGTAAAAAATCCCAAAGAACTGTGCTCGAAAATATTCATTACAATTTTTATTTATTAGTAAAAATGGGGAGGAAGTAACTGCTCAAAAAATGAAGAATGATCACAAATATTGTGATGGGTTCAAATAATGAAATGTAATACTGACATTAAAATTCATATTTTAAAAGAATATTATTTAATAATATTGGAAACAGTGGTGAAGAAATGTTATGAAAAGAGACAGGACACAGAATTGTATGTATGTATTTAATGATCCTGAATTGTTTTCCAAGAAAACTGGATAGAAAAAAATACAAAGTCGACATAATTATGAAAGTGTGATGATGAATAATTTTTAAATACCCAAAATAATTTTCAACACTTAAAAAAATTCCATAAAATGAACTTTTATACATTAATTATCAGGTAAACGCAGCACATTTCATTGTAGACACTGGAAATAGTTGAATGAATGGGTACATTCCAACTGGCAGTTTTATTCTATTCCTGGGAAGAACCTGAGGACTCTACATTGAGATGTATTTTGTATATTTTTTCATTTTCATTTTCTATGTTTTGTTTAATTCCAGTATAATTAATGTACGTGTTATATTAGTTTCAGGTGTACAATATAGTGATTCAACAGTTCCATGCATCATTCAGTGCTCATCATGATACATGGCCTCTTAATTCCCCTCACCTATTTCACGCATTCTCCCACGCACCTCCCCTCTGGGAAACAGCCATTTGTACTCTATAGCTAAGAGTCTGTTTTTTTGTCTGTCTCTCTCTTTTTTTTTTAATTTGATCCTTTGTTTTGTTTCTTAAACTCCACATATGAGTGAAATCATATGTTATTTGTCTTTCTCTGACTGACTTATTTGACTTAGCATTATACCCTCTAGATCCATCCATGTTGTAGCAAATGGCAAGATCTCATTCTTTTCTACGGCTCAGTGATATTCCATTGTATATATACACAACATCATCTTCATCCATTCATGTATCTATGACATTTGGGTTGCTTCCATATTTTGGCTATTGTAAAAACTGCTGCAATAAACATAGGGGTGCATATATTTGTTTCAAATCCCACTTGATTATGTTTTTTAAAGTATATTGTTTGATCTGGTTTGCTAATATTTTGTTGAGGATTTCTGCGTCTATGTTCATCAGAGATATTGGCCTATAGTTCTCTCTCTCTCTTTCTCTCTCTCTCTTTTTGTAGTGTCTTTTCTGGTATTGGTATCAGGGTAATGCTGGCCTCATAAAACGAGTTTGGAAGTTTTCCACCCTCTTCTATTCTTTGGATTAGTTTGCAAAGAATAAGTATTAACTCTTCTTTATTTTTTATTTTTATTTTATTTTTAATTTTTTTATTGTTATGTTAGTCACCATACATCATTAGTTCTTGATGTAGTGTTCCATGATTCATTGTGCATAACACCCAGTGCTCCACGCAGAACGTGCCCTCCTTAATACCCATCACCAGGCTGACCCATCCCCCCACACCCGTCCCCTCTAGAACCCTTAGTTTGTTTTTCAGAGTCCATCGTCTCTCATGGTTCGTCTACCCCTCCGACTTACTCCCCTTCATTCTTCCCCTCCTGCTATCTTCTTCTTTTTCTTTTTTCTTAACATTTCTTGCATTATTTGTTTCAGAAGTACAGATCTGTGATTCAACAGTCTTGCACAATTCACAGTGCTCACCATAGCACATACCCTCCCCAATGTCTATCACCCAGCCACCCAATCCCTCCCGCCCCCCACCACACCAGCAACCCTCAGTTTGTTTCCTGAGATTGAGAATTCCTCATATCAGTGAGGTCATATGATACATGTCTTTCTCTGATCGACTTATTTCACTCAGCATAACACCCTCCAGTTCCATCCACGTCGATGCAAATGGCAAGATCTCCTTCCTTTTGATGGCTGCATAATATTCCATTGTTTATATATACCACTTCTTCTTTATCCATTCATCTGTCAATGGACATCTTGGTTCTTTCCATAGTTTGGCTATTGTGGACATTGCTGCTATAAACATTGGGGTGCACGTACCCCTTCAGATCCCTACATTTGTATCTTTGCGGTAAATACCAGGTAGTGCAATTGCTGGATCGTATGGTAGCTCTATTTTCAACTGTTTGAGGAACCTCCATACTGTTTTCCAGAGGGGCTGCACCAGCTTGCATTCCCACCAACAGTGTAGGAGGGTTCCCCTTTCTCCACATCCCCGCCAACATCTGTCGTTTCCTGACTTGTTAATTTTAGCCATTCTGACGGGTGTGAGGTGGTATCTCATTGAGGTTTTGATTTGGATTTCCCTGATGCCAAGCGATGTTGAGCATTTTTTCATGTGTCTGTTGGCCATTTGGATGTCTTCTTTGGAAAAATGTCTGTTCATGGCTTCTGCCCATTTCTTGATTGGATCATTTGTTCTTTGGGTGTTGAGTTGGATAAGTTCTTTATAGATTTTGGATACTAGCCCTTTATCTGATATGTCATTTGCAAATATTTTCTCCCATTCTGTCGGTTGTCTTTTGGTTTTGTGGACTGTTTCTTTTGCTGTGCAAAAGCTTTTTATCTTGTTGAAATCCCAATAGTTCATTTCTGCCCTTGCTTCCCTTGCTTTTGGCAGTGTTTCTAGGAAGAAGTTACTACGGCTGAGGTCGAAGAGGTTGCTACCTGTGTTCTCCTTTACGATTTTGATGGAATCCTGTCTCACGTTTAGGTCTTTCAACCATTTGGAGTCTATTTTTGTGTGTGGTGTAAGGAAATGGTCCAGTTTCATTCTTCTGCATGTGGCTGTCCAATTTTCCCAACACCATTTGTTGAAGAGACTGTCTTTTTGCCATTGGACATTCTTTCCTGCTTTGTCAAAGATGAGTTGACCATAGAGTTGAGGGTCCATTTCTGGGCTCTCAATTCTGTTCCATTGATCTATGTGTCTGTTTTTGTGCCAGTACCATACTGTCTTGAAGATGACAGCTTTGTAATAGAGCTGGAAGTCCGGAATTGTGATGCCGCCAGCTTTGCTTTTCTTTTTCAGTATTCCTCTGGCTATTCTGGGTCTCTTCTGGTTCCATACAAATTTTAGGATTATGTGTTCCATTTCTTTGAAAAAGGTGGATGGTATTTTGATGGGGATTGCATTGAATGTGTAGAATGCTCTAGGTAGCATTGATATCTTCACAATGTTTGTTCTTCCAGTCCATGAGCATGGAACGTTTTTCCATTTCTTTGTGTCTTCTTCAAGTTCTTTCATGAGTATTTCATAGTTTTCTGAGTACAGAGCCTTTGCCTCTTTGGTTAAATTTATTCCTAGGTATCTTATGGTTTTGGGTGCAATTGTAAATGGGATCGACTCCTTGATTCGTCTCTCTTCCTTCTTCTTGTTGGTGTATAGGAATGCCACTGATTTCTGTGCAATGATTTTATATCCTGCTACTTGACTGAATTCCTGTATGAGTTCTAGCAGTTTTGGGATGGAGTCTTTTGGGTTTTCCACATACAGTATCATATCATCTGCAAAGAGTGAGAGTTTGACTTCCTCTTTGCTGATTTGGATGCCTTTGATTTCTTTCTGTTGTCTGATTGCTGTGGCTAGGACTTCTAATACTATGTTGAATAGCAGTGGTGATAGTGGACATCCCTGCCGCATTCCTGACCTTAGGGGAAGAGCTCTCAGCTTTTCCCCATTGAGAATGATATTGGCTGTAGGTTTTTCATAGATGGCTTTTATGATATTGAGGTACGTACCCTCTATCCCTATACTCTGAAGAGTTTTGATTAAGAAAGGATGCTGTACTTTGTCAAATGCTTATTCTGCATCTATTGAGAGGATCATATGATTCTTGTTCTTTCTTTTGTTAATGTATTGTATCACGTTGATTGATTTGCGGATGTTGAACCAGCCTTGCAGCCCAGGGATAACTCCCACTTGGTCATGGTGAATAATCCTTTTAATGTAATGTTGGACCCTATTGGCTAGTATTTTGGTGAGAATTTTTGCATCCATGTTCATCAGAGATATTGGTCTGTAGTTCTCCTTTTTGATGGGGTCTTCATCTCGTTTTGGGATCAAGGTAATGGTGGCCTCATAAAATGAGTTTGGAAATTTTCCTTCCATTTCTATTTTTTGGAAGAGTTTCGGGAGACTAGGTATTAATTCTTCTTTAAATGGCTGGTAGAATTCCCCTGGGAAGCCATCTGGCCCTGGGCTTTTGTTTGTTGGGAGATTTTTGATGACTGCTTCAATTTCCTTAGTGGTTATAGGTCTGTTCAGGTTTTCTATTTCTTCCTGGTTCAATTTTGGTAGTTGATACATCTCTAGGAATGCACCCATTTCTTCCAGGTTATCTAATTTGCTGGCATAGAGTTGCTCATAATATGTTCTTATACTTGTTTGTCTTTCTTTGGTGTTGGTTGTGATCTCTCCTCTTTCATTCATGGTTTTGTTGATTTGGGTCATTTCTCTTTTCTTTTTGATCAGTCTGGCCAGGGGTTTATCAATCTTGTTAATTCTTTCAAAGAACCAGCTCCTAGTTTCGTTGATCTGTTCTACTGTTCTTTTGGTTTCTAGTTCATTGATTTCTGCTCTGATCTTTATGATTTCTCTTCTCCGGCTGGGTTTGGGCTTTATTTGCTGTTCTTTCTCCAGCTCCTTTAAGTGTAGGGTTAGGTTGTGTATTTGAGACCTTTCTTGTTTCTTGAGAAAGGCTTGTATTGCTATGTACTTTCCTCTCAGGACTGCCTTTGCTGTATCCCAAAGATTTTGAACAGTTGTGTTTTCATTTTCATTGGTTTCCATGAATGTTTTTAATTCTTTAATTTCCTGGTTGACCCATTCATTCTTTAGTAGGATGCTCTTTAGCCTCCATGTATTGGAGTTCTTTCCAACTTTCCTCTTGTGATTGAGTTCTAGTTTCAAAGCAGTGTGGTCGAAAATATGCAGGGAATAATCCCAATCTTTTGGTACCGGTTGAGACCTGATTTGTGACCTAGGATGTGATCGATTCTGGAGAATGTTCCATGGGCACTAGAGAAGAATGTGTATTCCGTTGCTTTGGGATGGAATGTTCTGAATATGTCTGTGAAGTCCATTTGGTCCAGTGTGTCATTTAAAGTCTTTATTTCCTTTGTTGATCTTTTGCTTAGATGATCTGTCCATTTCAGTCAGGGGGGTTTTAAAGTCCCCCACTATTACTGTATTGTTGTCAATGTGTTTCTTTGCTTTTGTTATTAATTGCCTTATATAATTGGCTGCTCCCATGTTCGGGGCATAGATATTTACAATTGCTAGATCTTCTTGTTGGATAGATCCTTTAAGTAGGATATAGTGTCCTTCCTCATCTCTTATTGCAGTCTTTGTTTTAAAATCTAATTTGTCTGATATAAGGATTGCCACCCCAGCTTTCTTTTGGTGTCCATTAGCATGGTAAATGGTTTTCCACTCCCTCACTTTCAATCTGGGGGTGTCTTTGGGTCTAAAATGAGTCTCTTGCAGATAGCATAATGATGGGTCTTGTTTTTTAATCCAATCTGATAGCCTGTCTCTTTTGATTGGGGCATTGAGCCCATTTACATTCAGGGTAACTATTGAAAGGTATGAATTTAGTGCCATTGTATTGCCTGTAAGGTGACTGTTACTGTATATTGTCTCTGTTCCTTTCTGATCTGTGCTGCTTTTAGACTCTCTCTTTGCTTGGAGGACCCCTTTCAATATTTCTTGTAGGGCTGGTTTCGTGTTTGCAAATTCCTTTAGTTTTTGTTTGTCCTGGAAGCTTTTTATCTCTCCCTCAGTTTTCAATGAGAGCCTAGCTGGATATAGTATTCTTGGCTGCATATTTTTCTCGTTTAGTGCTCTGAAGATATCATGCCAGCCCTTTCTGGCATGCCAGGTCTCTGTGGATAGGTCTGTTGCCAGTCTAATGTTTCTACCATTGTAGGTTACATATCTCTTCTCCCGAGCTGCTTTCAGGATTTTCTCTTTGTCTCTGAAACTCGTAAGTTTTACTATTATATGTCGGGGTGTTGACCTATTTTTATTCATTTTGAGAGGGGTTCTCTGTGCCTCCTGGATTTTGATGCCTTTTTCCTTCCTCACATTAGGGAAGTTCTCTGCTATTATTTGCTCCAATATACCTTCTGCCCCTCTCTCTCTTTCTTCTTCTTCTGGGATCCCAATTATTCTAATGTTGTTTCATCTTATCGTATCGCTTATCTCTCGAATTCTGCCCTCGTGATCCTGTAGTTGTTTCTCTTTTTCTCAGCCTCTTTATTTTCCATCATTTGGTCTTCTATGTCGCTGATTCTCTCTTCTGCCTCATTTATCCTAGCAGTTAGTGCCCCCATTTTTGATTGCACCTCATTAATAGCCTTTTTGATTTCGACTTGGTTACATTTTGGTTCTTTTATTTCTCCAGAAAGGGTTTCTCTAATAACTTCCACTTTTTTTTTCAAGCACAGCTAGTATCTTTAAAATCATGATTCTGAACTCTAGGTCTGACATCGTACTAATGTCTGTATTGAGTAGGACCCTGGCTGACGGTACTATCTCTTGTTCTTTTTGCTGAGGTAATTTTTTTTTGTCTTGTCATTTTGTCCAGAGGAGAATAGATGAATGAGAGAACAGAATGCTAACAGGTTAACAATGTCTCCAGGAAATATACTCTATACAAATCAGAAAAGACCTGAAACCAGGGGAAAAGAAAGGGAAAGAAAGAAAAAAGGAAAAGAAAGAAAAAAAAAAAGATTAAAAACAAAAACAGAACAATACAAAAAAACCCGAATATGATCAAATATGATCAGGCTAGTGCATAGATCAGTGCCGCACACTGGATTTGGGGCATATTTTGGTCTGTTAGAAGAAAGTGCCTCCTAAAATTTTAAAGGAAGAAAGACATATATGTACAAAATAAGGGTTGATAAAATGAAGGGATGGAAGACGACTGTAAAGGTGAAAATTATAAAAGATTTTATAAAATTAATTGATACGATAAGAAGTTGTTTGAAAAAAGAAAGAAGAAGGTTTAAAAAAAAAGGGAGAGAATGTGATCAGGCAGGAGACTAGAACAAAGCCATACACTAGTGATTTAGGTTATATTTTGATCTGTTAGAAGAAACTGTATATCAAAATTTTAAAGAGAGAACTTATATATATGCCAAAAATAAGGGTGACTACTATGAAGGGATATGAAGGGATAAAATATGACTCTAAAAATGAGAAATAAAAAAAATTTTTTTTAAAAAAAGGGATTGATAAGATGTTGGTTGAAAAAGGGAAAAAGAGAAATTAAAAAAACAGTTAAAAAAATTAACTTTGAAAAACTAATGAATCATGGTAAAAAAAAGCCATGAATTCTATGTGCAGTATTCCCCTAGCGCTGGAGTTCTCCCGTTCTCCTTGATCGGTAAACTTGGTCTTGTCTTGCTGGCTGTTCGTGCTGATCTTCTGGGGAGGGGCCTGTTGCCGTGGTTCCCAAATGTCTTTGCTGGAGGCAGAATTGCCCCTCCCTTGTCAGTCCGGGCTAAGCAAGCTGCTCGGGTTTGCTCTCAGGAGCTTTTGTTCCCTGCAAGCTTTCCCTGCGGCTTTGGAGGACGACAGTGAACATGGCGGCCTCACAATCTCCGCCCCAGAGGAGGCAAGAACTCGGTGTCCTTCTCCTCAGTGCGCCCCCAGAGAAAAGCAGCCAGTCACGCCCGTCTCCCCGGTCTCCCGCCGCACTCCGTGCTCACCCGGCCTGTGACCAAGTGTTTCTATCTCTGGCACCGACTTAGTGTGGAGTCTCCAAACCCAGCAGATCCCTGCGGTGCGCTTCCGCGCCGCTCCTCCCCGGGAAGGAAGGGGAGTCTCCCCGGCTCTGCCGCTTGTTGGGTCCCTGCTGGAGGAGCAGTGGCCCGACTGGGCCGCGGATCACAGTTTATGGCAACCCCGAGCTGAGAGCCCGCGCCTCGGCTCCGTCTCTGCAGCCGGCTTCCCCGCTCCGATACCTGGGAGCTCTGCCGCACTCAGGCACCCCCGGTCTTTCTGTGACCCCAAGGGTCCTGAGACCACACTGTCCCACGAGGGTTCCACCCCCCGCTTAGCCACTGCAGCGACGTCCCTCAGCGGAGCCGGCTTCTCAAAGGTCCAATTTTGTGCTCCGCGGCTCTAGCACTTGCCAGAAGCGGCCGACGGAGGCCCCCTCCCCCGCAGTCTATCCTCCCGAATATCGCCTCAGATTCACTTCTCCGCACATCCTACCTTCCAGAAAGTGGTCGCTTTTCTGTTCAGAGTGTTGTTACTATGCTTATCTTCGATCTCCTGTTGAGTTTGTAGGTGTTCAAAATGGTTTGATCCCTATTCAGCTGAATTCCTGAGACCAGACGAAATCCAGGTCTCCTACTCCTCTGCCATCTTGCTCCGCCACCCAGTATTAACTCTTCTTTAAATGTTGGGTAGAATTCACCTGTGAAGCCATCTGGTCTTTGACTTGTGTTAGTCGGGAGTTTTTTGATTACTGATTCAATTTCTTTGCTAGTAATTGATCAGTCAAATTTTCTACTTCTTCTTGATTCATTTTTAGAATCAAGGAATTTATCCATTTCTCATAGGTTGTCCAACTTGTTGGCATATAATTTTTCATAATTTTCTTTTACAATCCTTTGTATTTCTAAGGTGTTAGTTGTTATTTTTCCTCTTTCATTTCTGATTTTGTTTATTTGAGTCCTTTCTCTTTTTTATTTTCTTTTTCATAAACTTGGCTAAAGATTTATCAATTTTGTTGTTCCTTTCAAAGAACCTGTTCCTGGCTTCATTGATCTGTTCTATTGTTTTTTGTTTTTTCCTTAGTTTCTATTTCATTTATTTCTGCTCTAGTCTGTATTATTTCCTTCCTTGTACTGGTTTTGAGTTTTGTTTATTCTTCTTTTTCTAAATCATTTAGGTGTAAGGTAAGGTTGTTTATTTGAGATTTTTCTTGCTCTTTGAGGTAGGTCTGTATTGCTTTAAACTTCTCTTGTAGAACAGCTTTTGCTGCATTTCAAAGATCGTGGATCATTGTGTTTTCATTTTCATTTGTCTTCATGTATTTTTTATTTCTTTTTTTTTGATTTCCTGGTTGACCCATTCATCTTTGGTAGCATGTTATTTAACTTCCAGGTGTTTGTCTTCTTTCCAGATTTTTTCTCATGGTTGATTTCTAGTTTCATAGCATTGTGGTCCAAAAAAGATGCAGGGTATGACTTCAATCTTTCTGAATTTGCTGAGATTTGTTTTGTGGCCTAATATATGATCTATTCTGGGGATTGTTCCATGCATTCTTGAATGAGTTGTATTTCTGACACAGTCTTGTCATTACCCATAGACATTAGGAACTCAGATAAGGACAAGCCCATACTCACTCAGTTTTCAAGGGAGAAAACAGGGCAACTCTGGAAGATCTTATAGAACTAATAAAGGAATATAAAGTCAGTTATGCAAATTATAAAGCCTATGCTATATTAATTATGTTATTTTTCCAAAACAATGATCAAAAGAGAAAACATACATTTTCACCAACCTAGATGAACATTTGGGGATAGATCAGCTTATAATAATGCTTCAATCATGATTTTTGTATGTTCTATTAATTAGTTTATAAGGTATCATTTGTTATCTCAAAAACATAGTTTGCATCACTCATGACATAATTCTCTTACTTTCTTCCATAATTCAATATTTTATTGACTGCTGTTGATATCTGGTTGGCTGTGATGTATTTCTTAAAAGCAGACATTATTTGAATCCAATATCAAAGAAAAAGTGTTGCTCTTGCTTATAAGAATGTTAAAGTTTTGTAGAGAATCAAACAATGGTGCTAATGGTGGGAATGTCTCCTTCCTGAAATAAAAAAGCAATTTAGCCTCACAATTTGAAAAAATTAACCACATTAATTAGGAAAAAAAGAGTTGAGATGCAGAAATTTTCCTGGGAAAACAGGTATTTTCAATTTCTCTAGTGAGCCCAGTCTTGGCTCTTTTATAGTAATCGCAATACAGAAGATATCTAAAATCTGTTAGATCATTGACATATTCTTTTGGACCAACTTTCCTCCTTATTCCCACTTATCTCATTTTCAAATCTATTTTTTTTTTAGAAGACGTCCCATCTGCATAAACTGCAGATTAGTCCCTCTTTTCTGGCTTATTTCTACACTTATATTTGTATAATTCTCTTTATAGAGATCCTAACCTGAGTAACTCTTAATGTGTTCATAGAGCATATAACAGTCTGCCCAGAATGTTTTAGATGGTTTCTAAGACTAAACAAAGTAAATAAGCAAAAAAACCCAACCAAACAAAAGAAAACCCCAAAACAAAAACAAAACCCCATCTGATTTAAAAGCTACAAAAGAAACATCAAACTCTTGAAGTATTTCTGAATTTTAGGGACTAGGTCAGAGTGCCTCACCTTATTTGTCAGGTTTGTTAGTAGAGCTGCCAGCAAGGCAAAGAGCCCCCACCCCCCGCCCCCCCGGCAGACATCTATGCTGACGCACAAAGACATATTATACATATTATATATATTATTATATATATTATATATGTATAATAATATATTTATATATATTATATGTATAATATATATACATTTTTCCCCCTCAAGCAGGACTTAAACTTGGATACCCAAACTTGATGACTAGACTAGACCCTTTATAAAGGACTGCACCTGCCATATGACCCTGGTCACACGTGCCTTTTCTCATCTCATTTGCTGTTTTCCAAAAGACTAGTCACAGGACTGAGAACCCAGGGTCTACAACATTATTCTATAGTATTGTAGTTTGAATGTGTCTCAAGGTAGCCTAGTGATGTTTAAACAGCAACACTAATCCTTGTCAAGTCTGGGAACTATGTCCTGGTGCCATCAGTGAAGGCACATTATGAAGCCTGTCAGGGGCATTTCAATGGCACCTATGAAGGGCTTACCACTCGTCTCCATAGATCCTAGAAATTGTGCCAGCTCTTATTGTGGTTCAAATGCTGTACTCCTGGCTACTTTGTATTTCTTGGATTTGCAAGGTACAGTACTGGAATACCTGATCTTAGCATATAAACTCCCTAAATTCTCCAGCAGAAACTACAGGGTGTCTTGAATTTGAATTTTAAAATGGAACTTAATTGGTGGTGCCAGGACACACTCTTCAAGGTCAAAGTTGATAGGACCAGAGAGGCAAGCTCCATCCAATTGACTTTCCAGCAGAGCGCAGATTCTACCTTCGGAGGCCAAAGTCAGCAGAGTTGGGAATCATGAACAGGAGGCCTGGAACAGTCCCTTCAGGCTTAGGCAACTGAAATCTGGCAGTGAGACTCTGACAAGCAACTCCAATGGGTCCCCAAACACATCTGTAGAAGTGGGGAAGAATCCAGCAGAGCCAGTCAAAATCATCCTAGGGGTTTAGATAGGAAAAGCTGAAAATTGCCCTCCTGGCACAAAAGGTAACTGACAGCATGTGTTAAATGCTCAAGATGGGTCTCGCACCGCACAAGGTAGCGTGAGGCAGGGCAGAGGTGGGTAGAGGCATAGATCGTCCCTTTAGAAAGCTGAAATCTAACTGATTGGTGAAATGAGGGGAAGCCAGGGGCCACACACATCGCCTGGGAACCCTCTGCTACTCTGATGCTTCTGACATTTTATTTCCTCACCAACATTTTGAGCTTTATAGGCTTTCTTTTTGGTCATACCATATCCAATAACAATTTGCAGACCTCAGACCCTTATCATATTTAATAATCACTGGAGGAGGCAAAGGAAATGCTCATCATAAAAGAGAAAGACACAGAGGATGAGTAAAATGTGAACTGTTTCAACTAAAAGAAGAGACAGAGGAGCTTTTAAAAAATGTCATCAAGGCTAACACTTTAGAGGGAGGTGTAGTGGGGTTCCCCGGGTGGCTCAGTCCATTAAGCGTCAGACCTTTGATTTTGGCTCAGGTCCTGATCTCAGGTTTGTGGGATTGAGCCCCACATTCAGCTCCATGGTCAGCGGGGCATCGGCTTGAGATTCTCTCACTCCCTCTCCTGCTGCCCCTCCCAGCCCCATAGCTCATGCACATGAATTCTATTTATAAATAAATAAAGTAAAATAGAGACAAAAAGGCAGACTTCAGTGATGTGCTGGAACCATGAGGGCCAATGGCCAATTTTTTACAAATTTTCTGAGCTTGTTGTTAAACACGGCAATTATCAAACAAGAAAACATATGAACCTACAATTAAATAATCTTAAAACAAAAGCAATATTCAAAACTCATCACTACCCGATTATTTTGCTACAGGATGATAACACTATGTCATGGTGAGTTACTCTTCTCTTCCCAATTCCACTTTCAATGACAGCAAATTGGTAATTTAAAATCAGCCACGGTGAGAATACTTACACCATGGAAATCAGCAAAAGCTAAAAATACATAAAATATATCAAATTATATGTACTGAGGGTTGTGTAGGCATGTCTTTGAAGGAGCTCGGTTTATTATTTTGTCTACACTTAAGAAAGTGCTGGAGAAATTATTAACAATACAACTTAAAACATGTCAAGCCTTCATACATTACATTGTGTATTGCACAAATAATTAATGAATTATTTTTCCAGCATTGGAAAATATTATGTGATTATGCAAAAGAATGAATAATGGAATTTTGACATACATCTTGGTTATTTTGCTTTCACCATTCTCAATAAAGTAAAAGGAATCGTCATCCAACATCCACGTGAAAACTACATTCACTCATCCAGAGTGATTATAGGTTGTCTATGGACGCAAGAGGTCAGAACCAAATCAACAAAAGCATTCTATGATAACTAATTATAATTAACCTGCGTATGTACATATATGCCTACATTATTTCCCCCAGAGAGTTGGTCATTAAACATTTATCAGCACACCATTGGATAGAATCCACACAATATATTAACAAAGAAAAACTGAAAGAGTGCAGTTGGGAACCTTAGCAGTAGGATTGTAAGAATAAAACCTAAAACCATAACTGACTTTGCCTCCAGGCTGGGCAGCAGAGAGTCTCCTCAATGAGCCAAATGCAAGACCCACTGTGTGTTTGATGGCAATGCTGTAATAAAAGCTATTGGATGCCACAGCCAATGAGAAGTTAGAAGAAATGCCTATTTTTGTTTTATTTTGATTTTTTTTCTCACTGTGTTTGTATGCAATAAGACTGAATTGTGACTTGACTAATAGGCTGAGAAATGTATATGTAAGCTGTATTTATGGCTTATAAGCTTGAAAATGTGATACTGATAGAGATAACAAAAAAGACCTATTTCTCTCTGCCACATGTGCTCACTCACACTTAAACTTTTGAGAGTGAACTGAAGACACAAAGTGCTGTTGCTTCTATGTAAGCACTGTAAGAAGTATCGGAAGTCTTGATCATCACATACTCTTCAGAATTGGAGTCCAGGCTCTGAAGATGAAGGAATTATGCCCCAGGCTGGATCCTAGTAAGTCTCATGCAGGCTGGAGCTAACATGAGCCTTTCTAAGGTGATCCCACACTCCAGAAACCCAAAGCTCTAGAACATACACCTCCTTTCCTCCCCAGGCTCATTCACCCAAAGCTCCAGCCCTACCCTCATGCCAAACTCTAGCTTGTTTTGAGCCAAGGAGGAGCAAGCAGCCCAGCTGTCATCCATTCCCAGGAACCTGTGTCCCATAGTGAAAAAAAAAAAAAAGGAATTTGGGAAGAGTTAAAGAGGGGGAAATTCTTATGTTCCTTTAAGGCTCTGATTCAGTCAAGAATATGGGTCAAATGGCCTATACAGTCTCTCTTACATGCACTAGTCTATAGAAACAGGGGAGCAAGATTTCCTTGCTTAAACTATCTTTAAGTGGGGTGATGACAGATCTGGTACCATAACCCATGGTACAGGTATCATGCACAGCATATCCAGAGAGGAACAAGCCTTATTGGGTTCCTGGTCTGTGATGGCACTGTGCACCTTGTATATCCATTCTGGACCCTTGTTTTTGGTAAGTATCTACAACAATGTGTGAGGGGATCTGAAGAAACTTACAAAGGCAACTAAAAGGTTATTTGGTAATGACTTTTTTATTTTGAATAAAAGTCTTTACCTACCTACCTATCTACCTATCTACCTACTTACCTACCCACCTACCTATTTATCTACCTCTGTATGGTTTTGTCCATAGAGCTAAAGTGATTAAATCATATATACTTGGGGGTCAGGCAGGCATGTCTTTGTATGAGCTGATTTGCATGGGAGTTAAAGCTGCCCATGTGGACAGCTGGGGCTGCACGCAGAGCAGAGTGGAGGGTAGGGGGTAGCACAGGAAGAACGAATGGGACTTTATGTTTATGTTTTCATGGTTTCTTTTGTTTGAATACGCAGTGCCTGGGGCATGCATCCACCATTCAACAATAAATGTTTATTGAGTGTGTATTGTATTTATTGAGGCTAGGCACCCTTCTAGGCACTTTGGAGGTATGAAAGAACTACTCTTGAGGAGCTTACACTCCAGTAACATGAGATGAGATATATGTCACGAGAAGGAGGAAGACAGGAGTGGGGAGGAAGGAATTATAGCACAGTTAGGAAAGGTAGGGTCTCCACTGTAATCTGAGCCTCCTCTCATTTTTGGTATTATAATCTAATTATGGATTTTATTTTTATTTATTATTATTATGATTATTTAGAGAGGGAGAGAGAAGTAAGAGGAGGGGCAGAGGGAGAGGGAGGAGGAGAGAGAGACTCTTCTCGGGCCTTGAACTCACAACTCTGAGATCATGACCTGAGCTGAAATCAAGAGTTGGACACTCAACAGACTGAGCCACCCAGGTGCCCCAAATTATGGATTTTTTCTTATGGTGACCTATATTTCTGTGGCTTTATCATGGAGGGTCTTGTTTTCCTCTGTTTCCTGTCCCACCTCACTCTCAGGGAGAAAGAAGACTGAAATGGATGGATCAATGCACGGGACATGTACTGGACCACTTGGAGAGGATCCTTGTCTAAGTCTCCAGGTTTGACTTCGTTTGGCACCCTGTGTTTCCCCTTTACCTGAGGCTACTGCAAAAATAGACCTCGGGATGTCTCACTTGAAGCTTGGGTGCTCCCCCACACCGCAAAGCCTAAATTAGCTCTGATCCATTTTGTCTTGACATGGGTTTCCTTGCACTCAGCTAGCCTATCTATAAGACCATGAATATACTGCGTATTTAGCCAAATGCATTTTTTGAGGCATGTGCTTAGGGAAAAGCAACTTAAGAAATTCTTCAGCCTAGTTTTACAGTATTAAGCCATTGAGACATGTCACCAGACAGGGAAAAAAAAAAAAAAAGTGAGTCCATCAGGTCGCAGGAGTGGACATTGCTTGATTCCCCAACATTTGTTCCTTCTTTTTCCTGTTGTGTAGAAGACAGGTGGTCTAATGGTGAATGGGCTAAGCAGACTTCATGAATTGTCTAAGCCAATCAAGGTCATGCCCTGACAAAGTGATTGGTTCAGGAAATAAAGCCTAGGGCAGTCTTTGCCTAGTTACAAGGTGGTCCAGTCCTTGAAATGCTCAGAAGTATAGCTGGGAATTGTGGGACACCTGTAGTCTCTCCACGTCCGTCAGTGTGATACATGGATGAAGCTGAAATTTTCTGGCGGGAAGTGTTGAGAGGCACATGGAGAAAGAGAGCTAGAACCTTGATAAAAATGCTTATCCAATCTCCAGACTTGTCAGTTGCAACGCCAATAAATTCCCCATAATATTTGAGCTAGTTTAAACATTGATTTTCTCTTACAACCTGAACCATTTTAACTGCCACTCAGCAAGATGGGACATGGAGGGTTGGGAAGTGCGTCAGTAACTCAGCACTGTAAGGAAGAGTAAACATTTGCCTGGCCTCCTCTGTGCCTATTCCTCCTCCCAGGACCCATCCAGCTTTTGTCTGCCTCTCAATCACTTCACAGGAGAAGACGTGAGTAATGTTCTCTAGTTCTAACATTCCTCTCCTATTGTTACTTCTTGCCCCAACACTGCACAGTCCCTATGCATATTGTCCAAATAATCACTCAATTTCCCTTTGGAGTAGGAAGGGAAAAAAAATAGGAGGCTATATGTAAGGAGGATTAGCCAGATGTATTTTTTGACAATTAACAGAAACATCTGAGCTGTTCAAATCCAGCCCTTTCCTGTTAAAGACACTGGCTGATGATGTATATTAGTTTTATTTTTCTGACATGTGTTTTTAATAATAATGATGATGATATGAAAGCCCCCCCCCAAAAGTTGATAGTGAACAGAAAAAAATGTTAATACTGACCAGGAATTTTTTTTCCCTAAAGCCAGAGAGTGCATTCTTGGGGTGACCCTGGGTCAATCTCCATCATCAAAATTTTGCTTTTCTGAGTACTTCTCTTCTGAGGACATTTCCTTTAGTGAACACAGAATTATTCACTTAGAAAAACTTCCTAAGCCTTTACTTGGAATTGTAATCACAATAGTGAAGAAATGTTTTTGCTTTTATTTGGGTTTTTTTTTTTTTCTCGCTATTTGCTCTACCTTATTAAATTGTTTCAGTATCCACTTTCATATTTTATTCTTCTTTTCACAGATGAAGCATTTTTTTCAGCTGCCAGACAACTTGAAGATGCGGCTATGTTAAGACAGATGGCTCACTCACTGAGGAAGTTGAAGCTAAGGGCTTAGAGAAGAGCCTTGTTCTTGACATTGTATTAGAAGGAGTGATCTTTGACACCTTTTTTCCAAACTCTTTCGACCATGTCTCTCTATCTATGGGCACATTCCCAGCCCCACACTGTAACCCGTCACTGGGGCTCTGGCTGACTCTCTCAGCCTGGGAGTCTGTGACTTGGCCTGTCCTTTTACCTAATCTTCCAGGATCGGGGACCAGCCTGGCCCTCACCAGAAACTACCCTTGAGGGGCACCTGGGTGGCTCAGTTGGTTAAACGTCTGCCTTCGGCTCAGGTCATGATCCCAAGGTGCCTCTGCCTATTGCTTCCCCTGCTTGTGCTCTCTCTCTCTCTGTCAAATAAAGAAATAAAAAATCTTAAAAAAAACCCAAAAACTACCCTTGAGTTTGCATTCTGACCTCAACCTCTCACTTAACATTTATCATAAACCAAACTTTTATAATAAAACAATAATTTAGATCCATTTAATTATTTATAAATTGTGGATTCTTTTTATGTACCTAATGCATATTCAATACACAGAATGTCAATGAGGGAAAAAAAATACCCCAAATTATTCCAAAGCTAACTACTACTGATGTTTCACGTATGTATTTCCAGATTTCTTTGCAAATAATCTTCTTTCATATATATGTATATCATATATGATACGTGTATGATAAATATAATGGATAGGTATGTGCAAAAGTAAATATATGGATAGGCATGTTCAAAAATACTCTATATAGATATATATATATATTCTAATGTAATATACAAGTGATTATACTATGCATATAGTTTTTAAAAGCTTACTTTTTAAAAAGATTATTTATCTATTTGAGAAGGAGAGAGAGAGAGTGAGTGGGGGATGGGGCAGAGGGAGAGAATCTTCAAGCAGGCTCCCTGCTGAGCGTGGAGCCCAACTTGGGGCTCCATCTCAGGACCCTGAGATCATGACCTGAGCCAAAACCAAGAGTCATACGCTCAACCAACTTAGTAACCCAGGTGCCCCTATGCATATAGTTTTATGAACTATTTCATTTGTTACAGATTGGATTTTCTTTTTAATAAATATGCATGCACTTCATCATTGTTCATGATTATAGAGTAGTCAGTTATATTAATATATCATAATTTACTTATCTGCAGTAAATGAACATTTTATATAATCTCTAGATTTTTCTTACTATAAACACTGCTGAGATGAGTATGTTAGTGCTTCATTGTCTGGGATACATTCTTAGAAGCATATTTTCAATATAAAAAGATATGGATTCTTTTTAGGACTTCTGATACATATCCATATTTCATTCAAAAAATGTACAAATGTATGCTTCCAGCAGTTAGTAGCTGAGTCAGCTAAAGCTTTGACTAAAGTTGAGAGTTGTCACTAGAAGGGTTTGGACACATCATGAAAATCTACTATTGTTTAACAAAACAATTTTGTCAATTACTGTCAATTGCTATTTGAACTGATCAATAGTGGTCAGTATCATTATTCTGACCATTGCCTTGGACAGAAAATAGAATGGTTGACATTATCAAGAACTGAAAATTCTTAATGAAATAACACAAATAAATGAAACAACATAAATCAGTACCAAATGACTGTGGACTTAAAAGAAATCAGATAGAAGATTCATAATATATTTGTAGAGTAAAAAACATTTTAGCAAAAGTTGAAAATAATATTTACTTCCTATAATTTTTATATCAAAGATAAAGTATTTCTATCCAATGCATTCAGATGAGTTCCAAACATGTAAGCCTTGCCCTAAATTTCCTCTTTGGTTCCAAGCCTACATTTCTCTCCTAATGCGGGATACATCTATTTTAATCTGCATAGTTACACAGTCTAATAACTCCAAAGTCCAATTTCCAATTCCTCCCTGCTCTGCTATTTCTGTATGAGCACTTTCAAATCTCCTGTTTTCCAAGATCAACCAATCTGAACTCTGTTTAATACAATCAAAATCATTGTCAATTCTCTTTAATATGCCAGCTTTTCTATTTCCACAAAATGAAATCTGGGCTTCTCATGCTTCTCTGAACACTGGACCACTGCTGGTCTCCTTGCTACCCGTGGTTTTCCCATTTCTAACTCATTTGCTATTTTATGACCAGGGAATATTTTTAAGTTGTGACTGACTCAGCTACTCCCCATATCAAATGTTATAAATGGCCCCTGACTGCTTACTGGATTGAACCCAAATACGGTAAATTGGCATTGCATGCCTGTACACTTTTATCCAGTTCAGCTGTCTGGTGACATTGTTGTTGTCCCCCCCCCACCCTTTCTTTTAAAAATTTATTCATTTTTATTTTAGAGAAAAAGAGGGGAGGAGGGACAGAAGGAGAGGGGGAAAGAGTCCTAAGCAGGTTCCTTGTTGACTGTAGAGCCCAACACAAGGCTCGATCTCAGGATCCTGATATCTGATCTGATACCCGAGCCAAAACCAAAAGTTGGACACTTAATTGACTGCACCACCCAGGCGCCCCTCCCCTCCCCCTTCTTTTAAAACATTCTCCAGGCCAGCTAAATCAGAGTATTATTGTGCTCTAAATGTAGTCTACTTTTTTCCCAAAGATTTGTTCCTATTATTCCTTGTCCTGAATACTTCACCTGCTCATCCCCTAGTCCTGTGTCTTCAGTATCTACTCTAACTTTCATATTTCTGTAATGTTTCAGTTCAAAGGAGACAAGAGCCTTCTGCTGGTGAATTTCCACTACATGTTTGTTCAGTCCTCCGGGCATTAATATTTGTTTTCTTATCTTATCCCTGTGGCTGGTCTGTTGATTTGTTTGTGAGCAGGGACTATGACTGGCTCTTCTTCAATCTCCTGCAGTTACCTAATTCCTTAAGTAGAGTATTTGCTCTACAGCTGTTGGGTACCATGAAGAGATAGGAAAAGCTGGGTGGGGAGTTCAGTGGGCTAGTACATATTAAAACATTCTTTAATATTATACAAAGATTTAAAAAATGATGTTTCTTGAATTGATGAAACTAAAGTCACATTAGATATTCTAAGCTATGTGATACATTATACACATAGAAAATCCCATAATCTGGAAAGTGATGATGGATTTCCCCCAAGCTAGGCTAACTCTATGATGGAAACTTTTTATTCTAAGTGACTGTTTTTTCAAAGGCCAGTATCATAATAAGGCTTTACTCAATTATCCTCTATAGTGATTGACAAAGCTGTTCAAAAATTGCCCTCCTCCCCAAGTAGCTAGCATGACTCACCATATTTGAGCTTTTATTTTTCTGAAAGACAGAGAGAGAGAGAGAGAGAACTTTCTTTTTAATTTAATTATTTTTTTTCTCCAAGTCTTATTTCTTGTAAACCTGTAGCATCTTGCCTTTTGTAACTGGCATGCCTCAAACTGGATAGGCCTAGGAGGAAAAGTAACTTCCACTACTGATCAAGCTGCTCCGCAGGTCCCCAGTCCACAAGAGGGAAAGAGAGAGAAGACAGCTGAAACAACTATGACTTTTCTTTTTTTTAGTTTCCATATTTTTACTCTACTTTTAAAGAAACTTAAAAACAAGTATTTTACTGGTGATTTCAATCCCTACCAACTAGTAAAGTTGGATTGATGCATTGTTTTTAAGATAGTAAATTTAATAAGAATCCTTGGTCTTCCATTACTTGATTTTGTGCATGTGATATAATTTTAATATTGATACTAAGGGACAACACTCAGCTGCTCAAAATCCTTCCCTGGTTCCTACTGCATCTAAGATAGACCCCATGCCTGACCTGTCAGTCTCTCTTATTGGCAAGCCACAGTGTATCTTTCCATCCTTATTTCTAGATAAAAGAAGCCAGGCATGCAGTGCCAGGCTAGGACATTTAGTTCAATTCAGTAAGCAGTGGGAATCATTTACAACATTTGATATGGGGAGGAGTGGAGTTAGGACTTGGGAAGATTAATTAGGCATGAAGAAGTAAACATGAGCCTTCCTTCAGAAGGACAAGGGCACATTAATACCTTCCCTCCTTGGATTCCTTTGTTCCACTTTTCTGGAATGCTGATTCCAGAACTCTAAATCCTACTCGTCCTTCAGGGTCCTTATTAAGTGCATGAAACATTTCCAGGTTATGTCAGTTCAAAGGGACACATTACTCCTTTTTCAGACATTTTTAAAAATTCTTACATAATTCATTCTTTTTTTATTATTATTGAAGAATAATTATCAAAGGAGTGTTATATTAGTTTCAGGTGTACAATATAATGATTCAAATTTTCAGACATTTTTTAGAGCAGAGTGTCTGCACCATCCATGAAGATTCAATTTGCTATTGCTCTGCGATATATCATTGTCACACTTTATTATTTAATAGGTTTTTAATGTACATTATTCATTTCTTCAATTAGGTTATAAGTTTCTTGAGATCTAAAATGATATTGTACACATCTTTGGAGCCAACTAACAATTTTGCATAACAATGTATTCACCATAGACATGTTACCAGTATTCGGCAAATATGGATAATGCATGATGAAGTTAGGTTTGGGAATGATGGTTGCTCAGTTGTCTCTGGCTCCCTCTAGTGATGCCCAAAATATAACTGGTAGCTGCACATTCTCGTTTCATCCCATCTGCAGTAATTTTACAGCTATCAGATGGGACTCAGAGAACAAATTCAGCTACCAGCAAGAAATAAACATCATAATTATTATAGCCTAAGCATATCAATCTCTTATTATATGCCAAGAGAGCTGTTAAAAACATTATACAAATTATCTCATCTAGCTTGCACAAAAACCATGTGAGATAGTTATTAATGTTCTTCATTTTATAGATGAGGATACTGAGGCACAGTCATGTCAAGTAACGTGCTTAAGGTCACACAGTAAGATTTTCCCTAATTCTGTTTTATTTTCTCCTAGCTTTACTAAGATAAAATTGACATATAACATTGTATAAATTTCAGGGGCGCCTGGGTGGCTCAATCAGTTAAGCATCCAATTCTTGATTTTGGCTTAGGTCATGATCTCAGGGCTGTAAGATTGAGCCCCGAGACGGGCTCCATGCTCAATGTGGAGTCTGCTTGGGATTCTCTCTGTCCCTCTCCCTCCACTCCTCCCTCCACTCTCTCTCTGTCTCTGTCTCTGTCTCAATAAACAAATAAAATCTAAAAAACAAACAAACAAAAAACCAAAAAAAGTGTAAGTTTCAGGTGTACAATGTGATAATTTGATATATGCATATATTGTGAAAAGTTTACTACAATAAGGTTAACACACTTTTCACGTCACATAGTTACAACTTATCTGTGTGTTGAGAACTTTTAAGACCAACTCTCTTAACAACTTTCAAATATACAACTAACTGTATATTGCTAACTGTAGCCATCATGTTGTACATTGCATCCCCAAAACTTACCTATCTTATATCTGGAAATATAACCCTTTGACCACGTTCACTCCTTTCCTCTACCCCCAACCCACCCCTGGTAACCATCAATCTACTCTCTTATTTCTACGAGTTGTTTTTTCAGATTCCACATATAAGTGAGACTATACAGTATTTATCTTTCTCTGTCTGACTTATTTCACTTAGCATAATGCCCTCACAGTACATCTTTGTTGTTCCAAATGGCAGGATTTCCTCATTCTTTATGGCCAAATAATATTCGATTGTCTGTAGTGCATTTTCTTTATTCATCCATCAGTGGACATTTAGATTGTTTCCATGTCTTGGCTACTGTACCCCCATTTTAGCCTGGGTGGTTTGGAAGATGTGAATAGGTATGTTGGGACTCTTATATAATTGAGTTATTTGGCTAACGTGCTTTATTTCTAAATCTTGTTACATATTTTAATCAAGAATGTATGCTTCTGACAAATACATGTGCATAGCAGGTACTACTTAGTTTACACTGAAAAGAATTGAACAACTGCATATAGCAATAGAAAAAGGCAGGGAAAAATATTGTTCAAATGGCAAATGTATTGTCAAATTTCCAAAAGAGATAACTATTTTAGAATAAGCCTTATTTGGCATTGCTTTGCATACAAATAAGTTAATTTAAAAATGAATTATTGTCCTTTAAACATAGTCTCCCCCTTTCAATTGTTCAAGTTTTCAATTAATGACCTATTCATTACATGAACTTGATTATAATGGATAATGTTTTAATACCAAAATAATAACAGGATTGAAATGCATGATTTTCATTTGCAATTAAATAATTTGCATATTAATAACTCATGTACCTTCTCATTTGTTAGTAACACAACTTGAATTAAGATTGAAACAGCCTTGGGGCGCCTGGGTGGCTCAGTCGCTAAGCATCTGCCTTTGGCTCAGGTCATGATCCCAGGGTCCTGGGATCAAGCCCCACATCAGGCTCCCTGCTCAGCGGGAAGCCTGCTTCTCCCTCTCCCACTCCCCCTGCTTGTGTTCCTGCTCTTGCTCTCTTTCAAATAAATAAATAAAATCTTTAAAAGAAAAAGATTGAAACAGCATCATTTAAAGTAGAAAAAGAAAAAATAATGTCAATAGTAGTATTGATCTCATATCCTGAATGGAGGGACTCATACCAATACACAATGAATAAAATACATAAATAAAAAATAAAAGTATCTTTCACATTCTACATTATGTTCTTGTAGGGAGGTAAATGATGCAAGTGGTCTTATATGAATAATGGTAGATTTTCAATATTAATATATTTTGGAATTGTACATTGTCCCTAGCTAGACAGCACCAATAATTTTGGATAAACAAAACAAAACTTAAATAAAAGTGTCTCTTGCTCTTTTTTTCCCCCTGCAAGCATACATTATTAACAATAGACATCTGGCTCCTATTAACATTGAAAGGAGAGATCTATCTTAGGAATTATGATTTAAGTTGAATTGTAGGCCAGGAGAATTAGCCATCCCTTCTACTTCACGCGCGTTTGTAGCCATGCTAATTAACAGCAGGGAATCTCTCTCTGTCTCTGTCTCTCTCTCTCTCTCTGTCTGTCTCTCCCTTTCACTTTTGCAAAACAAATTGAATAATGGAAAAGTTTTTCACTGAACTGTAGGGTAAATAAGCCGTACATGCATGTGATATTCAGAGCATGAATGTGTGTGTGTGTGTGTGTGTGTGTGTGTGTGTGTGTGTGTAGATGGAATGCCAGCTGTGAATGTTAACAGGGCAGCTGACTTCCAGAGCCCACCCCCTCTCTGTTTCTGTTTCTCATACACACATACATGATTAGCCTCTTCCAACTTTTCCATAGTTTTATAAACCCTACCTTTAGGAATTACCCAGGTGCTTGGAAATGCAGACAAATAAAAGATTTCTCATGAAAAAAAAAAGTGGAATGTGACAGGCTGAAGGCGAGGGGTGCAGGGGGATAATGGCCTGTGACCCCCAAAAGATACAAAGTGGAAAGGAAACAGCTGTTTAGTGTCCAGAACCCTGAAGCCTAAGCAGACTGAACTAGATTTGTAGCCCGTCTCTGTCGGTGTCCATCATAGCTGGGTGACCCTGGAAAAATTATGCAGGCTTTCTGAGTCTCCTTTTCTTCATGGGTAGATTCATATTTATCTCACAGAGCTGCAGCGAGGATGAAACTGAATCACACCTTCTCTTTAAAAAGACATCGAGAGTGCCCAGACCTGCCCACCGTACAGCTGTATACTCCCAACATGTTTGTTTCCTTTCCCCAGTCTGTTACCTGCTTAAAAAAAAAACAAAAAAACAAAAAAACAAAAAACAAAAAACATGGCGCACGGCCATGTTATTTCACATCACAGCAGGTCCTCATCACCTTGAATGAAGTAAGAGAAACAGATCGGAAATAATGGCTTGTTCACCTACAATGTGACTCCTGAGCCAGACGAGAGTCAAATCCATCGACCTTGACATGCCCTGTGAGGATGCTCGGTTCTCTTTGTTACCAAAGAATGAAGGTCTAAGTCCAGTAATGGCTCCTGTTTTCTTCTGGCCCCGGATCAGAACGTATTTTTGTATGCGTGTGCACCTTTCTCCCTTTGCCTTCCTCTCCTACCACTCCCCCTTCTCCCACAAAGAAGAGAACAATAAGAATTTGATGGTAGAAAGTGTCAACTGTGTTTCACATTTTAAGAAAAGCAGCACATGACCTAACTAGAGAGGAAAAAAAAAAGTTTTGAGAAAATAGTTCTCTCATATGGCAACCTTGCTCATGAAGCAGAAGTCTTCAAGTGGGCTACCGTGGCTAAAGTCTAAAAGAAAGCACTGAATGTCCTGTGAACCGCAACCCTCAGGTAGAGGTCGAGAGGAGGACAAGCGGCTTCACAGAAAGCCCATTAGCTATTCCCACAGGAAAAGTATTCTTACGGTCGCATAACTCTACCCTGTTGATACCGGTGGCTCGCAAAATGCAGAGTGATGAAATAAGGCTTACTTCTCACTCTTGCTTCATTAGATTTCAGGTTTGGCAGTGAAGTGTTATAATATGTAGCCAGATGGGCTAGGAAAGCAGTTGAAAGAGTGGACGAGGCATCAAGGAGGCATCAGATCTTGCAGAGTGAGAAACTTCCCATGCAGGCACATGGAAATGAAAATGATGCCATGGTGGAATGGAAGAGGGACATAATAAACCTTGACATTCCAACATATACAAGAATTGTTACATCCTGTGCTCTGCAGATCGTGTTTGTGAGACATTCCCTTGGCTGAGGGCCATTGACAAGTGTTGTCTGTAGAAATTGCCTTCAGTAGTCTGGGAATGGGAAGCAAAGACTCAAATTGAGTTGTAGGAGAGAGAGAAAAATAATTATGCTTGACCGAGTGCCAAGTGTCTGCCAAGCTATGCTAAATAGTGCTCAGTCTTCCCCATTTTGCTCAATTCTCAACAACAGTTTGATGCTTTTGAAGTTGTTACCCCTTCTTGTAGATTGAGTAGCAGAGCCCTGATGCTATTAAATACTGTGCCCAAGTGAGCATGGTTGGTAAATGATGGAGGTGAGGTTTTACCCCAAATCTGGCTGAGATGCATGCTCTTTCCCTCCCAGCATAGCAAAGCTGCGCCATGAAGGAAAGACATAACTTACTTATCTGGAGTCAGAGATGACTTTTCTAATCCAGTGTTTTCAAAATGTACTGTATGGAACACTAGTCTTAGGAATTACTTATTCAAAAAGTTATCTGTTGGTTGTTGTTGTTAAAGAGATGTGTGTAATTTATATCTCATGGTACCTCCTTGGAGATTCAAAGGTATATTAGCTCACTTAGATCTCTGGCAATTCCTACACTAAAAGAAACGAAACTGTTTAACTTCACTGAACTGACCTTCAAAATTTTCTTTTGATCAAAGAGTGAGTTTCTAATGAAATCGGTGTTCTAGGGACACCTGGGTGGCTCAGTCTCTTAGGTGTCTGCCCTTGGCTCAGATCATGACCTCAGGGTCCTGGGCTCTAGAGGGAATTTGCTTCTCCCTCTCCCTCTGCCTCCTCCCTGCTGCTCATGCTCTGTCTTGTCTTTCTCTCTCTCTTTCTCTCAAATAAATAAATAAAATCTTTAAAAAAATAGAAATCAGTGTTCTACCCGATATTTTTTTAAGAAATGCTATTCCATAGATTAACAGGACACTTTTTATTTTTTTCCACAACTGGACTTTAAATCTATTTATTTTTTAATGTTTTAATTTAAATTCAATTTAGTTAACATACAGTGTATTATTAGTTTCAGGGGTAGAGTTTAGTGATTCATCAGTTGCATGTAACACCCAGTGCTCATTACATCAAGTGCCCTCCTTAATGACCAACACCCAGTTAGTTACCCCGTCCTCCCATCCCCCTCCTCTCCAGCAACCCTCAGTTTGTTGGACAACTGATCCAACAGGACACTCTTGATCTTTCTTCTATTCTATTGGACTGTTTCCACTGCCGTAGATTAACCAACTCATGTTTGAAATCTCATGTCGAATAGGAGATGAACTCTATTCATGGAAAATATCAGGGTACCCGGGGAACACAGACATAGAGCATGTTTTATTGCAAGCTCTGATGAACAGGATTCAAATCTCACCACTGCCTCTTTCTGGGTGGGCAATATTGGACACTATGTCACCTCTCTGAGCCCTGGCTTCTCGATTTGATGAGAATAATAAAGCCCACTTAATGGGATGTTTGTGACAATTAGATAAAATGGTAATAATTCATATGGAATGCTCTGTAAACCAAGAAGAGCTGTGTCACTATTTTAACTTTGCTATTCCTTTAAATAATCTCATTCTTTCTTCATGTGTCTTTTCTTTTGATAGTGTAAAATAAATTATAAGAGGGAAACAGGAATGCTCTGAGATCTCAGGATCATAGGAATGTGACTAGGTAGGATGGAAGTGAAACCAGCCCCAGCCTCTATGGGCTCTTACTGTTGGCTCAGCAGGACAGCAAGATATTCCCTTAATTCGATACATTGTATTTACCTAAAACCAAGTCTTACCATCAGGCCTAACGCTGAATTCTGGGAATGGTCCCTGAAACTTGGAACAACATTCACATTATTACTATTATTAATTAGTTTTGCTCAGAAAATTCTGGACAACACATAAGTTGCATCACATGAAATTACTTTTGTAGGTCAAAAATAAGCAGAAATCAGCAATTTCCTATGGTCTTGCCTAAAACATGTCTGAATATCCTCTGAACGATAAATCTAAGGGCCCTCAAGTTACACACTTCTGGAGTAAGTGGAGAAAATACAATCTGGCATACTGAAAACTTACAGGGCTTTTTTCTTCATAAACTTTTGATGATGTATTTGAGACTATATAATGAACTGGATCTTTATGGAAGAAACTTCATAACTGTCTCATAGAAAGGTAGACCTAGCTTGAATTTCTGCTTACACACAAGGTAGACAAGGACATGGAGGTTTTTATTCCCTGCCCTAGTCCCACCATCCAAAATTGATCCTGCCCAATTACAGGTGCTTGGTAAATATTTGTTAATGATGTTGTCAGATGAATGGACAATTACAATGCCAGTGTGTATATGGTAGGTATCTACATTCACCAAGTTCAAAACTCCTTACACGTTTAATACTGCCTACACCAAACCTGGTGATGCAAAATGCAAAGTGCCACTTTACCTACTGCTAGCTGTCTAGGGGGGGATAAGGTTGTTCAACCTTTTTGTGTATGAATTCCATATTTCAAGTGAAAATAAAGACAAAATTTAACTCATTTTCTATGATTTTTGCACCTAGTGCTGAGAACAAATAAAAATCTAATTCCATCTGCAATATTGCATTTCAAATACTCCTTTAACCCAAATAACCAAATTGCAACCTCATTTTATTCCGTTCTACAATGTTTTTATTTAAGATGTATTTATTTATTTTTAGAGAATGAGAGAGAGAGTAGGGGGAGGGGCAGATGGAGAGAATCTCAAGCAGACTCCCTGCTGAGCATAGAGCCTGACCTGGGGCTCGATTTCAGGACCCTGAGATCATGACCTGAGCTGAAATCAAGAGTTGGACGCTTAACCAACTGAGCCACCCAGGTGCCCCAATGTTCTTTAAACTCTGACAAAAAGAGACAGTATCTTGGAGTGTTTCTATTACACTCTCATGGTGAGAACACATTCAGTAATATGGGTAATGGAATAAAAGTGGCAATTCGTCAAACATTTGCTCTCTTCCAGGTACCAGGGCATGACAAGGTGATCCAACACCTCTTGTTGAGAGAATTACTTTGAGTTCATGGAACAGTGAGAGAAAAGAGGCAGGTGTAGGCAAGGCTAGATCAAGAAATGTCTTGGATGGCAGCCTAAGGAGATGGGACATGAATTGTCAGAGCAGTGGGAGAAGACCCCAAGGGTCAAAGGTAAGGCTTGCATTTTAGGAAAATCTCTCTGGCTGCAGGGCAGAGCAACCTGGAAGAGGGTGGAGATTGGAACGTCTCATTTAGGAGGCTATTTCTATAGTTCAGACGGGAGAAAAGAGGGAAAAGGGCTAACACAGGAAGGAAGAAGAGGAGGAGATGCAGGGTGAACTACTCCAGGATGAGTAGGTGGAGGCAGAGGGAGGCTGAAAGAATGCCATTGGAGCATGTGTGGAACATGTTCCAAAAATGACCAGAACAGTATCTTCTATCCCAGTCAGTAGCTCTTCTGCAGTTTGACCTCACTCCCACCCACCCTACTAACCTTGACCTCCAGAAACTGAGTCTAACTCCCCTCCCCTTGACTCGCAGCTGACTTCTTTGTAAGAACAGAACATGGCAGCAAGGCCTCCAAGGTTAGATCAGCTTCTGGAAGGGTCTCATGGATTCTCTCAGAACCTTGCCACCAAGAAGCCCAAGGCATATAGAGAGACCACGTGAAGGTGCTCCAGTTGAAAATTTAAGCTAAGTGTGGTCTTCCAGTCATCCCAGCCCAGGTTCTCAACCTGTGAGTAGGGAAGTCTCTAAATGATTCTAGCGCTTAGCCCTTTGCATAATCCCAGCCATTCTCACATCTCCTAGCTAAGGCCCCAGACACTGGGGAATGGGATCAGGTCAATCTTGTTGTGCTCTCTTTAAATTCCTGACTCACTTGCAAATTGTTATTAATCCTTTCTGTTCCCCAAGGGCTATGGCAAGAAGTCAGAAACGAATGGAAAATGGAACTAATGGGAAGGAAGTCACTGACCCCAGAGTTTATTTTGCTGTAAGAAAGACCACTGACATGTTAATAGTCATCTTAAAGTTGATGGTATGCTGCCTGGAGACTCATCAGAGAAACATAATCTATCATGCAAAGAACGAGAATAGATCTCATGACAATCATCCTACGTAGAAGAACCCAAGTCAGTTGGTATGAATAACTAATCAGGAACTCGGGGCAGAAGCCAAGAGTCCCAGAGAACAAATAGAATCTACATCTTTAAATAGATGGGGGGGGTAAATTTAAAGTGTTTGGCTTTGAATTGCAATATATTTATCATGTGGTCAGTTCATGAGATCACCCTGAATGGTGTGGGGGGGGATAGAATGAGATGGGAGTGTATGGTTGGAAGCAACTATGTTCTAACCACCCATTGGTCCTGTCACACTATCAAGGGTACACTGTACTCATTATTTGGTCAGTCTGTCTCCCTGGCTGAGCTGGGAGCTCCTTGAAGAGAGGGATGTGTTATTTATCTGAGCAGTCCTATTACCGAGCTCGGTGCCTTGAATATATTTAATATATGTCTACTGATTTAGGTCCACCTCCATTGATTATCAGTGGAAAAATCCTCTATAAGCAGCACCAGCAAACGTAGCTGTTCAGTACAATGAGTCTCCAAACTCAATTGCCAACCCAACTTATTACTGGAATAAAATGTTGATCACCCCCGAGGTGCTATTACCAACACATCTCTGACCGCTGCCTTCCCTGACGGTACTCGCCCACACAATGGGGAGATGATTTTTTTAATCAGGAAGACCTGCATGAAACTCGGCTCTGGCCCTGCCAATTGAATGATCTTGCACATTCTCCACCTTTCGGTGTCTTTCAGTTCATGTCTGTAAAATAGAGATGACAATTCACTCAAAGTTTTGATGTGAGGATGAGGTGAATTGAAGATTGGAAGCATTTTGTAGTGTTTGACATAGAAGCTAGTTGTACCCCCCATGCTTTCTCCTCCCCTCCTTCCAGCTTCTGTCACTTACAGACTGGCCTGGAAGCCACAACTGAAGAAAGATATGAATTATTAATGTAGCTCCTCCTTCATCACTTACTTAACCCCAGCTGCCAGTCCATTCTAAACACTGTGTCTCATCCTTTTTGAGCACAGCTGGAGACACGCCGCCCCTGGTTTCCAGGTGAGAGGACTGAGCTCATTTGCCCCAGACCACACGGCCTGGGATAGGCTGACCTACAGTAGAACGCTGGAAGTGGGTTTGCAGGGACCTCAGAACTGATTGCTAAGTGTTCAGAAATTCTGTGAGTTAATGGTTGTTGAACAGAACCATTATTAAAATGGCATTATAATAAGCTTAGAATTAAATAAATCATATTGAGAACAAAGATAAAAATACTGAAAACTCATTACTTCCTAATTCTTTTCCTTTTTTTTTTTATTTGTATTTATTTATTTGACACAGAGAGAAAGGACAAGCAGGGGAAGCGGCAGGCAGAGGGAGAGGGGGAAGCCGACTCCCCGCGGAGCAGGGAGCCCAATGAGGTACCGGATCCCAGGACTCTGGGATCGTGACCTGAGCCGAAGGCAGATGCTTAACTGACTGAGCCACCCAGGAGCCCCCTAATTATTTTTCTACATTTTGCTATCACCTATGCCAGGAGCCAGCAAAATACAGCCTGCTGGCTAAATCTATTCCATCACCTATTTTTGTAAATAAAATCTTATTGAAACACAACCATACCCATTTGTTTTATTTACGGCTGCTTTCTAACTAAAATGACACAGTTGAATAGTTACGGCATACATCATATGGCCTGCAAAGCCTACGGTATTTACTATTTGGCCCTGACCAATGCCTAACTAAGCTCTTGAGGTTATTTATGTGTATTTTATCTGTAGGTTGGAAACATTATATAATGGTGTGCTACTGCACATAACTTCCCACGTCTGCATCCAGTGATATCACATTGGTAGCTTGAAAGTGCCACGAGGGGGGAATTTCCATCATGAAAATGGGCAAATACCACAAATCAGAATTTTTTTAAAAAAAGATTTATTTTTTTGTTTCTTAGAGAGAGAGAGTGTATGTGCAGAGGGGCGAGCAGAGGGAGAGATAGAATCTCAAGCAGGCTCTGCGCTGAGCATGGAGCCCAACATGAGGCTCGATCTCACAACCCTGAGATCATGACATGAGCCAAAAACCGAGTCAGATGCTCAACAGACTGAGCCGCGCACGTGCCCCAAGAATTTCTTTTTTGTTTATAGTTTGCTTTGGGAGAGCCAGTCCCTGAGCATTAACCAGTGTATCACTGAACCCGGGCGTCTCAAACCTTATTCTTCAGTAGAGTCAGGGTTCAACTGGGGAAGAATAACTATAATAGATAGATAGGTAGATTGATCTTTGCAAGACTATTGTACAAATGTTTCCCATTTGATTGATTTAAACTTGGGCGATGGGAAAAGCCTTCCAAACCAAGCGTGTAAATATCATTACATGGTGTAAGACAGTATTTGTAATACTGTTGTCTTTGTGTCTGATACCAGGACTTCAAATTCATGGGACAAGCACTTAGGAAGGGAAGATGGATGTGAAGCTGGGAAGAGCAAGGGCAAATTGGAGCCCACAGGCACAAGCTCCTGAGGATGGACCCGTGTCAGTTCTTGCCTTGACCCTCGTGTGGGTGTCCTGCAGAAGCTGGGTCCTTCATCATGGAACTGAGCACGCACACTGGACCCAGCAGTCCTAGATGCTGAAGAAGGATTCGATGGAAGATGGAGCAGTAACAGCCCTAGCCACTGTCACAGACCACTGAGACAAATTGTTACCAGTCGTGCATAAAATAAAATAAAATCGTGTATAAACTAAAATAAAGGCTGATACTCCACTCCCTCCTTCCAAATCTTGCACAATATTTTCTTTTGAGAAATATACAGAAAAGAGAGTTCTTGGAAAGAGAAACCTGGTTTGACCTATCTCAAAGCCACCGTACCTTTCCAGCATGCCTCCTTGGAAAGGACTCAGTGAGAGATCAAAGGAAGAGGGGAGAGTCTTCCGTATGCTATGCTTTCAGGTTGGAGTTGGATGAATATACCTCTAATGCTGATCTATATTCATGTAGAAGAAAACCCTTCTATTATTTAATTTATAATATTTAAAATCCCGATATTATTTAATAATAATATTTACTTGCTTGGTTTGGAAGGTTATTCCAATTGACCAAGTTTGAATCAGTATCAAATGGAAAACACATGGTTTGCATTATTTACCAATAGAAATTATCAACATTATAAGCAGGCAACTGATCATTTCTAGAATGTTTTGTGTTAAGCAGCAGAAGAGAGCAGAGGGGAAAGGCTCTTGTGGAGGGTCCCTTATGTGCCAGATGCTTTACATATGATATGCATTCTTATTTTGTCAACCGAATGTTGTGATTAAGAGGAGGGAGTCAGGCTACCTGGGGTGTAATCTAGGCTCAATAGTAATTTGGCAAATGTGAACTTGGGCAAGTTAACTGCTCTGTGCCTCAATTTTCTCCACCTGTACCTCGTGTAAAGGGTCTTTGGATGATGAGACAAGAAACTGCAGTTAAAGGGGTGCCTGGGTGTCTCAGTTGGTTCCTCGACCGAATCTTGGTTTCAGCTCAGATCATGATCTCAGGGTCCTGAGATCGAGCCCCGCATCAGACTCCATGCTTGGTGTGGAGTCTGAGGGAGAATCTCTCTCTCCCTCTCCCTCTGCCCACCCCCACACCTGCCTGCTTGCGCACCTGCTTTCTAAATAAATAAATAAATGAATAAATAAAATCTTTAAAAAAACAAACTGCATTCAGAGACTGTTAGAAGAATTTGAGGATCTGGAAATAGCACAGTAAATGCTTTGAGTATGATTATTATTTGGTCCTCTCCACAAGGTGATGTGTCAGAGATCATCCCAGCACTGCCAGGAAATTGAAGGAGAAATCAAATGATTCGTCAAAGTTTACTAGATACAGTAGCCCAGTCTTTCCGACATTGGAGCCCATGCTATTGCCAATATACCATTTAGGGTCTAAGTGTCTGAGCATGCTTCAGGGTCCAAGCACTTTGCTGGGCCCAGTTAATTGGACATTGGGCTTTTAGTAGGAAAACAGAGGGAGATAAGATGAAGAGGGTTATTTGAACTACACTATAGAGATTGACTGATTGATTGATTGATTGATATTTTAATCCCAGGAAAAGAAGCTTGTATTCCATTTGGAAAGCACTGAGGATTTATCAGAAGATTTTGAGCAGTACAGAGACATGGCTTATTCTGCCATACCCTGTAGGAATCTGCTCCCTACTCAAGCAAAAGTTTTGGATAACTATCAAATAAATCATCTGTGGGAAAGTTCCAGCTCTTTACTATGTAATCTATAGGGCCATTCGACTGGAACTCGGCTAACCAGGGCATGTCTCTGTTGGTGGTATTCTGGTCCAGAAGCCTCTCTAAGCTAGATCTAGCATTTTCTACTCTTTCCTCTCCATCACCACCATACCCCCAATCAATTAAGTCCTGTCAATTGATGTACCTCAGAGCCTTCTCCTCCTCTCCAGCCCTCTGCAACTCCCTTCCCAGCCCTCATGGTCTCTCACTGTGCCAGGCAGTGCAGCATAGTGGTTACAGCCCTGGCCCTGGACCCCCAGACTGCCTGGAGCAGTATTCTTTCTCTGCCAGGAACTAGCTAGAATGGCCTGGGCAAGGTACATGCACTTTCTGGCTCAGAGGCTGTTGAGGAATTAAAAGAGTTAATTGCAGTAACATGTTTCAAACAGTCCCTTATTATATAAGAGGAGCTCATTGAATGCTGTTGCTGATGATGACAATGACACCATCTCATTACCCAGCGTCTGTGGCTCCAGAGCCTCCTCACTCTACAGCAATGTTCACATTGATACCTGGGCTTCCCGTCGAGGCTTGCCTCATCTCTACCTTCACTTTACCACCAGCATACAAACTCCCTGCTTGTCTTACTATACTACTTGTGAGAATGTTACTAAGGGCACCCCATGGATACCCCTCATTATATAGCCCTATGTACCTCCAAGAGCTTCATGTCTTTTATACTCCTGCCACTTTATGCTCCAACACAGACCAGTTACTTATGGTCTCCGGAAGACATCATGTTGTGTCTACCCAAACTTACGTGGCATTAGAAATGTCTCTTCCTTAAAAAGATCATTCTAGACTACCATACTATATTCTCCTTTTCCTAACCATTACTCTCACTCCCCTTACTCTGACTTACTGTTTCCTGTAGCACTTGTATATTATACATTTATTTGCATATGTATTATTAATCTGTACCTCCTACTAGGAAGAACATCAGGCAGGCCCTTTGTCATGCTCATCACTGTATTGTTAGCATCGAGAATGGTGCCTACCTAAGGGTATATGCTAATTTAGTATTTGTAGAAGAAAAGAGCAAGGAATATGTGAAGGAACAAATAAAGGAACTTCTCATACCTCTGCTTTCATAGTCTAGCCTCTTCGATATAAAAGCCTTTCCCTAATTTGTCTTCCATGAGAATTCTGATTCATACATCAAAAGCTATCTCAATCACTAACTCCACTGTAAAGCTTCCCTTGATTTTCCAGTTAAGGTGAAGCTCTTTGCCTTTGCTGTCTTTGTGACTTGGACTTACAATGATCACAACATGTGCAAATATTTAGATAGTTGTCCCATATGTAGACTCTAAGACCCCCAGGACAGAGATGGTACTTTGATAAGGGCTGGCATAGGTTTGCATAAGCATTTGTAAGACCTTCCGTAGATGGTTGTTGGATTGAACTGGGTGCCCTAGGAGGTCCTCGTAGTGCTGCATTGATGACCGACATGATGAGGGGGGCATGCCTCAATCAGAAACTCAGAGTCCCCCACACATAAGGCAGAATCTGCAGTCCATATTGCTCATAGACATTGGCTTCAGGAGTAGTCCGCTCTGCTGCACAAGATCACACAGAGCAGGTGTTAATGGTGAACTGTGTTTTTGTCTGGTAAATAAAATTCTGGGAAATTACATGTAAAATCAGCTTGGACATCCAGCTCATGACAGGTAGCCAATTCTGTCTGCTAGCCTCCTGTATCCATCCCTTCTAGGCTTTGAAAAAGTCAGAGGAACCCTGCAGATTCCAAAAGAATTCCCAGGACAAAGCAATTTGTGTGCCAGAAATGTCTTTTCTCTCTTCAAATTAGACCATTCTTCTTATTTTTCTTTTTATGTCATACATAGAAAGTGGATGGAATAACTGGGGAAAATGAGTTTGGATGTGTAAAGCCCCGGCTCACCTGGGGGATAAATGTTAGTTGAGAAGTTGAGTAAAGAGGAAGGGGGTTAGGGATGTGGGAAAAATAAATGGATAAAAGTTGAACCCTTCACATTCACGGTTTGTTCCAACCAGAGATAGAAAAACCAGATATTTATTCACACCTCAACCCTTAGGACATGACTTAGATTATTGTTTCTGAGATTGTTCTAAGCTACTTTTTTGTGGCTCCCAAAGGAACTTATGATTATACACACACACGCGCAAACATCCCATCCTCTAGCCTCATTCTCAATTTCTTTGATCCTTGCCTTCCCTAAAATTGGTGTATATGTTCTTACAGCAGACACTAAAGACTGGCCATGTTAGACATTTTCTTGCAAAAAATAAATCACTAGGATATAATCTGAAAAATGCCACCTTTCAGCCTGAGTTGGAATCACTAGAAGCAAGCTGCCATTATTCGCTATCTAATTAAGAAAAGTAAATCTGACAAGATGTGTTTGAGGAAAATTTGCCAAAGCAGTGTATATTGAGAGCAGCGTAGAGGGCTCCCACAAAAGACAAGTTCTCACTCAAATACAAAGGGTGGAAGAAAGGCATTTCATGGAGACAGAATGGGGGAAAAGTTCCATTTTTCTCTTGCTTTCTGTTCCCTGTGAGAATCAGAGTGTGCACAAAACCATGAAAACAATGGGCCCAGCTGCAGGGGCAATAAGGCAATTTATTAGGGAGATGACATTTTTAATGAGAAACACTTGCTGGAAGAGAACAAAAGGGCTTGTTTGGTCAGAAAGATGCTCTTGAATCTCTTCTGAAGTGCATGAAAAAGTAATTTCATTTACGCGTCATACCCCGAGCAGTGGAATTTCCTCAAGCTCCAGATGTTGTCCGGCACAGATGCTGAACAAATGGAACGAATGTCCTGAGAGTTAAAAAAAAAAAAAAAAAGTAACTCAAGGGAATTTAATGAGTTTTGTGGCCAAGAAAATCATTAGCAAATAATGAGCTTAAGAAAGAAAGGCCAACGTTGGCAATATGTTGCTAGATATACAAAATTATTCGTAATCATCTGAAATCAAATAGGGAGATCAGTTTTCAACTCAGAAAAATAGAAATTATAGGCATAGCTACTGTAGTTCAGACTTTCTTACTGGCTTTCTGAAAATGATCTGGTAAATATTGTTTTGGCTGGATTCCCAAAATGATTAAAAGTAATATATTTATAGGGAGATTGGAAAATTTAAAACACAAAGATTATTACCATATAGATGTAATTCAAATGATTCCAGAAAGGGCAGCACCGCCATTTCGGCTGGAATTCCCCTTAGATGAGCACTCACACACACACAGGTGAGGCAGATGCATCCAGCAATAGCTTTCTAGAACAAGAAGAGCATGATCAGAGTGACTCTCTGAGCTAACTATAGGGCTGAGCAAACACAAGGTGTTCTGTATAGAGTGCCAGGAACTGTATATGGGCTTTTCTGAGCCAACTTCTCCCTCCCTAGCTCTGGCAGACCCCTATATGAGTGGGTTTGGAAGACCATGGCTCATACAGGGTGTTTTAGGTTTTTAGATTGGACCAACTGCGTTTGAAAATTCAGAACAGAATAAGCCCTTGAGTCAAGCATCAGATTCAAGCAACATAAGTCATGGGTGCAGCTTCAGTTGGGAGGGTGCCTCTTACAAGACCTAATGAAGATACAGATTATGAGGCAGCAGAAAGCAAGAAGGTAGAACAAGCCAAAAGATTGAAAAGATAGTCATTACTACCTGCCGGCTGCAAGGACCAGATGCCCTCTAAATGTCTCTCCAAGCCCCACTATATTTTCACTATGACGGCAATCTTGTGATCATGGTGACAACCAGGCTCTATCAGCACTTACCATGCACTAGTAACTATCTGAAGCCATGCATAATCCTTAATTGTCACCAGTCCTCACAAGAGCAGATACCATCATCCAACCCCATATTTTAGGGTTGAGGCACTGAGCTCAGAAAGTTAGGTAATTTGTCCCAATTGACACCGCCAGTTAGTGATAACCTCAGCAGTTGATAATTTGCCCATGCATATACTCACAGCATTTGTGCCAGCCAAGGGGCAGGTCTGTAAACTGGGGATGGGTGTGGGGGGCAGCCACACAGGCCAGGAGTTGAGATCTGTCCCGGGCGTTGTACCCTAGAGCAGTTTCCTCTGGCTCTGGGAAACAGTTTTTATTTTTATTTATTTATTTTTTTTTAAAGTTACTTAGAGTAAATCTTTTTTTTTTTTTTATTCATGAGAGACAGAGGGGGAGAGAGAGAGAGGAGCCCGATGCGGGACTCGATCCCAGGACCCCGGGATCATGACCTGAGCCGAAGGCAGACGCTTAACCATCTGAGCCACCCAGGCGCCCTAGGAAACAGTTTTTAAATAAACCCCTTCAAAGCAGTAAATCATCTTCTATCTCTTAAGCAGATGGTTGATAAACAAAGTCCGTGAAGTATTGCCCATACGTATATTAACCTAGTGGTTGAAATTTGTGTGGGGATCTTTAATCTGTCAATGAGATTGAGTAGGGATGCTGCACGCCAAAGCCAAAGCTCTTTATTATCCTATATCAGGACATCACTGTTGTCTGTTTGCTGACATTACCTGGCATTGGCTCAGTAATGAGGCAGAAAATGACAAGGATCAAGAGCAATTAACACACTCCTCACAGATGTTTATTGCTATCTGCCTTGAAGACAGCATTGAAGGAGTTTCCAGCAGCCGTTTCCTTTTACAAGCAAAAGGCAGCCCTTCCAGTGCAGAAATCAGGTTGGGCATAAGCCAACAAGGGCGATAGTGCTTTCAAGGACAAAGGACAATCAGAGCTTTTTATCCTAGAATGACTGAATTCTGATCAGAGTTTTTGAATACAGGAAATTTGGCCAAGAAATACAATTTCAGTGGTCTCCATCTACCCAGTGCTTGTGAATGGATATAGAGCATAACTCTTGCAGAACCAAAATCCAGAAAGATAGCTTCAACTAAAAACTGAGACTTCATATTAGTGGCTAGTAGCTATGGAAGATATTCTATGCTGTACCATTCCTGTTAGGCATTTCCGCTTTTATTTTTCCTGACAGCCCTATAAAGGAGTTTCCGTTAATCTTCCTTTGAATGTACTAGGAAATTTGGGGCTCAGAACACTCAGAACAGACAATTCTTTCAAGGTTACACAGCTAGTCAGACAAGGTCGGGTGCATTCAATGGGGTATGGACGTAACAACACACAGCTAGTCAGAAATGGAGTCAAGGGTTATACCCAGGTCTGTCTGAATTCCAAGCTAGTAATCTTAATCACTTGTAATAAAATTAGTATCCTTCACTATTTATTATATATTATATATTAGTCAAGGCTTGACCAAAATGACCAAAGAGAACAATTGTATAGCAGGGGCTAAGAGTATGAGTTGGGGGATGGAAATAGGGATGTTTTGAGAAGGTGATGTTAAATTTTGGATAAAGTAACACGAAATCACTGCAGTAATGCAAATATGAAATGGGGAGAAATTTGGGCTAGTATATGGTACTGAAAGGCAAGAAGTGACTGATTACAGCCTTCAAAAGAAGATGTACCTAGAGGCGCATGGGTGGCTCAGTTGGTTGAGTGCCCAATTCTTGATTTTGGCTCAGGTCATGATCTTGGGATCCTGGAATCAAGCCCTGCATTGTGCTCTGTGTTCAGCAGGGAGTCTGCATGAAGATTCTCTCTCTTCCTCTCCCTCTGCCCCTCCCCCTGCTTGCATGCTCTTTCTCTCTAAAATAAATAAATAAATCTTAAAAAAAAAAAAGTTGTACCTAGATGTAGAAAGCCATCAGCATCTTTCTTCACCCTTTCTTTCCTTTGTCACCTGGTCTCATCTCTGACTCTCTCTGTGTATCTGCTCTCTTTTCATTCCCTTTCCAGACCAGCTTCCCCTCACATGGCTGACCAACACCTGCGGTGTCTCCCTTCTCAGTTCAAACACGTCCAGAATGACAACATCATAGCTCGAAGAGGTTGCAGCCTGTGTTCTCCTTTAGGATTTTGATGGGCTTCTGTCTCACATCTAGGTCTTTCAACCATTTGGAGTCTATTTTTGTGTGTGGTGTAAGGAAATGGTCCATTCTTCTACATGTGGCTGTCCAATTTTCCCAACACCATTTGTTGAAGAGACGGGTTTTTTTTCCACTGGACATTCTTTCCTGCTTTGTCAAAGATGAGTTGACCATAGAGTTGAGGGTCCATTTCTGGGCTCTCTATTCTGTTCCATTGATCTATGTGTCTGTTTCTGTGCCAGTACCATACTGTCTTGATGATGACAGCTTTGTAATAGAGCTGGAAGTCCGGAATTGTGATGCCGCCAGCTTTGCTTTTCTTTGTCAACATTCCTCTGGCTACTCGGGGTCTCTTCTGGTTCCATACAAGTTTGAGGATAATTTGTTCCATTTCTTTGAAAAAAGTGGATGGTATTTTGATTGGGATTACATTGAATGTGTAGATTTCTCTAGGTAGCATTGACATCTTCACAATGTTTGTTCTTCCAATCCATGAGCATGGAACGTTTTCCCATTTCTTTGTGTCTTCCTCAATTTCTTTCACGAGTATTTTATAGTTTTCTGAGTACAGATCCTTTGCTTCCTTGGTTAAATTTATTCCTAGGTATCTTACGGTTTTGGGTGCAATTGTAAATGGGATCGACTCCTTAATTTCTCTCTCTTCTCTCTTGTTGTTGGTGTATAGGAATGCCACTGATTTCTGCACGTTGATTTTATATCCTGCCACTTTACTGAATTCCTGTATGAGTTCTAGCAGTTTTGGGGTGGAGTCTTTTGGGTTTTCCACATAAAGTATCATATCATCTGCAAAGAGTGAGAGTTTGACTTCCTCTTTGCTGATTTGGATGCCTTTGATTTCTTTCTGTTGTCTGATTGCTGTGGCTAGGACTTCTAATACTATGTTGAAAAACACTGGTGATAGTGGACATCCCGGCCGCGTTCCTGATCTTAGGGGGAAACTCTCAGTTTTTCCCCACTGAGAATGTTATTCGCTGTAGGTTTTTCATAGATGGCTTTTGTGACATTGAGGTAGGTACCCTCTATCCCTATACTCTGAAGAGTTTTCATCAAGAAAGGATGCTGTACTTTGTCAAATGCTTTTTCTGCATCTATTGAGAGGATCATATGATTCTTGTTCTTTCTTCTGTTAATATATTATATCACGATGATTGATCTGTGGATGTTGAACCAGCCTTGCAGCCCAGGGATAAATCCCACTTGGTCATGGTGAATAATCCTTTTAATGTACTGTTGGATCCTATTGGCTGGTATTTTGGTGAGAATTTTTGCATCCATGTTCATCAAGGATATTGGTCTGTAATTCTCCTTTTTGATGGGGTCTTCGTCTGGTTTTGGGATCAAGGTAATGCTGGCCTCATAAAATGAGTTTGGAAGTTTTCCTTCCATTTCTATTTTTTGGAACAGTTTCAGGAGCATAGGTATTAATTCTTCTTTAAATGGCTGATAGAATTCCCCTGGGAAGCCATCTGGCCCTGGGCTTTTGTTTGTTGGGAGATTTTTGATGACTGCTTCAATTTCCTTAGGGGTTATAGGTCTGTTCAGGTTTTCTATTTCTTCCTGGTTCAATTTTGGTAGTTGATACATCTAGGAATGCACCCATTTCTTCCAGGTTATCTAATTTGCTGGCATAGAGTTGCTCATAATATGTTCTTATACTTGTTTGTCTTTCTTTGGCGTTGGTTGTGATCTCTCCTCTTTCATTCATGATTTTGTTGATTTGGGTCATTTCTCTTTTCTTTTTGATAAGTCTGGCCAGGGGTTTATCAATGTTGTTAATTCTTTCAAAGAACCAGCTCCTAGTTTCGTTGATCTGTTCTACTGTTCTTTTGGTTTCTAGTTCATTGATTTCTGCTCTGATCTTTATTATTTCTCTTCTCCGGCTGGGTTTGGGCTTTATTTGCTGTTCTTTCTCCAGCTCCTTTAAGTGTAGGGTTAGGTTGTGTATTTGAGACCTTTCTTGTTTCTTGAGAAAGGCTTGTATTGCTATATACTTTCCTCTCAGGACTGCCTTTGCGGTATCCCAAAGATTTTGAACAGTTGTGTTTTCATTTTCATTGGTTTCCATGAATTTTTTTAATTCTTCTTTAATTTCCTGGTTGACCCATTCATTCTTTAGTAGGATGCTCTTTAGCCTCCATGTATTTGAGTTCTTTCTGACTTTCCTCTTGTGACTGAGTTCTAGTTTCAAAGCATTGTGGTCTGAAAATATGCACGGAATAATCCCAATCTTTTGGTACTGGTTGAGACGTGATTTGTGATCTAGGATGTGATCTATTCTGGAGAATGTTCCATGGGCACTAGAGAAGAATGTGTATTCCATTGCTTTGGGATGGAATGTTCTGAATATGTCTGTGAAGATCATTTGGTCCAGTGTATCATTTAAAGTCTTTATTTCCTTGTTGATCTTTTGCTTAGATGATCTGTCCATTTCAGTCAGGGGGGTGTTAAAGTCCCCCGCTATTATTGTATTGTTGTCAATGTGTTTCTTTGCTTTTGTTATTAATTGCCTTATATAACTGGCTGCTCCCATGTTAGAGGCATAGATATTTACAATTGTTAGATCTTCTTGTTGGATAGACCCTTTAAGTAGGATATAGTGTCCTTCCTCATCTCTTATTACAGTCTTTGTTTTAAAATCCAATTTGTCTGATAAGAGGATTGCCACCCCAGCTTTCTTTTGGTGTCCATTAGCATGGTAAATCGTTTTCCACTCCCTCACTTTCAATCTGGGGGTGTCTGTGGGTCCAAAATGAGTCTCTTGCAGACAGCATATCGATGGGTCTTGTTTTTTTAATCCAATCTGATAGCCTGTGTCTTTTGATTGTGGCATTTAGCTCATTTACATTCAGGGTAACTATTGAAAGATATGAATTTAGTGTAAGTTGACTGTTACTGTATATTGTCTCTGTTCCTTTCTGGTCTATGCTGCTTTTAGGCTCTCTCTTTGCTTAGAGGACCCTTTTTAATATTTCTTGTAGGGCTGGTTTCGTGTTTGCCAATTCCTTTAGTTTTGGTTTGTCCTGGAAGCTTTTTATCTCTCCTTCAATTATCAATGACAGCCTAGCTGGATATAATATTCTTGGCTGCATATTTTTCTCGGTTAGTGCTCTGAAGATATCTTGCCAGGCCTTTCTGGCCTGCCAGGTCTCTGTGGATAGGTCTGTTGCCAATCTAATGTGTCTACCATTATAGGTTACATATCTCTTCTCCCGAGCTGCTTTCAAGATTTTCTCTTTGTCTCTGAGACTCGTAAGTTTTACTATTAGATGTCGGGGTGTTGACCTATTTTTATTCATTTTGAGAGGGGTTCTCTGTGCCTCCTGGATTTTGATGCCTATTTCCTTCCCCACATTAGGGAAGTTCTCTGCTATTATTTGCTCCAATATACCTTCTGCCCCTCTCTTTCTTCTTCTTCTGGGATCCCAATTATTCTAATGTTGTTTCGTCTTATCGTATCGCTTATCTCTCAAATTCTGCCCTCGTGATCCAGTAGTTATTTATCTCTCTTTTTCTCAGCTTTTTATTTTCCATCATTTGGTCTTCTATATCACTGATTCTCCCTTCTGCCTCATTTACCCTAGCAGTTAGTGCCCCCATTTTTGATTGCACCTCATTAATAGCCTTTTTGATTTCGATTTGGTTAGATTTTCATTCTTTTATTTCTCCAGGGAGGGTGTCTCTAATAACTTCCATGCTTTTTTCAAGCCCAGCTAGTATCTTTAAAATCATGATTCTGAACTCTAGGTCCGACATTGTACTAATGTCCGTATTGAGTAGGTCCCTGGGAGACGTACTACCTCTTGTTCTTTTTGCTGAGCTAACATTTTTCGTCTTGTCATTTTGTCCAGAGGAGAACAGATGAATGAGAGAACAAAATGCTAACAGGTTAACAACGTCCCCAGCAAATATACTCTAAACAAATCAGAAAAGACCTGACACCAGGGGAAAAGAAAGGGAAAGAAAAAAAAAGAGAGAAGAAAAAGAAAAAGAAAAGAAAAAGATAAATACAAACAAAAACAGAACAAAACAAAAGAAAACAGAATATGATCAAATATGATCAGGCTAGTGCATAGATCAATGTCACACACTAGATTTTGGGTGTATTTTGGTCTGTTAGAAGAAAGTGCCTCCTAAAATTTTAAAGGAAGAAAGACTTATATATGTACAAAATAAGGGTTGATACATTGAAGGGATGGAATATGATGTAAAGATGAAAATTATAAAAGATTTTTTTTTAATTTTTTTATTGTTATGTTAATCATCATATATTACATCATTAGTTTTTGATGTAGTGTTCCATGATTCATTGTTTGTGCATAACACCCAGTGCTCCATGCAGAACGTGCCCTCTTTAATACCTATCTCCAGGCTAACCCATCCCCCTACCCTCCTCCCCTCTAGAACCCTCAGTTTGTTTTTCAGAGTCCATCATCTCTCATGGTTCATCTCCCCCTCCGACTTACTCTCCTTCATTCTTCCCCTCCTGCTATCTTCTTCTTTTTCTTTTTTCTTAACATATGTTGCATTATTTGTTTCAGAAGTACAGATCTGTGATTCAACAGTCTTGCACAATTCACAGCGCTCACCGTAGCACATACCCTCCCCAATGTCTATCACCCAGCCACGCCATCCCTCCCACCCCCACCACTCCAGCAACCCTCAGTTTGTTTCCTGAGATTAAGAACTCCTCATATCAGTGAGGTCATATGATACATATCTTTCTCTGATTGACTTATTTCACTCAGCATAACACCCTCCAGTTCCATCCATGTCGTTGCAAATGGCAAGATCTCATTCCTTTTGATGGCTGCATAATATTCCATTGTGTATATATACCACCTCTTCTTTATCCATTCATCTGTCGATGGACATCTTGGCTCTTTTCACAGTTTGGCTATTGTGGACATTGCTGCTATAAACATCGGTGTGCGCGTACCCCTTCGGATCCCTACATTTGTATCTTTGGGGTAAATACCCAGTAGTGCAATTGCTGGATCGTATGGTTGCTCTAGAAAATTGTAAAAGATTTTATAAAAGGAATTGATAAGATAAGAATTTGTTTGAAAAAAGGAAGAAGAAGATATAAAATTAAAGGGAGAGAATGTGATCAGGCAGGTGACTAGAATAAAGCCATACACTTGTGATTTAGGGTATATTTTGATCTGTTAGGAGAAACTGTATCTCAAAATTTTAGAGAACAACTTACATATATATGCCAAAAATAAGGGTATCTACTATGAAGGGATAGAATATGACTCTAAAAATGAAAAATAAAATTTTTTTTCGAAAAGGGATTGATAAGATTTTAGTTGAAAAAGGGAAAAAGAAAAATAAAAAAAACAGTTAAAAAAGTTAACTTTGAAAAACTAATGAATCATGGTAAAAAAGCCATGAATTCTATGTGCAGTATTCCCCTAGCGCTGGAGTTCTCCCGTTCTCCTTGATCGGTAAACTTGGTCTTGGCTGGCTGGCTGTTCGTGCTGATCTTCTCGGGGAGGGGCCTGTTGCTGTGGTTCCCAAATGTCTTTGCCGGAGGCGGAATTGCCCCACCCTTGTCGGTCCGGGCTAAGCAAGCTGCTCGGGTTTGCTCTCGGGAGTTTTTGTTCCCTGCAAGCTCTCGGTACAGTTTTGGGGGACGGGAGTGAAAATGGTGGCCTCCCAATCTCCACCTGGAGGAGCCAAGAACTTAGGGCCCCACTCCTCAGTGCGCCCCAGAGAAAAGCAGTCAGTCACTACAGTGTCCCCGGTCTCCAGCCGCACTCCATGCTCACCCGGCCTGTGACCGAGTGTTTCTATGTCTGGCACCCGACCCCGTGTGGAGTCTCCAAACCCAGCAGATCCCTGCGGTGCGCTCCCGCACCGCTCCTCCCGGGGGAGGAAGGGGAGTCTCCCCGGCTCTGCCGCTTGTTGGGTCCCTGCTGGAGGAGCAGTGGCCCGACTGGGCTGCGGATCACGGTTTATGGCAAACCCGATCTGAGAGCCCGCGCCTTGGCTCCGTCTCTGCAGCCGGCTTCCCCTCTCCGATACCTGGGAGCTCTGCCGCACTCAGGCACCCCTGGTCTTTCTGTGACCCCGAGGGTCCTGAGACCACACTGTCCCGCGAGGGTTCCACCCCCTGCTTAGCCTCGCCTCTGGAGTGACGTCCCTCAGCGGAGCCGGCTTCTCAAAGGTCCGATTTTGTGCTCAGTGGCTCTAGCACTTGCCAGAAGCGGCCGATGGAGGCCCCCTCCCCTGCCGTCTATCCTCTGGAATATCGCCTCGGAATCACTTTTCCGCACGTCCTACCTTCCAGTAAGTGGTCGCTTTTCTGTTCAGAGAGTTGTTGCTATTGTTTTCTTCGATCTCCTGTTGAGTTCGTAGGTGTTCAGGATGGTTTGATCCCTATTCAGCTGAATTCCTGAGACCAGACGAAATCCAGGTCTCCTACTCCTCCGCCATCTTGCTCCGCCCCCCCCATCAATCAATTTTTATGCTTCATCTTTTAAAAAAAAATTTATCCTCATGTAAACTGATGATATGGGCTCAATAACATTGAACAAACAAGGAAATGACAGAATGAGGATTTTTAATTCTTGAAACATTCGTTCAAGGGAGTTTGCAATCTGTAATGGAAACAATCAAACAATTCAAATGGAGTAGTGCTGTGCCAAGGGTGCATACACCTCTCCTCCCTCCATGGTTCCCCCATTCATCCAGTGAATAATGCTATTGGTACCTACAAGCTGAGGAGTAGAGCAGGATGAAGCAGTGGATGGAGGGAAGAAAGGGGGACATGCTGAAGATATCAGTTAGGTAGACACTCACACCATAGTTAGAGTTCAGCACCAACCCAACAGGAAAGCAAGCTGTATTTGCTATTTATGCAAAAGGCTATGTCATGATTTATTGGACATGAGAGTCAGAAGCTTTGTGGCGTCATAACTAAATATATGGCTATGGGATATTAGGAGTTCTAAACACTAGATCAGTGGTGAAATGCAGGGAGTTAGGACATTTGAGGATCTAAGGTCACCTCCCTTTTGGATGGAAGGACTGATCCAAATGTCAGTATACCAAAGATTGTGCAAAGTCAGTCTGGTTGTAGTATGTGCCAGTAGTCAAACGTGTCCAAATTGGTGGGTGGAGCAGAACAGTAGGAAGCTTCCAGCCTGGGAACTTGTCCCTCAGTCATGTTGTGCCTGCACAGTAATAACTGTGAGTGGTGGCCAGTCTTCTTCAGGACTAACTGGGGAACTGGGACTGGAGCCAGAGTGGAAGAAGTTTGTAGGACAATGAGAGATACTGAGAAAGACAGGAAACTTTGGGATAAAAGATAATATATGTAGTAACTAGAAATTATGGGGCACAAGGGAAAACGCACAAAGAAAAGTATGCACTTGTATACCTTGCAAATTCAAAATTCTACTGCGTTTGGGGCTGGGTGTGGTCTTTGGGATGTTCTGGTTCTCCTTCAGGGTACGGTAGTAGGATAGCACTTCTCTGACCCCTTGAAGCATAGCCATGTGATTTGCCTTGGCTAATGAAAGAATTCAGTAATGTGCATCATATGAGAACAAACCTTTATGAGCCACATTTCCCTTTCACTTCTGTGGATAGTAGATGTCCATATCTCCATGGACCGCACATCATCTTGGGACCATGGGGGTCCCATGAGAGACCATGGTGAGTAGAATCTCTCTGATGATCTGTGTAAGAGCTCTAGCATAATTCAGAATTCAATTTTGTTGAATCCTGGGTTTGGGGGATTGTTATGTTCCTGCAGCTTAACCTAGCTTATCCTGACTGATGCTTTTGCAACTGCTCATATGTTTGGAGGTGTTTGGATTTCTGAAGCACACTACATGATTAATGGCAAATGCCACAGCCTCAGTTGCAGATTTGATGTCAGGCAAAGGAAAATGTTCCAGCCTGTCAAACACATCTTTATTCCTGGATTATGCTCCCTCTTCACTCATCCAGTCTTCTGCCTCTTTGTCCCTAATCAAATTGAGCTGTGGCTTCAGGCTGGCTTTCTTCTGCTGTATAGTCCATAGAGCTCTCTCTCCTACACCTTTGATAGAATATCCCACAAAAATAAAAACAAAACAAACAAGCAAAAAACACCTGGAAGATGCTTTCTTAACTCCAGATGGATGAGTTCACAAGAAAAAGAGCAGGTCTCCCCCAAATCAGATCTGATGACTGTTTGGTTACACCATTGGACTTGACATTCAAACTGAACTTATGTTCAGTTCAGGCAGCATGGGCTCTTGGGCAGAGCACTGGATTTGGAATCAGAAAATATGGTTTCAACGCAGAGATGTTTCTTTGGTGAAGTTGCATGAGCTAAAGATTCAAAACCACTTTCTGAGGATCCTTAGAAACCCAAAGAAATAGCTGAGAGAGAAAGAGAGGAAGCTGAACAGATGAGTGTTTGTCTCCATCCCCACCTCCCCAGAGCTCCTCTGCCTTTATTGTTTATGCAGTGTGCTTCTCAGGAAGAAATTCATTAAGAGAAAATTATTTTTCTTGAATATTTTATGATTTAGTTATCTTACCATCACCTATGAGAAGCTTTTATCCGACCCTGAGCCACCACCTCTCCACCCATCTCTGGGTAGATGGAAACATGGGTTTTGGAAATTAGATCTATCTGGGTTTGAATCCCAATCTTACTTTGGTTAAATCACCTAATGTTTCTTAGCCTATGAAACGAAGAAAATATTTTCTTTATTTTTTTTTTTGAGATTTAAATTTACGTGATATGTGAAGCACTAAGCTGAAGCTTCGTTCTCAGTAAAGACTACTTTACTTTTGTATCTTTTCTCTTTTATTAAAATTTTTTAATTTTTTTAAATTTTATTTTATTATTTTATGTTAATCACCATACATTACATCATTGGTTTTTGATGTAGTGTTCCATGATTCATTGCATATAATACCCAGTGCTCCATTCAATATGTGCCCTCTTTAATACCCATCACCGGGCTAACCCATCCCCCCACACCCCTCCTCTCTAGAACCCTCAGTTTGTTTCTCAGTCCATAGTCTCTCATGGCTCGTCTCCCTCTCCGATTTCTCCCCCTTCATTCTTCCCTTCCTACTATCTTCTTTTTTTTTTTTTTTAACATATAATGTATTATTTGTTTCTGAGGTACAGATCTGTGATTCAACAGTCTTACACAATTCACAGCGCTCACCATAGCACATACCCTCCCCAGTGTCTATCACCCAGCCACCCCATCCCTCCCACCCCCCACCACTCCAGCAACTTCTCTTAATCCAGTCATTTCCAGATTGACTGGGTTCAGAGGGTCTTAGACCTGTGTTTACCTCTTTCAAATAAGTAAAATTTAAAGTATTACTTTTTCAGAACTTAGATGATTGCAAATGCACTTTTTTAAATAGAGAATCTTGAACTATTTTGGCGCTTCTTGCTCTTTTGCATAGGAATTAAGATAGGTATATATACTCCCCAAATTTCAACATCCCAGGAAATCTCATCACCCCATAACTAAAACAGAGCCACAATATCTAATGCTTTGGGGGAAAGAGTTGTAGAAAACCTTTCAGGAGGAATTTCCATAGGAATCTCATATACCTATTTTTTTTGTGGGGTATTAGGGATGAGTACTTTAGTAAAGGAAATAATGTGAGACTTTGCATGAGCTAAAACAAGAACCGGAGTGTCTGGTTCACCCATCCAAATTGTCTCAGTCTTTCACTGGCTTTGGACTATTGTACCACTCTGTAAGCTATAGGAAGCTGATGATATTGCAAATAATTCTTGAAAATCAACTGTGTCAAATGGAATGCAACCAATGATTACCCTGGATAGACTCGTTTCGCATTAATTTGTAAATTCATTTCAGAACTCCCAATTCCCTATATGTGCCTCTGCTCTCTGAAATCCCCTTTAGACCAATTGTAACATTTTACTTGGCTTTGACACCAGCTCATTTTATAACTGTATAAGAGTCACGATTATACCCCCTCTTAAAAATTACCCTTTAATAGTTTTAAAGACAGTTTACTCATCTGGCTTTGACTGGGGAAAGAGGAGTAAAGGAGAGAAAACATTTTTTTTTTTAAATAAGGCTCTTAACTCAAAAGAGACATCACAGACTGCCATTTCCATTTCTTCACCTTTACCAAGAATGGAAAATAGAAGCCTTGGGGCATAATCTCAAGTTGGATCATTTGGTTTATAATGAAGATGTCTGAGATCAAGAAAAGGAAGAGATTATTATATAAAGCCTTGGATAAAATCATGAATTTAAAAATGTTTTCATTTTATGTATCTTTAAAACATAACTACAGAGGGTTTGATTTGTAAGTCAAGTATTTGTTCCTTCTTTTGGTCCAGGCTCTAGCTTATTTTCTTATAGGATCTCACTGGACCATAGTTATAAATGTACTAGCAGAGGACATCTGGTTCAGCAGTGCTGGATGGTCCAATATGATTTCCTCAAATGAGGCAAGCAGCCAGCCTTGCTGTGGATCTTTCCATTATCCATAGTGTTTCTTTTGCTCAATGATATGCAGCTGAAGGAATTGTTTGGGAGAAATGAGACCCTGGGGAGTGCAAAGGGAAAGCCAGCATTGTAAATTAAGAGATATTCGTGGTCTTTCCAACCAATCAGAGTAAGAATAAACAGGGTTATGATGGGAACACAAAAATCTGTCTGGAAAATCCAGTATATTCCCAGAAATGTCATTTTCTTCCAACAAATTGCTAGATGAACTAATTCTCCGGTATAGTAACTGACATACTAATATAGAATTTCATAAAGTTAAATTTATTTGTTAAGTCTTAAAGGAGATAGAAATTTTTAAACAATCACATATTTGTAAATGGAAAATGATAAGTGTATGGAAAAGGAACAAAGAAATGGGATAAAACACTCTTTAGAGAAATTGCGAGTAATGAAAAATTTCATTACTTAAAAAAATTTTTTCGTTAGAACAGAGAAAGGACAGTTGTATTCTAAGTGTGATATTAGTAATTAGAGTCCTATATTTCATTATTCCTTTTTATTTTGTATTTCCTCCAATAATCCAGGATATTAAATTATCTTTAAAATAACTGATCACTAGCGGCCAGTGAAAGCACATATAATATTCCTAGGGAAATACTTAACATATACAATTTGTTGACTTTGGAGATAGATATACACTTGTGAAACCATCACCACAATCTATGCCATGAACATATCAAATCCCCTCCAAAAATGTTCTCCCACCTTCTTCTTTTATTATTATTATGTATGTGTGTGATAAGAACTTTTCAAATAAGGGCACCTGGGTGGCTCAGTTGGTTAAGTGACTGCCTTCGGCTCAGGTCATGATCCCGGAGTCCCAGGATCGAGTCCTGCATAGGGCTCCCTGCTCAGCAGGGAATCTGCTTCTCCCCTCTAACCCTACCCCCTCTTGTGCTCCTTCTCTCTCAAACAAATAAATAAAATCTTTAAAAAAAGACCTTTTTAAATAAGATCTACTCTTTTAGTAAATATTAAAGTTTATGATACAGTATTATTTATTATAGACAGTAATGTGTACAGTAGATCTCTAGGACTTGTACATTCTATCTAACTAAAACTTGGTACCTTTGACTACCCCTCCCTGGTTTTTCCTCCCAGCCACTGGCAACCACATTCTCTTCTCTGCTTCTGTGAGTTTAACTATTTCAGATTCCTCATATAAGTGGCATCATGTAGTATTTTTTCTTTGATGTCTGACAATCCACATAGCATAATGCCCTCGAAGTTCTTTCATGTTGTTGCAAATGTCAGGATTTCCTTCTTTTTTAAGGCTGAATAAAATTCCATTATATGTATATACCATATTTTGTTTATGCATTCATCCTTCCATGTCTTGTCTAATGTGAATAATGTGGCAATGAACGTGGGAATAAAAGTATCTCTTCAAAATCCTGCTTTTAATAAATTTGGATATACGTTCAGAAGTAGGTTGATGGATCACATGGTAGTTCTATGTTTAATTTGTTTGAGAAACTCCATACTGTTTTTCATAGTGGCTGCACCAACTTACATTCCCACCAATAGTGTATAAGGATTGTTTTTCTTCCATATCCTTGCTCATACTCTTTTCTTCTTCTTCTTCTTCTTCTTCTTCTTCTTCTTATTATTATTATTATTATTATTATTTTAGATAATAGCCATTAACAGGTTTGAGGTGATATCTCACCATGGTTTTGATTTACATTTCCTGAAAACTAGTGATGTTGAACTTTCTCTCATATGTCTATTGACCATTTTTTATGCTTTTTGGGAGAAATGTCTATTAAAGTCCTTAGCCCATTTTACTAGGATTATTATTTTGTTTGTTTTTGCTATTGAGTTGTAAGAGTTCCTTATAAATGTTGGATGTTAACCCTTATCAAATTTATGGTTTGTAAATATTGTAACCTATTTTGTAGGTTGCCTTTTTGTTTTGTTGATTGTTACTGTGCAAACGCTTTTTAGTTTGGTGTAATCCTACTTGTTTATTTTTGCTTTTATGGTCCGTGCTTTTGGTGTCATATTCAAGAAATCACTGGCAAGGCTAATGTCAACAGGATTTTCCCTTTGTTTTTTCCTAGGGGTTTTATGGTTAAAGGTCTTACATTTAAATCTTTTTTTTTTTTAAGATTTTACTTATTTATTTGATAGAGAGTGAGAGAGAGAGAGAGCACACAAACGGGGTGAGGGGCAGAGAGAGAAGCAGACTCCCCACCAATCAGGGATCCCGACGTGGGGCCTGATCCCAAGACCCTGGGATTATGACCCGAGCCAAAGACAGATGCCCAACCAACTGAGCCACCAGGTGCCCCCTTACATCTAAATCTTTAATCCCTCCCTTTTTAATGTTTTTTGAGAGAGTGAGAGAAAGCACGTGTGAGCTGGAGGGGAAGGGGCAGAGGAAGAGGGAGAGAAAGAATCTTAAAGCAGACTCCAGCTCCATGCCCAGAATGGGCTCAATCTCACAACCCCGAGATCATGACCTGAATCAAAATCAAAGGTTGGACGCTTAACCAACTGAGCCACCCAGGTGCCCCTTTAATCCATTTTTTAGTTAATTTTTATATATGGTGAAGATAAGGGTCCAATTTTTATCCTTTTGCATGTGGCTATCCAGTTTTCCTCCCATACCACTTACAGAAGAGACTGTTTTTTCCCTGTGGTGTGTTCTTGGCAACCTTGTTGGAGATCACTTGGCTCTATGCACATGGGTTTATTTCTGGGCTCTCTAGTCTTATTCCATTTATTCTTTTTATGCTAATGTAAATGGGATTGTTTTCTTTTGGATAGTTTTGTTAGTGTATAGAAATGTCACTGACTTTTACATATTGATCTTTATCCTATAACATTACTAAATTTGCTTATTACTTCTAACTGATTTTTGTGTATAGAGTCTTTAGGGTTTTCTAAATAAAAGATCATATCATCTGCTAACAGAGAAAATTTTAATTCTTCCTTTCCAATTCAGCTGTCTTTTATTTCTTTCTCTTACCTTAGTGTTCTGACTAGGACTTCCAGAAAAATGTTGAATGGAAGTGGCAAGAGTGGGCATTTTTTCCTTGTTCCAGATCTTAGAGGAAAAATCTTTTCACCATTAAGTATAAAATTAGCTGTGTTTCACATATTGCCTTTATTGTGTTGAGGTAAGTTCCCTTTATAACTAATTTGCTGAGAATTGTTATCATTAAAGAGTGTTAAGTTTTTTGTCAAATGCTTTTTCTGTATCTAATGAGATGATCATGTGATTTTTTTTTAATTTTTTAATTGTTATGTTAATCACCATACATTACATCATTAGTTTTTGATGTAGTGTTCCATGATTCATTGTTTGTGCATAACACCCAGTGCTCCACGCAGAATGTGCCCTCTTTAATACCCATCTGCAGGCTAACCCATCCCCCCACCCCTCTCCCCTCTAGAACCCTCAGTTTGTTTTTCAGAGTCCATCATCTCTCACGGTTCGTCTCCCCCTCCAACTTACTCCCCTTCATTCTTGCCCTCCTGCTATCTTCTTCTTCTTTTTTTTTTCTTAACATATATTGCATTATTTGTTTCAGAAGTACAGATCTGTGATTCAACAGTCTTGCACAATTCACAGCGCTCACCGTAGCACATACCCTCCCCAATGTCTATCACCCAGCCACCCCATCCCTCCCACCCCGCACCACTCCAGCAACCCTCAGTTTGTTTCCTGAGATTCAGAATTCCTCATATCAGTGAGGTCATATGATACGTGTCTTTCTCTGATTGACTTATTTCACTCAGCATACCACCCTCCAGTTCCATCCACGTCGTTGCCAATGGCAAGATCTCATTCCTTTTGATGGCTGCATAATATTCCATTGTGTATATATACCACCCCTTCTTTATCCATTCATCTGTCAATGGACGTCTTGGCTCTTTCCACAGGTTGGCTATTGTGGACATTGCTGCTATAAACATTGGGGTGCACGTACCCCTTCGGATCCCTACATTTGTATCTTTGTGGTAAATACCCGGTAGTGCAATTGCTGGATCGTATGGTAGCTCTATTTTCAACTGTTTGAGGAACCTCCATGCTGTTTTCCAGAGTGGTTGCACCAGCTTGCATTCCCACCAACAGTGTAGGACGGTTCCCCTTTCTCCGCATCCCCGCCCACATCTGATCATGTGATTTTTATCCTTTATTGTGTTAATGTAATTTTTAATTTTTGGTTTTATTTAATTTCAAGTTAGTTAACATATAGTGTATTATTAATTTCAGGGTAGAATTTAGTGATTCACCAGTGGCATATAACATCCAGTGCTCATTACATCAAGGGCTCTCATTAATGCCTCTCACTACCCCATCCTCCCACCTGCCTCCCCTCCAGCAACCCTCAGTTTGTTCTCTATAGTTAAGAATCTTTTACGGTTTGTCTCCCTCTCTGTTTTTATCTTATTTTATTTTATTTTTCCTTCCCTTCCCTTATGTTCATCAGTCTTTTTTCTTAAATTCCACGTATGAGTGAAATCTTACAGTATTTGTCTTACTCTGACTGACTTATTTCGTTTAGCATAATCCACTCTAGTTCCATCCACATCGTTGCAAGTGGCAAGATTTCATTCTTTTTGATGGCTGAGTAATATTCCATCGTGTGTGTGTGTGTGTGTGTGTGTGTGTGTGTGTGTGTGTGTGTGTGTGTGTGTCTCACACCTTCTTTATCCATTCATCTATCAATGGACATCTGGGCTCTTTCTGTATTTTGGCTATTGTGGACTTTGTGGCTATAAACATTGGGGTGCATGTGCCCCTTTGAATCACTGTTTTTGTAACCTTTGGATAAATACCTAGTAGTACAATTGCTGGGTCGTAGGGTAGCTCTATTTTTAACTTTTTGAGGAACTTCCATACTGTTTTCCAGAGTGGCTGCACCAGTTTGCATTCCCACCAGCAGTGTAAGGAGGGTTCCCCTTTCTCCATATCCTCGCCAAAACCTGTTGTTAATTTTAGCCATTCTGACTGGTGTGAGGTGGTATCTCATTGTGGTTTTGATTTGGATTTCCTTAATAATGAGTGATGTTGAACATTTCTAGCATATGATCCTTTTAATGTGCTGTTGATTTTGTTTTGCTAGCACTTTGTTGAGGATTTTTGTATCTATGTGCACCAGGAATATTGGCCTCAGGTTTCTTCTTCTCATGATGTGCTTATCTGGATTTGGTAGTCGAGTGCTCCTAGAGTTTACCTCTCCCCGGTGGCAACAACTGTGTTTTACCATCTTATCAAGAATGTCATTATATTCTCATGTGCCCACGTGCTGTCATTTGTAAAACTTGATTTATCTATTGAGCCCTTTTACACTGCCATTATCCTGCAGTTGACACTGGCTAAATATAAATGTTAATAAAAAACACTTTACTGGTGACATTACAAATTCTTGACCATCATCTTCAAGTAAACCAATTAATGATGCCTGACATTCATTCCCCTGCTCGTCTACTCTCCCACTGCCTCCTTCCCCAAATATATCAAACCTGATCCTCTCTCCTCAAACCGCAACACATCTGCTCACTCTTCACTGTCAAATAACAACCTTGCCTCCTATTTTTTGGAGCAAAATGACACAGTCAGAGTATAACCTCTGTATATGTGTCTCCACCGCCCTTGCCCATCTGTGCCTTAAGCCCTCAGACCTTGCTTTTCTGTTAATATGGATGAAAGTTTCTGTGCTCCTAGCAAAAGCCAAATTATTACAAAAATAAGGATATTGCTCTCACATTTTTCTTTCTGCCATTAGCACAGAAACTCACTTTTCCTTCCCCGATTCTAAAAACAAAAAAAAGGAAATGAAAACCTCTTGACCCCACTTCTCACTTCCAATGACTGTGCCATTTCTCTGTTCCCCTCTATAATAATACTTAAACTTTTATCTGTACTTGTCATTTCTAATTCCTTCATCCTATTGTCTCTTGAATCCATTGCATTCAGGTTTTTGTCCCCAAAACTCCACTGAAAATGCTTTGTCAAGGTCATTAACCAACAACATGGGTTGGTTAATTTCCAGTCTTTATCTTACCTGGCCTATGACCTACTTGACAACATCCATCATGGTCTGCTCCTTCAGATCTATTATTTTTTCCTACTGCTTTTCTTTCTGCCTCACTGTCTGCTCTCCTGAGTGAGCTCATTCATTCCATGACTTCAGATTTAATCAAGGTGTCACTGTGGCTCAGTTTCTGTGAAGCCCTCTTTCTGGCTTCTCGATGGTCCCCTTATCACTATGTCCTCACATGGCCTTTTCTTGGTGTGTGCCTCTGGAGAGAACTCTCTCCCCCTTCCTTTTCTTATAAGGCCACCTTTCCTATTGGATTAGGACCCCATCCTTATGACCTCATTTAACCTTAATTACCTCGCAAAAGCCTTATCTCCACAATTGTCACATTGGAAGTCAGGGATTTAATTTATGAATTTGAGGAGGACACACTTTGGTCCATAGCAGGGACATCCAATCCCAGACTTGCCCTGCTACGTGAAATCCAGCCAAGAGTTGGCTTACCCATTGTCTACTTCTTTCCCAGGGACTGAAGGAGCAAATATTTGCAGGCTAGGACTTAACAATGGAAACAGAGTGAGGCTTTCAGAGCTGTAAAACTATGAGGAAAATGGATGGGGTTGCCAGAATCAGGACCTATAGGTATATGTGCCACCTCACTATAGAGCTCTGACCTCTTTTTCTATTCCAGCCAGACTCTGGAGGTCAGATGCTAGACCTATGACAACTGAAATGCTGTGACAGGAGGAAGAATGGTTTGTAGCTGCTCAAGAACCTCCCAGTGCACAGCCAGGACCATCATCCTTCTAGCTGACACACACACAATTCCAACCATAACAAATACCCTTTCAGTTAAAAGTAATAAATCTTCTTTTGTTTAAGAAAGAGTCCTTTGGGATTTCTGCTTTTACTCTCGGCAAACTCATATGAAGAAAATTGAATCCACATGGCCCGGAGAGCTGGAGATAGGCTAAGTAATTAGATGGGAACTGATCATCTAGCAGCCAGGCTAATGATAGGAAAGGAGGCTTGGGCTTTGTTCTAGAAGCTCTTTGGTTTGTGAGGTCCACTGAAGACCCATAGGTTATTCACTCTTCTCTTTCTGTGCCTATTTCCAAGGCCTTGCCATGCTCGTTTCCCAGAGCCACCAGTCTTGTGATTAATTATCCCGGGGTCTCATTCTTGGTTGGCGAATACCTTAACCCAAGTGTCTGCCACTCAAGGTTTAATATAAGTGTGTCCTTCACAAAAGATGGAGATAAGACTCTATTGAAATAAATTTCTAATTGTAGGTAAATAGAAAGAATATATACTTGAGTGTAAGTAAATATATATGAATATGCATTTGTTTTAACCAGAGACTACTTTTTCATGTTCCATAAGTCATACATTATGCATATTTTATTTTTCTCACTTATAAACTTGACCTACCTCTGGATTATTATTAAATCTTAAGTCCAATTCTCTGTCTTCCAGCAGTACATCAAAATGGTTAAGCGCAAAACATCTACACTGTTACAGGAGGTTACAGTCTCTATTGCTTTCTGATCATCGGACAATTTACTTACCATCACTAGGTCTATAAAACAGACACCATAACAGTATTTAATTATCCAAGACCTAGATGTAATTCATATGCAGCGATTTTCATGGTGCCTGCTATATAATAAATGCTCAATAAATGTTATTATTTTCACATCCCCATGAATTTATTTCAGAACTATAAAATGGGGATGGTATTTATACTTACATCACAGGTTGCTGTATGATTACATGAGTGCATGCACACGTACGGGTATCTAAAACATTTTCTGGTTATACTATATATTCCAAAAGAACTAGATATTATTCTTTTCCTACCTCACCTTATGCTTAGCCAACCAATTCATTTGGTTTTTGTTTTGTTTTTCGTTTGTTTATTGCATTCCCTGTTTCTCTTAAACAACTACAAAAGAAAAATATTTTCCATAGTTTAAAGGCCACACTGGTTTCTGTTCCCAGATCTCTCCAAGGCAGTGAATAAAAAACCTACATGTTACCAACTAATGATAGGAATGAACATTTCTTGCTCTGGGCATAATTTGAGAGAATGTCCCCCATGTTTAGCCCCAACTTCTACCCCCAAATGCTTAAATTGAGTACTGCTTCTCTTAGACAAACAAATTATATTAAAATTAAAATTAAAATGAATTTCCATGGCTTGAGGACACTATATATATATATATATACATATATATATATATATATTTCAAAAAGTAAAAGGGTTTTCATGAAAAGAGTTTTAGAGTGCCTCAAGAGCAAGAATCAACTTTATTTAATCTTTGCAATTTAGCTGGCTTTGTATTACTAATTTTTGGATACTATGACCAATTGGTTTTAAATTCATGAAGCGAAGGGAGGCAAATTGGTTATTGTTTCTACTGGAAGGCAAATATGGCAGGATTGACTAGATATGACAGATGAATTCTATTAAATTTACAAGTCTAAGTGAAACTGACTAGTTACAATGGAAAACCTTATTAGCTTGAATCATAAATGATATTTTCATCAACTATGGATGAAAAGGAATTTCGAACATAAATTGTCTTAAAGGACTATCATCTCAAGAGCCATGGACTGGTGCATTTAAAACATCTATGCTAGACATGTCTCCCATACACAAACTACAATATTTGAATCATCTTGATTGTCTCCATTTTCTGAATCCCTTGCTTTGACTGGCAGAGTTAGGGAAAGGTGGTGGCTAGTCTGTCATACCCTCTACAAAGTCAAGGCTAGGGATATGTTTCACCAAAAACCATGGACAATTCTTCAAGGGTCCTTACAAAGTAGAATCAAGCAGAAAATGGAAGTCAGTAAGTTAAAAGGGGGAATTTGAATGGGTCACTCAGTTGGAGAGATGGGCCAGAGAAAGTATCCATATTTCATCCTAAAATACAGAGCCAGAGGTGATATATTTAGGGAGCTAAAAAAGCAGAGATCTACATTTCAGGCAGGAAGGCTGGGATAGATGAAATATGAAATGTGTTATTGCCTGTGGGTGGCTTCTGGTGTTGTGCATGACTCTTCCATGTTTAACGAACCAGAAATGGAACCGAGAGCAGCTTGTAAATAGAACCTTCCAAATGGTGGACACAGTGCATCGTGTTCTAACTGTAATGACCACATCTCTTGATTATGTTCAGTTCTAGTGCAAATAATAAGAATTGACCATAGACACAAACAGAAAGAAAGAAAAAATATAAAATTATACATATTGGTAATAACCACTCCTTCCATCTGTACTTCGGAAATCATACCTTTCACAAACTGTCCAAACTTAGACACTGTGATTTATTCACCTATGTGGGTGACACAGTTCTAAACAGTACCTGAATAGTATGTATTACATGGATGAAGATGAATTATAGACGGTAGGAATGAGTTACCAGGGCTAATGGACAAGCCATTATTTTCATTGTGCAAGCATCATTATTTTATTGTGGGTAGGAGGCATACACTTGGAGCTTTGCATAAAACACAGCATATGTCAAATCAGTATGTATAAAATACATACAAATCAAATTTTTAAGGGAGCATTTTCAGAATATTATTATGGTTGTCTAATATAAGACAATTTCTGCTTCCCATTATAATCAATCCATAAACCTATGTGTGGGGGACTCAGAGAGAGTAACTTCTGGCAGACCAAAGACTCTTGTGGTCTTTGTTGGCTTGGCCTAGAGAAGGTTTTTCTAACTTGACATGAGAAAATTTTCATGAAAAAGACAACAGTAATATGAGCCCATGACTAAGTGAGGTTCCCATGTATAGGAAAGAGACAAAATAAGAAAGTGACAAGTAATACAGGAAACGGAGTTAATTGATTATATTCATATGGGTCAGGGTAAGAACTAAATTTATTTGGAAAAATTCAAATTTTAATGATAGCCAAGAAACTAAACACTTAGCCATTAACTTTCCATTGTGATTTCTAAAATTCCTCTATTTTTCTTCCCATTTCTTAACAGAAACCTGGATTCTGGGGCACCTGGGTGGCTCAGTCATTAAGCATCTGCCTTTGGCTCAGGTCATGATCCCAGCACGCTGGGATCGAGCCCCACATCAGGCTCCCTACTCAGCGGGAAGCCTGCTTCTCCCTCTCCCACTCCCACTGCTTGTGTTCCACTGTCTTTCTCTCTGTCAAATAAATAAATAAAAATTAAAAAAAAAAAAAAACCTTGGATTCTCTGTGAAACTTTGGGATCACTACTCTTCAGATAAGATGAAGCAAGGAGGGAGAAGGACTTTCTTCTCACTTCTCAGTCCCATTTCCAGACCACTGAACTTCTTGCTCTTTCTCCTTGTCTATAGTTAAGGCTCACTATATTTATATTACTGCTGAGCTCATTTTCTACTACAAACTACTTTTACCAAATAAATTTAAGGAACTGATTCTTCATGCTGCCTTCTCCCTTTTCATCAGGGCTCCGGATTCAACACCTACATTTGAAAACCCATGGGATTATTTGGCTTCATTATTCCTTTACCCTGCCCCATGAATTTTGTTTCCCACCCATTTTCAACATATACCCCATACTCTGGACGTGTAGTTCTCCTCACCATCCTGAAAACATACATGCTCACTTCTTAAAATTTTAAAAAATCTTTGTACATCCCTCTAAATCTGTATGAAGAATCTTTATGTAATTTTGGAGAATTATAAGCCAAAATAAATTCCCCCCAAAATGAGTTATACAAATGTGATCATTTGTATAGTCTTTATCCAAGAGAAAGCAGTAAAGTTTCTCATCTAAAGGCTAAGCTATAAAACCTTGCTTCTTGGATACAATAGAATTTGGGGGAACATTTAGGGCTATAAGCTTCAAGTTGAGTTCAACCTTTCTTTAACGTCTCCATCTCTGACTGGATGAGTCCATCTGTCCATCTTCTCCTCAATACTTCCTCCCTTTTAAAATTCTCCTTTTATCTTTTTTTTGTTATTAATAATGACTCACTCATAAACAATTCTCATTCACCAATCATTATCTTCTTACTCACCCTCTTCTCTCAAAACCTCGTATTTGCTTTCATCAGTAATTCCATAGTGACGTATATAATACATATCCAACTGCTCCTGGAGGAAAAGCGCTAGCCCACAGCTTGAGCATACAACACTGTAGATACGGATCATCTCTAGCATTTAACTCTATTTACATAACTGACATCTTTAGGTTTAAGTGTAAAGCTACACGAAATTTTTGGAAAAGTTTTTTTTTTCAATTACCTAAAGTTCTTAAGGTTATCACAATAATGTACCTAAATAATAATGTTTATATAAGGATTCCTTAACTTCAGAGGAGCTCAGAGTTCTCAAATGAGTTATAAGTACTACTTGTTACAGAGCAGGTAATGCATCCATATGTTGAAAATATCAAAACAAATAAATAAAATGAAATGCATTATCATGATGCGAAGATTACAAATAAAGTCCAACTCTTTCTATTTTCTATGAAGATATTATTTCAGAACAGTTCAAAACTAACAGTATTATATACAGTGTACTTTGACTTCAACTTGCAATCACACTGATGAATATTAACCTTCCCACAAGTTCCAAAAGAGCTACATCTTTACCAACTGGGTAAACAAAATAATACCACTTATCTTTTATTTCTTTTTTGTTCTTATAGTTATTTAAATCAGCAACCAAAGGCAATGATCATAAAACATTTGTAAACATTCTTCCAGAGCTATTTATGCTTATGTAGACATATAGATACGTAGAAAAATGGTTTTACATAAATGGGATTATGCCACATGCAGTATAACATTTGTTTCCTCTTTTTTAAATTATTTGATATATCTAAACTGAAAAAAAAAAGAAACTGCTTACCCATTTCTTCCACCCCCTTCTTATCACCTCTGGCAACCACCAATCCGTTCTTTCTATCTATGAACTTGTTTTGGTATTATTTTTTAGATTTCACATATAAGAGAGATAGTACGATATTTGTCTTTCTCTGTTTAACTTATTTCACTTAGCATAATGCCCTTGAGGTCCATCCATATTGTTACAGATGGCAAGATTTCATTATTTTTATGGCTGAATAATATGCCATTATAGGTAGATAAATATTTCATATATTATATATTTAGCATTATATACATATATATAACAATTTCTTTATTTATTCATAGATGGACACTCAGTTTGTTTTGGTGTCTTGGCTATAGTAAATAATTAAGAAGGGACTGCACATGTCCTTTTGAGTTGGTGTTTTCATTTTCTTCAGATAAATATCCAGAAGTGGAATTATTGGATCATATGGTATTTCTATTTTTAATTTTTTGAGGAAACTTCACACTGTTTTCCAGCATGCCTGCACCAATTTACTATTCCCACCAACAGTGCACAAGGGTTCCCTTGTCTACACATCCACTCCAACACTTGTGACTTCTTGTCGTTTTGATAAGAGCCATTCTAGCAGATGTGAGGTGATATCTCATTGTGGTTTTGATTTGCATTTCCCTGATGATTAGTGATGCTGAACATCTTTTCAGGTACTTGTTGGCCATCTGGTTGTGGACTTTGGAAAAATGTTTATTCAGATCCTTTGCCCATTTTTTAATTGGATTGCCTATTTTTTTGAGTTGTTTAATATATATATTTTGGAATTTAGTCCCTCAAGTATGTAGACAAATACACAAGACCTGACAAATATATTTTCCTTATTTCTTATCTTAATTCTTTAAAATTGTATAAAGCACAAATATTACCCTATATAGTTGATTTTTGACATCTATATAATGCATATGACAATAATAACACAAAGGAAAGTAGAAGAACAGGAGATAAGAGATAGGCAAGATTACTATATTTTATCAGAAATTAGTTATTATTATTATTATTTTTAAGGAGATTGTGAGAAGATGCATACTGTAATCCTTAGCATATCCACTAAGAAGGTAACTAAAAAATACAGTTGAAAAAAAATCAAGACAGAAATTGAAAGGATACACTAAAAATATTTAACCCAAAGAAATGCAATAAACAAGAAACAAGGGAACAAAATAAAAACATGAGATAAACAGAAAACAAGTAGCAAAATGGCAGTTGTGAATCCAACCATGCCAACCATTCCATTAAATGTAAAATAGTAAGCATTGCACTTAAAAAGAGACAAATCCTAAATCTAAAAAATATAGATAGAAAGTAAAATGATGGGAAAAGATAAACCATACAAACAGTAGCCATAAGAATACTGGAGTGGCTGCATTAATATCAGATTTAAAAAATCTTTAAAGTAAGAAATATTACTAGAGCCAAAGGGGTATTTTATAATAAGAAAAGGCTCAATACATCAGGATGATTAAAAACATATATATATAAAAGCATATAAACCTAACCACAGAACTCCAAAATACATGGAAAAAAAAAAAACCTGAGAGAATTGAAAGGGGAATTAGACAAATTAGCAATAACAGTTGGAGAATTATATTCCCCAATCTCAGTAATTGATAGAAGAGCTGGACAGAAAATCAGCTAGCTAGAAGACTGCATCATCAACTTACTCTATTAACTGACATATGCAGAACACTCCACCAGGTGACTGCAGAATAGTGTTCCTAAGTGCACACAGAATATTTTTTCAGGCCAGAGCAGCTATCATAAAAATAACTCTCAATACATTTAAAACAACTGGTATACAAAGTATCTTCTTGCAAAACAAACAAAAACCTTCTAAATAACATACAGGTCAAGGAAGAAATCACAAAGGAAATACAAAGATATGTTTAATGGATTAAATTGAAACCTCATCATATTAGAATTTATGGAACTCAGGTAAACAGTGCTTTGAGAGAAATGTGTATCTTTAAACATCTATGTCTGAGAAAAAGATAGTTTTCAAATCAATAAACCAAACTTTTACCTTAAGAATCTGAAAAAGAAGGAGTTAAAAGCACAAATAAATAAATAAATAAATAAATAAAAGAGTAGAAGGAAAGAACTGGTAAACACCAGAGTAAAACTCAGTGAGATAGCAAACCGAATAGAGAAAATCTACAATATCAAAAGTTAGATCGACAAAATTGACAAACTTTTAGCTAGGCTATTCAAGAAAGTAAGAAAGAAGATGCAAATTACCAAAATCATAAATGAAATTCTCTTTCATTTTAAGACATCACCACTGCTTTACACAAATTAGAAGTCTAATAAGGGAATATTATGAACACATTTGTGACACAAAATTAGATAAGTTAGAGATACAAATTACCAAAATTGACCAAAATTTACCAAAAGAGTAAATTTTAAAAGTCTAAATAGATCTATACAAGTAAAGAAATTGAATTAGCAATTAAAATTTGTCCCACAGGGTGCTGGGTGGCTTGGTCGGTTAAGTGTCCGACTCTTGATTTCAGCTCAGGTCATGATCTCAGGGTCCTGAGACCGAGCCCTGCGTCAGGCTCTGCTCTCAGCAGGGAGTCTGCCTGGGATTCTCTCTCTCCCTCTGCCCCCCCCCATTTAAAATAAATAATTAAGTCCTTAAAAATTTCTTTACCACAAAAATAAAAGCCCAGGGTCACATGGCTTCACTGTGAATTCTATCAAATCTTGAAAGAAGAAATAATGCTAACCTTTCACAAACACTTAAGGGATACTAGAAAGGGGAAGAGTACCTCCCAACTCATTCTATGATACCAGTATTATCCTGATACCAAAGCCAAATAAAGGTATAACAAAAAAGCTACAGCTCAATATCCCTCATAAACATAGATGCAAAACCAGTGTAAATGAAATATTAGCAAACAAAATTCAGAAACATGTAAAAATGATTATAAACCATAGCCTAGTATGCTTTATCCTAAAAATGCAATGTTGGTTTAACAACTGCAAATCTATTAACATAATATACCTTCATAACAGAAGAAAGGACAAAAAACCTTGTCACATTCATATCATCTCAAAGGATACAGAAAATTATTTGAAAAAATTGTGCACCCATTCATTATAAAATTCCTCATCAAACTAGAATGTAAGAGAACACTCTCAATCGAAAAAGGACACCTGAAAAACTTGCAACTAATACCATATTAACGGTGAGAGTTTAAAAGCTTTGCCTTTAAGGAGCAAGGGAAAGATGTTCACACACATCACTTCTGTTCAATACCATAAAACAACAAAAAGAAATTAAAGGCATCTAGCTCATAAAGGAAGGAGGAAAATTGTCTTTGTTCAAAGAAGGCATGAGTCCACAAGTAGAACATCCTAAAGAATCTACTGGAAAACTATTAAAATGTATAAGTGAGTTCAGGAAAGTTACAGAATACAAGATCAATATACAAAAAAAATTGTATTTCTATATGCTAGCAATGCACAATCCAAAAATTAAACTAAGAAAAAATGCCTTTTACAATTAAACCAAGAGTATCATTTAGGTATAAGTTTAACAAGAGAAGTGTGAGACTTGTACCCTGTAAACCCAAAACGTTGCTCCGAGGAATGAAAGATCTGGATAAAGAGCGAGACAGTCTGTGTTCATAGACTGGGAGACTCAGTATTGTAAGATGGCAACTCTCTCTAAATTGATCTATATATTTAATGGCATCTCTATCAAAAACCCAGATGGTATTTTTATAGAAATGTATAAGGTCATCCTGAAATTCATATGAAACATCAGATCCTTTTCCTTTGGACATGTCTGCATCAGTCCCTGAGTGCTCTGTAACTTTCCAGCATGGCAAGACATTCCAGCCTCAAACTATACTTTTATCAAGCCTGACTTGGTCATTTCTCCACATATCCCTGGTTATTCTTGGTGGCTAATGGTGTTCTTCTTTATCGATTCCCCACTACATTCAATTAGAACAAAGAGTGCTGGGTCTATAATAAATACTTCCCATAAGCGCTGGTAAGATGAAATCTCATCATGATTATTCTGGGAACACTTGCAAGTCCTGTGATAAACATGCCGGTGAACCAAAAGCAGCATTTGGAGAGGACTCAGGCTCTAGCAGGTGTTGCTTCATTGGGTAGCATTTGTAGGTCAACTGCATAGTCAGATTTGCTCTCTCCAGCTGTAAAAATAATTACCTGTTTCCTGAGAGTTCTGGGAAAATTAATTTGTTAATGCCTTTAAAGAGGTTTGAAGATCAAAAGCTCTATGCATATGCTAATATTATTATCTGAAATGGTGCTTTTCCTCCCGACTAAACGTAAGAGAGCTAAGTCCCGGCATCACTACAAAACCACTATGCTTCACCATCATTTGAATGCCCAAGCAGTACAAATCTGAAGGGTGACACCGATCAGGAACATGCCAGAAGCAGGATGGCACGAGAGATGCCTTGATTCTCAAAATCCCGGAGTGATTTGGTTGAAACCGATATTCGCTGACTCTCCACCATGTCTATCTATGATGTGGAAAGTATTGGGCTTGGCCCCATTTTGACTCGACTTCTCTATTATAAATTTTGAACTTGGAAAAACAATATCTCTCTGGGGGCACATGAAAGTGTGCAAGAGAGATAATTTTGTCATGTCGAAGAGAAGCTGTGGCAGGCGATGAATAGACAGGGGCTCAAGTCCTGCTAATAAAGAAGCTTGACCCTGGGTGAGGCAAGTTATCTCTCTGTGATTATGGTTACCAGTCATACCGACAAGTGGAAGACTGTGGCTCTGGTTGCAAATGGCGTTGGTGATGCACGAAGAATGTCGGAGATCATAGTAACGGCCAGGATATAATGAGCAAGCGAGGGAGAGGGAGATGGGAATGTGTGCATTATAAGGGATAATGCTTGCAGCCCTCTGTGGGCGGCTCTTAGTTTTCAACTACCTCTATAGCCATGAGAATTGGTATACTATGGACAGTTGGGGCCAGCAATGTCTTAAAGACACTTTACAAAGGCAGCTGCAGGAATTCTGCCCATCTTTGTGTGCATGTCCCTTTTGCAATGTGATGTTGCCGTTCCTCCCAGAAAAAAAAAAGGGGGGGGGATGTTTCCTCTTTCCAGGAATCTGCACTCACTCTGGGACTTGCTGTGACTGAGAGAATGCATTTCAGGAGATACTGTGTGATGCCCCAGCCTCTGATTTAAGAGGCCTTGCAGCTTTTGCTCTCACGCATTGGTCTCTGAGACAACTGTGGTGTGGAAAAGTCTAGAAGGAAAGACTGCATGCAAGGGGCTCAGCTATCCGGACCATCCCCCCTGTGTCCTGGGGGTGAGCTCCTACTCATGACTGAGCCCTGGCAGGGCCTGCAGAGGAAACCGCCAGGCCAATCCACAAACTCATGAGAAACGACAATTCATTGTTAAGTGCTGGAGTGGTGGAAGCAGAAAACTGAGACACAGGGTCTCTAACAGAAATTATTTTTATACCCACTTATTATGGGTCATGCACCCGTTCAAGTCCTTTCAGTGTAAAAAATTCATAGAACCCTCTTAACAACCCTATGGTTTAAGTACCATTCTTACTTCCATTTAATGGAAAGGAAACTGAGTCAGACAACCCTTAACAAGTTGCCAGTGCTTGTGCATGTACTAAGTGGTGCAGCCAGAAATCAATCCCATAGAGTTTTGGCTCTGAAATCCATGTCTTAATCCCTATACAATGCTCTGTATTGTGGGCATTTTCCCAGGGGTTTGCAGGATCCCTCTGGTTTCTGAATTTTTACAGGTGGAATTAGACATGTGTAGCAATAACCTTTCTAAAGTCTGTCCAGCAGTTTCATGTTAAAAAAAGAAACAAACAAGCTATTAAGCTTCCTTTCAGAAGGCTGTTGGACTGTGGGTGTGTTTTTAGGATGATAGAAGACCATTATCAAGCCTGAATAGCCATTCTGGATGCACACCGCAGTAAGGAAAAGTAGTGGAAATGTAGGGTCCTGAAATGTGTTTGAGGGCACCGGGATGGCTCAGTCTGTTAAGCTTCAGCCTTCGGCTCAGGTCATGATCCCAGAGTCCTGGGATCCAGCCCCAGGTCAGGCTCCCTGCTCAGCGGGGAGTTTGCTTTGTCCTCGCCTTCTGCCCCTCCCCCCTGCTCCTTCTCTCTCCCTCTCTCTCTCTCTTTCTCTCTCTCTCTCTCAAATAAGTAAATAAAATCTTTTAAAAATCTTAAAATAAAAAAGAAAGAAGTGTATTTGCAAGTCCAGAACATGCCACCGTAAAACATTGAGCTGGTAAAGCTGTTAACAGCCAGGCATTTTTGCAAAGTACCGACCAAAGAGGGAGTCATGGCTGTAATGTGATCAGATTCGACAAGAGTACAAATCAAGTGCCAAAAACAATTACCCTCTATACTCAGGCAGATAAACAATCATCCACCCTCAGTATCAGATCCAGGCAATCAAGAAAAGAAGATACTGAAAGAAATATGGTCTTAAAATGTCAAATCTGGATGACCAGTTTCTTTCTTAAGGCAGTAACAAAGCTTCTGATAAAGAACGAAAACCATATTGTGTTAGGGATCATTGTAATGAGCAATATCTTCCTCTTCATTGAAATATCCATGGATATCATCTTTTATAGAGTGGAAAATGTAATTATAGAATTAATCTGGGTTGGAAATGCAAAGAAGCTAAAGTTAAAGATTGGCCTATTTGGATACAGTTCCATCATTTATTTATGGGAGTTAATAATCCTGAGGTGCTTTTGTGTTTTCTACAATGTCTCTTACTTTAAAATAATAGAGGAACATGCATTGAAGATAATCGGAACTTCTCAAGGAATTTCCTTGGTTGTGGATTTTTTTTTTTTTTTTTTTTTGAGGTAAGCCAAACTAGAACCCAGGGAGCCTGGCTCCCTCATTTTTTTTTTAAGGATTTTATTTATTTCTTTGAGAGAGAAAGCATGAACAGGGGGAGGGGCAGAGAGAGGGGGAGAAGCAGATGCCCCACTGAGCAGGGAGCCTGATGCAGGGCTCGATCCCAGGACCCCGAGATCATCATCTGAGCTAAAGGCAGTCGCTTAACAGACTCAGCCACCTAGGGACCCCTTGGTTGTGGATTTCTAAACACTCACCATTGAAGGTTTTACTTTAAAGATTGAAAACACTTCCAAAGATCAAAATCAAAGAGTTGAGTGAAAAATAGATATATCAGCAAGAATATTTCCAGCCTGCTACATACATTGTAATTCTGCATAGTAATCATAAGGGAATATTCCAGATTCTCTATGTGAATATGACTGTGGAAAGATCTCTCCAGCTCAGAAAGGATTCTATATGGCAGGAAGTCCAGTTATTCCTTAAGAATCTTTGAAAATACAGGGGTCAAGGTAAACTCTAGGAGAAGTGATTAAAACTAACAGCAGACGGAGTGCTTGTTTACTCTATGGTAAGCAATATGAATAATATCTCACAGCTCTCAGAACACCTTAATTAGGTAGGTACATTTTGCATTTTAGGAAAAAAAAGTCACCGAGAAGAAGAATGTTCTAGAAATTCAGAGTAGGCACCGCTTTGACTCCAAAGCTCATGCATTCTTAGGATATATGTAGGAAACTGGATTCTTTGACCCCATCTCATATCAACACTCCAGACTTAGCTCCAAATATCTCTATCACTATAATTATATTTTGTCTATTTTTTTGCATATTTTGTCTTTGAGTCACCTTTTAAAAGGGTAGGAATTAAGGGTAAACTTCATTCACTCTCTTAAGAGCTGTGGAACAATTCTCATTTCCATTTACTGAGGAACTAACATGTTACTTGTATCTATTTTTTCACTTTCTGTCATTCATTGAACACTTTTATCAAGTACTTATTATGTGCAAGGTGAGACGCTATGCATTCGAGAATCAATAACAGACAGGATGTAAATGGTGCCTGGCTCAATAGATCACAGAGACAAATATGTAACTATAAATTTGTATTACATCCTACAAAGAGAAGTCTATGATGCCATTGAGCTACATTGTCTGATATAGTAGCTGCCAGGCAACTATGGCCAATTAAATTTAAATAATTAAAATTAAATAAAATGAAAAATTATTCTGTCACACTAACTACATTTTGTAAATGCTCCATAGCTATGTGTGGCTGTTGGCTACCATATTGGAAAACACAGATATAGAACATTCTCATTATTGCAGAAGGTTCTATTGGGCTGCTCTGCCAAAATCCCTTACCTTAGTCTTTTCATCATAAAATATATAACAGCTCCTCAGTTTACTTCTATTTGCATATCTGTTTGTTGCATATCTATCTATTCCACTGGAATGCAAACCCCAGGAAGGCAGCATTTTGCTCCCTTTATCACTTTTCCCTCAGTGCCCAGCACATAAGAGGCAGTCAGTGAATTTATTGAATAAATGAACTAATCAACTATTTTGGAAGGCTTATGTGAGCTCAGTTCTGAATTACCTAGAAGAGGATCTGAGGGAGGAAGCATATTTTAGGAAGAGAGAAGAGACTAAGTAAAGGACCAGATATCACCTTGAGGAAGGAAAGATGCTCTTGTGTGTTTAGAGCTTCACAGTAAAGAGGAGATGAGGGAACCCATGGTGTGGAATGAGCTAGCAAGCTGGTTGGACTTGATCGTGTAGGATCTTGTGGGAAGTGGTCTTCCTCTCGAGAGAAAGAGTTGCGGTCTTTCTTTATTTCTGCTCTGTGGTCCAGTCTGTGCAATATGGGACTGGACCATACAGTTCCCATGCCTGGAATTTTAATTCTTTTGGGTTTCCAGAGGTTTACTCTAAACCCAGGATGGCTTCGCTAGAGCCTGACCCTATCCCTCCGATGCCAAATGTTTCCTATAAAGCATGCTATAGAGCTGCATTGTCCAATGTAGTAACCACTAATAAACTATGGTTATTTACATTAATTAAAATGAAATAAAATGGAGGGCACCTGAGTGGCTCAGTTGGTTAAGTGTCTGACCCTTGATTTTGGCTCAGGTCATGATCCCAGGGTTGTGAGATTGACCCCTGCATCAGGCTCCACAGGCGTGAAGCCTGCTTAAGATTGTCTCTCTCTCCATCCCTCAGCCCCTACCCTTTCCTTCTCTAAAAAAAAAAAAAAAGAAAAGAAATAAAATGGAAAATTATTCTGTTGATCAATTCTGCATACAGTTGTAGGTCCTGCATATAGTTTGATGGAGTAGTGCTACTTTGTTGCCAAAATCTTCACCACTGTGGCCCGCCCGTTTTTGCTATACTAATAACTGCCCAATTATATCCGAGCTTACTACTTTGGTTTGTTCATTGGATTAGCTTGGCTCCCCATGAAAGTCATCGGTACTTTCCTTAGTTCGTGGTCACCTCTCACTCCCCCATCTCCTTTCTGTTTCCTGCCAGTCAGTTTTGCCCAAGTACCTGAATGCCTCATCCTGGAGCTTATCTGAGTTATGAGAGTCCTGCATGCCCACCACTGTGCTTCCCAGTGGCACAGGGAGAACCCACTGGTAGTTCTCATCATGGAAGCACCTAAGCTGAACCTTTCATTCTAAACTCTGTTCATCTGTTCAGACATAAATGAAGTGTCTCTGCTCTGAGGAGCCCAAAGGAGAAGGCAGAGAATTGAAATCAATAGGATGCTAAGAGACATTCACTACGAAATAGCCCCTTGTGCTTAAAGACCACTAAATAATGTTGGGTTTAGCTGAAATGGATTGTACTATACTATCTTACTCACATTTTTAATAATTTAGACACTTAAGACCTTAAGAAAACAATTTAGAAATACCAAAACCTAGCAGCAAAGATGTGACTGTAACCATATATGTATGTATGTACCTATGTATGCATGTGTGTATGTAGATAGAGAAATAAACTGATTGATAAATAGATCATCAATCCTCTTTTCCCTGCATTAGGAATACCCTTTGACCCAGTCAATCTCCCCTACTCTGACTCTTTCCAGAGTCTTCAGCAGGCTGGCTCCTGGGCTCCTATTAGTTTCAGACAAGATAAAAGCAGGATTTAGAAAGATCAAAGAGTCATTGCAGAAAGTTAGATGATGATAAAAGCTTCTGTGGAAGGAATTAGATGGGAAATAGGAGGAAGATTGGAGTAGTTTGAAGAGAGAGACTCTTGGGGGGCAGGTAGGTGGGTGTATAATAAGGGGGACATAGATTGGTGAAAAGAAGGTGCTAAATTTTGTTGCTAATCAGGAATATTTTTGAAATACTATAGTACACATTTATACCTTGCTATTTTTCTATGTTGGGCTGATTTTTTTTATAACCAGGCACTGTACTAAGATGAGGTCATAAAAAAAACTTTACATGGATGTATGTCAGATATTTGACGGATAATTTGCATGAAAATCTCAGAGACAAAGTAAAGTTATATGCACAGCAATTTTATTCAGGTGTTAACTGATAATATCAGAAATTGGAGATATTCAGCCACCAAATAGGAAAAAGATCAGGTAAATTAATAGTTCCCAGCCTGCTAGACGCATCATCAACAACACTACTTAATCTTTATTGTACCATTTTTTCCAAGCGCTTTGCATGTAATAACACATTCAGTTTTCCCAGGAACCTACAAGGTGGATACTTATTGCCATTTTTCAGATGGGGATATTGAGGCATGAACAAGTTCAGCAACTTGATCAAGGTCACAAAGCTACGAGTTACAGAGCTGCCCCATCAAGTCCAGGCCGTCTTATTTCAGAGGCAGCACTTTTAATCAATAGGCCATATTGCTGTTATGTGTTAGTATGCTGCTAATATGTTAGTGTACCTAATGAACACTAAGCTATAAAGGAGAGAAAGTCACTTACGAGAGGTCATCTGAAAATGCAGAACCAAAATTTTGTGAGGAGTTAAAATCACAGATACAAATACAGGTGGATATGAATAGGGTCTGGGAAGGCATCATGTTGTGGTGGTGGGATGATGGCTGATCTACTTGATTATTTTGAACTTTCATAATCTTATCATGTGATTTTTACAAACAAAAGCACAAAAATCAGGTACGTAATGAATGCTAATTTAAAAGCCTATTCCAATTATTTGCATTTCCTCCATATGCTTTATTTTATATATTTATTTTGAACATGTTTTTCCTCACCACTTTATGTCTTTTAAAAATTTGTTACTTACATCTTCCTCCACAGGGTTTTTAAAGATGGTAATTAAATCCACATATAAACATATGGTTATGTCTAGTTACACAATTAATGTTAATATATGGAATGTAATCATCATTTAATTTGAATTATATAGCATGTGGTGACATAATTATAACATGCAATGATGGAAAGATCCTTATTTAAGTTGAGTGAAATGAAGCCAGTTGGAATAGGATGATTGTTACATTACAGTTTCCCAGTTGCTTCAAGGGCCCCCTGGGGACAGGAACGGGCTGAGCTCTGCCTATTGTTACAAGGCAAAAAAGAAAACAATTTGAATACACGAGAAAATAAGGTGATGTGAAATGGCATGTTTCTTGTTTTAATCAGAGAAGAAACAGATTAGCCAGAGGTTACTTAGAGATGATTTGTTGTAGTAAAATGACTTTGAGGCTAAGGCAAAACATAAGAGTTGTGCAGACTGCCCCCAAAGGGTCGCCTGGCCGGTCCGCAGAGATCACATCCAGCCAGCCAGCCAGCCTGCACCCGGGCGGGGAATGAAGGTCCTGCCACTCCATTATCTTTACGCCCATCCTCATGTGGCCGCTTCGCTCTGGCCCCTCACGAAGAGTTTTCTGCGTCAGGCAGCCTGTTAACATGGGTCTTGTCCTCTGCAGAAAGATCTGCTTCTGGAAAGGGCAAAGCTAACATCCCTCCTTCCCCGCCTCAATCACAGTGGTAATTGAAAGGAGGGACATGAACTCTCCGTCACCCTGGGGAAAGTGATGAAAGTTCCCAGGGCGCTGGCTAATGACAGAAAGTGCAGAAGTGGACAGGGTATCGGGTATCGACAAATGAGCCTGGGAGTAATAAAAAAAATTGGGGAAAGGAAAATGTCAGCTAAACATGGAAGCGTCCCCTTGAGCCGAACTGTATTAAGTTGTGGGATACAGCCTGCCAAGGAGAAGGGCTGCAAGCCGCCCACGTTCCTAATTGAAAACCCCACAGGTTTCGACCCTGGAGATGAGAGGCAGCACCGCCTGCCGAATAAAAAGCAACCCTTGAATTTGGAGGCTATGGAATATTTTTGTTTTGCTTTGATTCCTTAAAACCTCAAACACTGCCTCAGCATTGGGGCTCGGAGGCTTGGAATGAGTGCCCTTTGTTTTTCAGTTGTTTTTGCTGTGTTTTTCTTTCTTACTTGAAATGAACCGCCAGAAACTCCTTCAGGAAACCTGTGGTGCTGGTAGAGCCCCGTTTAGGAACCGCCCCCAGCTGAGGCTTTTGGGTACCATCCCCAGAGTCCGTGTGGGGCAGAGGATCCTGTGTTTCCTGTTTGGAGCCATGGCTCCGTCCTCAACCTTCTGTGTTAGGGTGGATCCATCCCCTTCTCCCTTGAGATTTTTTCCTCATGGGTCAGATGAAGCTGTGAACCAGGCAGGCTCAAAGCCACTGGAGAGTAACAATAGACCCTTCCCGTAGGAAGCCCCCTGATTCAAGTGCTAAGCCATTAGAAATATCGATGTTCTGGGGAGGACCTGATGGCAATGTCAGCCTCCACATCGGGCAGGGATCCCAGTCCCTGACCACCTTCTGCTCCTCAGAGAGCATTCATTCAATCGGCAGATGTAAGCCAAACCAGCTCTAGCACAAAACCTGAAGGACAAAGTGGAAGGTGATCCAGGGCCCCACTGAAGTAGGAACTGTCATGATCTCAGATCTAGGCGAGTCCGTCTCAGTGCGGGGGCTCTTGTAGGCCCGAACCTATCCTGAACCAAACCAACCTGAAGTAATGCAATTATCTGTCATCTTCTCCTTCAAATGGGTGGCTCAAAGTGTGGCCCCTGAGATCCTCCTGAAGTCTTTTAGAGGTGAGAAGGGCCATCCTGAGCCTCAGGAATGTTCTTCTATAAGTGGCCAGGTGCCATCTGCCAGGTTCCTTGGGGTGCAAGGGCGGAAAAAGCAGGGGCTCTGGGTATTCCTGCTCTATCTGCCATGAAGCTGATCTGCCCCAGGGGCAGGGGTGAACTAGGTTTGAGAAAGTGAGAGAAGTGTGGGGAGCGGGTTAGGTCTGTCCCTTGCTTACCTGAGCACCCAGGTCCTGCCGGTCCTGGTATAGTCATGTCCTGGGCAGTGTCCTCGATTGGGTGAGCCCCGAACCCCCTCTAATTCCTCCCAGTTCGTTCAAGGAGTCCCTAGCTCTTTCACAAGCTCTATGGAAGCCAAGTTCCTGGCAATCAGGACCCTTTCCTGATTTGGTCACCAGCTTCTTGGGGAGGAGAGAGGGACCCTAGCTTATAGTACAAAGGCAGACGTATCTGCTCATGGGTTCAGGAGCCACGGTCTATTTCCACTGCTGTTCCACACTTCCGACATATGAGAAATCCTGACTCTGTGGTTGAAGATTTCCTGAAGTTCAGCAAACGTAGCACATCATCTAACAGAAGCACAAACAGAGGAGGGGGCACATTTGGTCCTTTACACAGATGGTAGCCACACTCCTATTTCATGTATTTGTCACATATTCCGTTGTCACAGACCTTCCTGTCCACCAGCCAGGTACTTAAATGTTAGGGGCCCAGACTGGAATACAATCTAAGACTCACATTGTTTCCTCCAGGTCCAAAGTACCTCTACTTTCGTATTTGAAACCTCTACCTTGGTATTTGAACGCATGGTCTTTGGAACAACTCTATGCTTGACCCTCCCACCCCCACCCCAAGCATGAAGACACCTGCTGGGCTGCCCTGTCTTCACCCCATGTATCATCAAGAAAACCTGAAATTTTCAGCAGGAGCAAGACTTAGAGCAGATTCTGGGTCTCCAAGTATAAGCATCACACAAAATTCTCAAAATTCTCCCCTTGTGTAGTACTTCTTTATGGGATGTTAAAATTCATGTTTTAACCAGGCATCAAGATAGAATAGACCTGTTTCAGGTTGCAGGATAAAAGGCAAATGTTCAAAAGAAGGGAGCCAGAACCAGTTCCCTAACTCTTGGGCCTCTTATTAGAAAGTCCCCTTGTCCTGTCTGAGGCTTAACAGGCACTGAAGAAACAAAAAAATGAGAGACTTTTGAGAATGGATTTTTGGAGAAAACTGTGAAATCCTGTCAGGGTCTCTTCCTGCCCCCCTCCTGGGACAAATCACAGATGGGTTGATGGGTACCATCTCCTTACCTAAATCCTAGTAGCAAAAAAGTCAACAGGGCATTTGGAGAGGGATGTGTGCTCTGGCTGTGGGTGGTTGGGGAGTTGAAGAAGAAAGAGAAGTAGGGGCAGGAAGAGAGATTTCATTTAAATCATTTTTGAGACTATGTATTAAAGCAGTTTTAGGTTCATAGCAAAATTGAGGGGCAGGTATAGAGATTTCCCGTCTATCCCTGCCCCTCCACACGTGCATACCCCCACTATCGATATCACCCCAAAATGCTACATGTATTACAATTAACATGTCTTAACCATCCCAAGCCCATAGTTTATATTAGGATTCACTCTTGGTATTGTCCATTCTATGGGTTTGGACAAATGTGTAATGACATGCCTCCCTCATTACAGCATCGTATAGAGGGTTTTCACTGCCCTAAAATTCCTTTGTCTTCTACCTATTCATCTCCTCCTCTCGACCCCCACCGCCTGGCAACCACTGACTTTTATTGTTTCCATGGTTTTGCCTTTTCCAGAACTCCATATAGTTGGAATCGTATATAGTATGTAGCCTTTCAGATTGGCTTCTTTCACTTAATAATATGCATTTCAGTTTCCTCCATGTCTTTTTATGGCTTGACAGCTCATTTCTTTTTAGTGTTGAACACTATTCCATTGTCTGGCTGTACCAGACCTCATTTATCCATTCACCTACTGAAGGACACGTTGGTTGCTTCCAAGTTTTGGCAATTATGAATAAAACTGCTAAAAACATCTGCGTACGGGTTTTTGTGTGAACATAAGTTTTCAACTCCTTTGGACAAATACCAAAGAACATAATTGCTGGGTTGCATGATAAGAATATGTTTTGTTTTATAAGAAACCACCAGACTGTCTTCTAAAGTGGCTGTACTATTTTGTTAAATCAAGTTTTGATAGTACAATTTCTGAATAGAAACCGTATCTGCTGTTTGAAGTGACCAGCATACCTGCCTCTTACCTAAGAATAGAGCAAGCCTCAGTACGTGCCGAGGCAGTGGGAGACAGTAACTGTTTCTACACAAACTAAGCTTGTCCTGCCCCTGCTTGTAAGACATTTACATTGTAAAGCAGGTAGCATCCCCAAGAAAGCACTTGTTCTCCATGACACATGAATAAACAAGTCTTGGGAGGATAGACTGGAGTTTGCATTCTGCCCCTATTACAGTCCTTAGAAAAATGTCTTGGGACGCCTGGGTGGTGCAGGTGATTAGGCATTCGACTGTTGGTTTTGGCTCTGGTAATGATCTCAGGGTCATGGGGTCGAGCCCCACATTGGGCTCTGCGCTTAGTGCACAGTCTGCTTGAGATTCTCTCTCATTCTCCCTATGCCCCTCACACTTGTGCTGTCTCTCTCTCTCTCTAAAATGAAGAAATAAATCTTTAAAAAAAAATCTTAGGTGGCTGGGTGCCTCAGTCGGTTGGTTAAGTGTCTGCCTTTAGCTCAGGTCATGATCCCAGGGTCCTGGGTTGGAGCCCCCCACGTTGGCCTCCCTGCTCGGTGGAGAGCCTGCTTCTCCCTCTCCCTCTGCCACTCTCCCTGCTTGTGCTCTTTCACTCTCTCTCTCTCAAATAAATAGATAAAATCTTTTTTAAAAATTTTAAAAAATAAAAAAGTAAAAAAATCTTACCTTTCCAAGCCTCAGTTTATCCATCTGTGAACGAGAAATTACAGTAGCTGCTTTGTAGGGTTATCATAAAGACTAAATGAATCAAACCAGCAAGGTGCAATCCCATCGTCCGATGCCTTGGATATTGCTAGGTAGTCAATAAACACTAGAGCTTTCTTTTTTTTTACCATACAAGGTGGGGGAGAAGCATTTTAGCATAAAAGATGAACCATAAAAAAGGTTTAGAAACAAAGACTCTATCAGAGTGTAGTCCAGTAACTAGTTCCTTCGAGTAGCCAAAGCTTGGGAACTATTCAATTGTTTTGGACAACTAGATTGAACATATATGACTGAGAACATGAATGAGATGCAAATCGAAAGCCCAACTTCATGGGAAGAGATACATGTCCTCATAAGGTTCCCCAGTTAGGAAAGAAGCTTGTCTCAGAACTTCTACTTAAACACTGATAATGATAGCTCAGGTTTATTGAGCACTTACTGTATGCTTGATATTATTCTAACCACTTTATTTGCAGGTGTCATTATTCCCTCTATCTTCGCGGACAGAGAGTCCAAAGCACAGAGCAGCCCATCATTTGCCCCAGGCCGTTACTCCGTGGCAGAAACAGGTTTTTCATTGAGATAAGCAGGTTTTGCTCTAATCTGCCATGGTACAGACCTACCTTTTGAGACATACCATGCGGGACTGGCTCTTCTTAAAATGCCAAATGAACAAGGCCTTGGGAAATTACTTAGCGGTGACAGTCACGTCTCAGGAATGGCTGCTGAATAGAAATAGGGACAGTCAGACAGCTGCTTCCTGATCTAATGGCCCCCCTTTTCTAAGGGCTGGCTTCTACATCTATTACGTGGATCAAATCTGAAAGTAGGGCTATGTTTCTTCTGGATCCAGGCAGCTACCTTGAATACAGAAAATACTCAGCTATTTATTGCCGTCATAAATTACTTGTGGCGTGCAGTGAAAGGTTGAGATGCTGCCAGGCAGCAACCTGTCAGTACAGTCAAAAGTCTCCTCCCCCCACCCCCGTCCCAATCTGTGCCTTATTTCTACAAAACCAGTAAAAAGTAAGGGTTTAAATAAAATCTAAAAGAAAAGCACAATGCTAATCACTAAATAGATGTATGTGAATGTGTGTTTAATGTATTAATTTATAGTCGGAAGCCAGAGACTATGTCTTCAATCATACAGTAATTTGTCCCCGGAGGAAAAACTGATACATATTCATCCCTGCCAACAGAAGAGCAGCATCCGCAATGTGCTGGTTTCATATGTAATTTAGGCCATTTGTGTAACAAATAAATAAAATATTTTAAAACTAAGCAGGAGCAATTCATGTTTTGTAAGAGTTTTAAAAACCAGCATCTGTGAGTTACGTGCCTCATTTCAAAAGGTTAGAGCCATGAAAATTGCAACTGTTGGCCTGGTCAAACAGAAGATATAAAATAAGATTTCAGGGGCACCTGGGTGATGCAGTTGGTTAAGTGTTGGACTCTTGATTTCCGCTCAGGTGGCGATCTCAGGGTTGTGAGATCAAGTCCCACGTTGGGCTCCGAGCTCAGCATGGAGTCTGCTTAAGACTGTCTCTCCCTCCCCCCACCCCATGCTCTCTCTCTCAAATAAATAAATAAACCTTAAAAAATTAAATAAATGAAATAAGATTTTAGAGCAATGTAGAATATGCTTACAATACAATAATACAGAATAGTATAAAACTTCTTTTACTATACTCTAATTACAACAATATCACCCACACCCAGAGAGACTGAAAGAAAAATGTAAATTGAAATGAATTTAAATATTCAGTATGCCAAGACTATAGGGGAATATGTCCTTCCTTGCTCTGATAACAACTACTAATACTTATTAAATAGTTACCATGTGCCTGATGCTGGGTTACAGATATTATGTATAAGAAAACCTTAATCCTGTGGGCATAGGTTATAGCCAATAAATGGCAGAGCTGACATTTGAAAAAAATAACAAATTAAACAAAAATTAAAAGGCTTCCTTATTAGCGGGCAAATTAAGGACAGTCTCTCTTGGGTGGAAATCTTTGCTTTCAGTGGTTGGTCAGGGTTTTACGTTTCAGCCATATACCAAGTTAGGTTTTCACTCAGATCAGTCCAATTCCATTAGCACTGGAAACCATCATCACTCACTGATATATATTTTCCATGTTTTGTCTATTGTGATGATGATAAAGAATTGAATAAATAAAAAATGCTTTTCCAAAACAAGACTGCTTAAGCCATTGATAAAATTCATTTACTGTGTAATTTTGACTGCATAACACACATACAACTAATGATGTTTGTGGATTCACTCGTTGCTTCATGCGTGAAACATATATGTAGTAAGCCAGAAATATATGCCAGGAATTATATTAGCTACAGGGGACAAAATGATGAGCAAAAGGATACACTCCTTTTTTAAATAGAGTTTATGGCTTCGGGGAGTAGGAATTGGCAAACTTTTTCCATAAAGGGCAAGTATTTTCAGCTTTACGGGCTGTCCCCTCACTGTTACAGCTACTTCACCTCTGTTGCTATTATGTGAAAGAACAAGCATGACACTGAAATGAATAAGCACCTCTGTGTCCCAGTACAACTTTGTTTACGAAAACAGCCAGTGGGCTGGAGTTGGCCCTTGAGCTGTGGTTTCCCAACCCCTGATCTAGAGGGGAAGATAAATATTTATCAAATAATCGGACAGATTATTTGCAATGCTAAGTTGGTAAATTGTAAAACTTCTCTTGGGTTAAGGGCCACGGATGAGAAGTCCCTTTGACTATCAGCACGAACGATAAGCCAGTCTGATGGGGGGAAAAAAAGGGCTGTGAAGCCTTTTCTGGGAGAGGGACAACTGAGCTGACATTGGAACGATGGAGTGGAAGTTAGTCTGATGAAGAGGCAGCTGAGGGAAGAGCATGGCAGACAGAGGGAAGAGCATATGCCAAAGCCTTATAGCTTTCGGAAGTGAAGGGAACGAGCTGAACGTGAGGAGATGAAACAGAGCAGTAGCAGGGCTTTTCATGTGACTGGCTCAAGAATGATGCCCAAACCAGGGGGCTTTGCAAAGTCCCTCCAAATAGCCAACTCTGAGCTTCCACCTGTAGATCTGGACCAGAAGCCCAAACCCATGGTCCTTGTCTCCAAACCAAGGTGAAATTTTACGCTTCTGTCATATGTTTCCTAAGAATGTAACCTTGGATTAATTAACCCCATGGCTGGGAGCACAGTGCTCAGGGCACAGGGCTAGAGGCAGTCTGGGAGAAAGGAGAGGTGTTGGGGGAGCAACCCAAAACTCAGCTGGAGTCTCAGCTCCTGGGAATGCCATTTATAAGGAATCATGAATATTCACAATGTAAGCAAAGTTAGAGACCATCTAGCTCTGCGGCTTTCATATAGCCTTTTGAGAAGCCCCCGGAGAGCTCTGCAGAGATACTGTGGAGGCCTGGAGGAGGACCCTGTGGGCTGCCAGGGCTTTGAACCAATCTGCTTCACTGTGATCTATGAAAAAGGAATTCAATCCTGGATAAGACTCCACCTTAGTAAGGGTGTCTGAAGGGAGAAAAAAAAAATGAAACCTATTGCACCATTGACACTTCTTACACGGGGAACCCGAAGCCCTGTAAGATTGGATAATTTGCTCATTGAGAACTGACCCTTTGGCTGCTCTTTTCCCAGTTCTGCGTGACTTGCCAGCCACCAGCCTGGTTAACACTGGTCCAAGCATCAATTTCCTTCTCTGAAAATGACTTTTGTAAGAAATGCAGCTAAGAGTTTGGGGCAGGAGAATGCTTTCAAGCTGCAGGAGTTAGCACAGAAGCAAGATGGACTGAAAAGAAATGTAACTTGGATTTAGGTGCCTTAAGGGCTTAGGTGCTTCACCAAATCCTATAGCAGGTGCAGTACGCAGGACCAAGGATGCCCAGAAGCCTGCATAGGAAATCAGGGATGAGGTATAGCCCAAGATGAGAGACAACAGGAAAATGGGCAGAACAGGCCCTCCTTGACAAACAGAGCAGAGACTTGGAAGATTTTCTCAAACATCCTTTTGGCTGCTGCAGCCCCTCTTGGAAAAGCTCAAGGCTCCACCTCACGGACATCTGCATTGTGCGCCTTGAACTTGTCCTGTGAAATAGACATGGGTCCACCCTCCGTCCCTCTTCAGGGCTGTGATCCCGTCCAAGGAGCCAGCTGGGCGCAGGAAGTAACTCTGGGAACTCTGAACCTTAAGCTGTAATTGGGAAGTGGAAATGGGAATGTCCTGGTATGCCGCCTTCAACTATTGTTTCAAGGGTGGCTCTAGGTTTCAAAGTTCAAATTGAAAAATCCCATCGGTTTGAAGTGGGATGAATTCTACTGAAATTGATAGGGTTCTGTTCTTCTCTGTCTCCTCACTGCATTGGTTTCTTGCCGTCCACGTTACAAGTGGCACACTCATCATGATTCTGCTCATGTGTCCTCTGGATTTAGTACGTTGCTTCCAGATTCATGCCTTTTGCTACACAGATCTGCAGAACCTTGCCTCTACTTGTCAAAGCCAGCATCAGGCCAACACTGGTGCATAAAGGACTGAGTTCTCATTCCTGAGGTTGGGTGCAGCTGTGCTAAACCTGGTTTGTTCCAATTTGGAAACTACTAAAATCTAACTGAAGTTCCCTCTGTCCTCTTCTTTTGACCCCTATTGGCAAATGTCCCATTGAACAAACTGCAAGCAAACAGCTCTGACTTTTCCAAGCCCTTTTGGCCAGAAACTGCCTTAGAGCAGTGACCGCCAAAGCACACAGGTGGCCCAGTGATTTTAGCCTCTTGGCACATTAAATTTGGACAGCCTTATTCTCCATTTCTTCAACAAAGCGTATGGGAAACAGACAGAAGATGCCCTAATAGCCTCTGTCATTAAAATCTGTCTTTATGAACTCACAAAGCCCCTTGTCTCTGTTTCAGGACGGTATTCTGCATTTCAGTTGTGCTGTTGGCAGCCAGACAGAGTCATGTCCCTGCAGCTGGTGCTCAAATGCGCTGTGTTCCTCTCCCTCGGTCGGGGTATTCGGCTGGATTGTCATGATAAAGAACATCTGCTATTTGGATTCCCACAAGGCAATTTTATAAAATATCTGCTTGTCAAGTTTTATGTGGGTTGATTATACATTTATCCATTAATCCTCCACTGTCCTCAAAAAAAGGGTAAAAAATAACATAAACCTATTTGATTGAGGTTTAAAATAATCATCCATGTGGGTGTCCTTATTAAATTTATGAGACTGATTTCAAATATTAAAGCTTTAAAGTAGGGAGAATAAAGACCTAGTCTGGAGAAAAAGAAAAAAAGCAAAGGAGAGGTGCACTCTAGAAGAATTTTTAAACTGCTGCTAATGACAGTGGGGATAAAGAGCATGTTTTTTAGATTGATCTGTAAAGAGAGAGACTTCTAATGGCTGTAGAAGTGCATATTCCAGAGACCAGAGAGGTGGATTTATTTATTAATTGTGTAATAAGTTATCATTTTCTATCAACATCAAACAGGAATGTGATGGCTGAGCATTCATATTCTATCATAGCAGGAAAGGTTTCAGTATGTGGCTTTTAGATGCAACAAGGTGTTACTCTGTAGAGAGAGAAATTCACAAGGGGTCTGTTAATGCTTCCTAGGCAAGATGCAACATGGAGCAGAGTAAAGAGCCCTGATTTAATAAAAAATGACATTTAAAAAACTAGATAAGGTGTACCAAGTACTTTGCATGAATTCTCAAAGTCCTATAACATACAGTCTATCCTCTTTACTAGATCTTTTACTGCTAAGCATCAGTGTCATGTTGAGGTCAACTTTTGCTAGCTCATATCCTTGATTTTTAATTTTCAGGGAGGTTGCATGCCAGTTGTTAAACACAGAGATAATTTTTTTAAAGAGAAAATATAAGATTACTATTAAATAAACTATAATAAAAATCAATATTCAAAATTTATAAATTTCTATCTTACATTTTAGCAGTATTTATTCTCTTCAGACTATTTATAGCAATTGTAATTGTGTGCTATAAAGATTATAGGTTGGTGTAATAATGTGCATCTCTTCCCACCTCTACATTCAGTGGGGTCATTTTGTTGCTTGAAATAGAGCACCATGGAAATATTTAACACTGCAAAAGATCAGAAAATGCTCCCCAAACAGTGTAACTTACTGTTTTGTTACTTGTGCAGACTTAAGAAATTTATGGAGACAATATTAATGATTCCCATTAAATTTAAAAGAATATATTGTATTCGCAGCCATCAGATTGTAAATAGTACCCAAATTAAGAAACTATTGTTTCAGTATTTGAAAAGCTATCACTATCTGATTCTGCAACAGTGCAAGGTCACTGAAGTTCTGGCAAATGTTTTTGTTGTTTTAGTTTCTTTATTTCTTACTTGGAAATATAAACTTGTTACGGATCAACATTCATTTTGGAGCTATGCTCCTTAGTCCGTTGCAAGCATAGGTTGGCTAGGGGTATAAGAATTGGGCAAAAGTCAATGAAAGTACTCTGTGATAAATGATTGGCTATGGGAAATTTATAATAAGGAGTATTGTATGTTTACTATTTTTACAAAATGCATGCTACACATCTTTTATATCAGTAAAATTTTTAATATACTTGTATGTTTTTCTGCATGCATAAATTTTTAAACGTTTACCAGCACACAGCAGAGAGACTAACTCACATGGTGAGCCAGTGTTATGGGACAAAGGCTGGGGATAAGGACTAGCACCTGTCAGAGGAGCTTCTGATCTCATCTTCACAGCTCTCTGATGCCTTTCTTTTTGAGATCTCACCTTTATTTTCTATGCAATCTCCTGACTTTTTTCCTCATATTTTGGGAAGTGTTGGTCTCATAAAACACATCCCTAACCTCGATACTGACCCTCCTTCTTTTTAGATTCTGTAACTAAATATGGACAAAACTCGCCAAATCAAGTGTATATGGGCTTTCATCATTTATTTCCCTAAGACCCATCATAACCAACCCTCAGCTTCTTTCTCTTTCCTATAAAGTTTAACAAAACATAGACCTAGATTTTAAATAAATCATCCTCTTTCTCTTTTTAAAGGAATGTCTCTTTCAGACTAAACACGTTCTTTCAGTAATTACCTAGTGTAGGAGTTAGCAATTAGAACAGGTGGGTGATCATTTTTATTTACGGCTACTTTCTGACCCTATAACAACCATAAAATATTGAAAAGAGCTTATATTTTTACAGAACTTTCAGCTTTATAATGTACTTTACCGTGACTGGTTTTGGGGGGTCCTCATAATACTGGTGAGATATGTAGGATCAATCTCATTTAACGTAAGAGGAAATTGAGGCTCAGAGAGGTTGAAGGATGTCTCTATAGTTATGGCCTGAATAACATTATGCCTTGTCACAGAACCACGCACCCTGTAGAGGAAATGTGAACAAAATCCCTGGGGTTTATTGAGCAAAGCTAGGCAATAAAGAAAGATTATAGAGTCCAAATAAATCGAGCAGCAAAAAGCCCAGCAGTTTCTCACTACAGAAACAGAAGCATTAGAAAAGGAGAGAAAAAAACACCCTGGAGTTAAAATTTGAGGCTTCCAACGGGCTTTCCTCAAAGATTTCAGCTTACTATGGGAAAGCCTGTCAGTTTTGCCATAAAGTCACATCACAAATGAGCCGATTCTTTCCTGGTAAAATCGGCAGGATGGAAAGTCATTAAACAGGTAACACGCGATAAGCAGCTCACATGTATGGCAGGTACCTCCCACCAGACATGTGCCCAGATGTTTTTAAGTCCATCACTCATTAGCCCCCAAAACAATCCTTTGAGGTGGTCACTGTGATCATTCCAGTTTACAGATGGGAAAGCTGGGGCTTAGAGAGATTAAATAATTTGCCTCAAGTAGCTTGGGTAGCTAATCTTGAAATTTACATCTAAACTCAGGTTTGTCTAGCTCTGGGCCCTGAACTCTTGAATCCCCTAGGCTAATCTAGGAAGAAAGTGAATTGCTCATTGCTGATTTCAACCTTGAGGCATTTTACAGCCTCTTCTTGTGATGGGAAGGTCTATTTACATGACAGGAAATGATATAACCCCAGGGACAACATCAGCTCAGGTGTGAGTTTGGAGACCTCAGTGTGGAGCTAGGGGCTGGGACCACATCAGCCCGAGACCCCGCCCCCAGATCTCCCATGGACTGGCTGCATTTCCTTGAGCCAATGGTATCAGCTCTGAGCCCCAGCCTCTTCGTGATGATGCATGTGCTTTAGAGAGGATTCACTGAGGTACAGTGAGTTCAACTGCCCAGCACTGGAATGCTTGAGATGCTTGATAAACGCTACCGCATCCTTGCATATCTTGTTCGTGTGTCACAGGGATACTCACACCACGACGGTTCAGCGGATATATTCTAGGTGCAAGCTGGGCCCTGAGCAGGATACATCTCTGATGGTTGATGGAGAGCTTCACAGAAAGGGAGAGGATGGATCTCTACCACGTTCCGTATTCCACACCTTGTAAGTATGGGGAAGGCACTGGTTGGCGTGTCCGTGTGTTCATTCAGGTAAAACTATACATTTATCTTCACTTTTCCCTCTAAGACCTCCATGATCTGATGTTCCATGGAAACTTCCATGACTGTGGTTTCAGAAGCTTATTGAAACTAAACATTTTTCATGGTCATTTCTTCTTTCCAATGGTAAAGAATTTTGTCTACTTCATAGCTTCAGAATTAAAATGAATCCTTCCTTCCTAATAGGAAGGAGACATCAATGTGAATGTGAGTTAATAGGCTGAAATTTACGTCACCTGGATTATTGCTTCATTTTCTTATCTGGTCTATCAACCTTCAGCCTCACCCACCCAGGTTCATTCCCCACGGTGGTTTTCCGGAAACTCAGATATCATTCTGCCCCTCCACAGCGAATACTCCTGCACTAGCAGTTGCTGCCTTCAAGGTAAAGTCTAAACCACGTTGTTCTTGGAGCTTTAGTACCTCATCAAATCTCCAGGCTTGCCTCCTGCCACTTTAATTATACCTGTGATACTCTTCATCTGCACTGAATTATCTGCAGTTTTGCCAATTCATGTCTTTGCACATACTATTTCTACCTTCCCCACTTATTCATCAAGCCAGATTGAGTGTCGCACTTCCTGCACAAACTCAGGCTGAGCAGCTGTTGTCTTTGATGGTTCACTATCCAGCACATCACAGCTCTGACCAGACTTGTAGTTAGTTATCTCCCTCGTCAAAGGTCGAGGAGTTACTGAACAGCAGGGACCGTGCCTTTGTCTATATTCTCAGCATCTCCCAGGGCTTTGTATATAGGAAGGACTTCGTAAATGTAAACGAATGTATCTTAGGTATTGACATACACTCAGATTTGGAAATACATACAGTCATAACCTATGCCTCTACTTACCTCTGCAGTTTTAAAATAATGATCTGTAACAGCAACATAAAAACAGAAAATAGAGGTTTTAGTATTAGCTCTGCTACCTAGAGGTTCTGAGGATTTGGGCAAATCAATGGATTTTGCCATTCTTTATCTATAAAATGGGTTACTATTTTCATTGTACTTATCCCATACAGTGTATGATGGTTGGACATGATTGCATGGTGAATCTGGACGTACCCCAGTCAAATCCCCCTGTTGGAGTGAAAGAACAATTTATCGAAGTGATAACAAAAAGCCCTTAGCCATCTGCCTCTAAAAGGAGTGCCTTCATCAAAACCACTCCCTTTTTCCAGAAAGGCTCTAATCCAATGACTGATTATTGTAAGGGCACAAAGTCCTAGGCCCAGGAACAGACTTGGAACACTCTGAGGACCACACCATCTCTAGAATTTCCCACTGGTCTGAGGTCTTCATTACGATCATCTCCACTTCTCCCTCTCTGTAATCTTGCTGATGTTCATCCCCTCCTGTGTGGTAATCTTGGTGACAGTCCCAAACATACCTCCTACAAATTAATCTACTATCTCTATCTCAAGGAGCCTGACCGGAGACAGGTAGACGTAAAAAATACAGGGATGTATTATATGTGGAATACAGGGATGCTTATATGTGGAATTTAAGAAACAAAACAGACGAACATAGGGGAAGAGAATGGAAAATAAAAGGTGTAAATAGAGAGGGAGGCAAACCATAAGAGATGCTGAACACTAGGAAACAAACTGAGGGTTGCTGGAGGGGAGGTCGGTGGCAGGATGGGGTAACTGGGTGATGGGCATTAAGGAGGGCACTTGATGTAAAGAGCACTGGGTGTTAGATGCAACTGATGAATCACTAAATTCTACCTCTGAAACTAATAATGCACTATGTGTTAACTAAATTGAATTTAAATAAAGAATTTAAAATAAATAAATAAATAAATAATAAACAGGGATTCCACAGTGCTATTCGCATTTATGTCATCTAATCATTATATCACATTATTGATAACCAAACATTCCTTATCAAGTACTTACATTGATCCCCTAATACTTTTACTGATGACACTATAGCAAGAAGCAAACAACAAAATCCAGCATGACATGGAGTACTAGAGGGAGCAGAGGTGAGAAATCAAGAATCTGAGGTTCAGGGCACCTGGGTGGCTCAGTGGGTTAAGTGACTGCCTTCAGCTCAGGTCATGATCCTGGAGTCCCGGGATCGAGTCCCGCGTCGGGCTCCCTGCTCAGTGGGGAGTCTGCTTCTCCCTCTGACCCTCTCCCCTCTCATGCTCTCTCTCACTCTCTCCCTCTCAAATAAATAAATAAAATCTTTAAAAAAAAAAAAAAGAATCTGAGGTTCAAGTTCTTGCTTTCCAATCCTGAGGAGAGTAAACTTGAACAGGCTCAATCTTCACTCCATGCCTTATATATAAAATAAGGGATATTTGCTTCTCAAGTTATTGTCAGCTCTAATGTGTTGATGGATCTCCATGTTATTCATCTAGCTTTGAAGAAATTAATTTAGCTTCAAAGAAGGCTATTGCTTTGACTTGAAAGTTATTCCTTGGTGAAGGTGCCCAATCTAGAGGTGAATGGGGCTGCGATCCACCCCAGGGGACCTAAAGTGTGTCGGTGCAATGGAAGGGCCTCCTTTGGTAATTAGTCTACCCAGAGGGGCATCTTTTAGCAAAATTCAGTTTCATCTGTGACTTCAAATTCAGTAAAAAAGGCAACACCTTGAAAGGTATTTCCAGTGATTACACCAAAAACTCCTTTGGTTAAAAAACAACAACAACAACAACAGCGAAGAAACAAACAAACAAACAAAAACCGAGTTGTTTTGAAAGGGATTGTGGACACACACTATTAGTGCCATGGGAAATAGATATAGATAGTAAAGTTTATCACGGAAAAACTTAAGAGGCAGAAATTCAATAAAGCACATACAATTCCCCAAGCTCCCCTGATCCCATAGAAAGCTACTCTCAGGCTAGGCATAGTTGAAATAAAATAGTGTTTTGGCCAGTGTTCTAGTAGAGAGGGCCATCCCTACCCCTCAGTGCTCTGTATATTTGTAGGGTCAGATGTATGGGAAATATTTATATAGGTGACTATGTAACAGTGGAAAAATAATCTTGTTAGAAAGAGACACTATCTGGGGCTCAGTAGCTATCAACAGCCTTTCTTTTCTTTCAGCTAACTCAGGCCTGCTGAGCTGGCTTTCTGCAAGATACCAAAAAAGGGCAGAAATGAAGACCATCCAGATTTGCTTCTCCTCACAGGTCAAAAAAAGTTTCAAAGATGCCAATCAAATCTCCACCAAAGAGTCTTTCTGAATTACATGATCTTCATGAAGGTTTCTTTTGATGACACTAAGCACTGACCATCTAAGATTTATAGATGTGTTACCTCATTTGATACTTTGAATAATCCTACAAGGTAGGAACTATCAGGTAAATGGGAAACTAGAAAACAGAAACACAAATTCGAAAAGATATATGCACCCTTATGTTCACTGCAGCATTATTTACAATAGCCAAGATATGGAAGCAACCTAAGTGTCCACTGATAGATGAATGGATAAGGAAGATGTGGTATGTAAATATATGTATGTAATGTATCTATGTATAACATATATGCAGAGAGACAGACCTATTGACACATATACTAGACTATTATTCAGCCATAAAAAATGAATGAAAGCTTGCCATTTGCAATGGAATGATGAATTTAGAGGGTATAATGCTCAGTGAAATAAGTCAGAGAAAAGCAAATATTGTATGATTTCACTTATATGTGGAATCTGAAAAACAAAACAAATGAACAAACAAAACAAAAAAGAAACAGATTCATAAGTACAGAGACCAAACTGTTGGTTACCATAGGGAAGGAGAGTAGGGAGATGGGCAAAATAGGTAAAGCAGATTAAGAGGTATAAACTTCTAGTTATAAAGTAAATAAGTCATGGGCATAGAAAGTGTAGCATGGGAATATAGTCAATAATATTTTAATAACTTTGTATGGTGACAGACAGTAACTAGAACTTACTATGGTGATCATTTCATAATGTATGTAAATTTTGAATCACTATGTTGTACTTCGGAAACTAATATAATATTGTATGTCAACTATACTTCAATAAAAAAAGAAAAGAAGACCCATATGACTATTGGCCTAAAAAATCCTCAGCAAACAAAAAATGCCCAGTAAAAGTGTTCCTTCCTTCTTCCAAAAGAAAAAATAAAGGAAAGAAAAGAAACAAAATACAACTAGGATTTAATGAGAGGTTAAGGATCTTTCCCAAAGTCTCACAGCTGGTGAGCTTGGCATTGCTGCCAAACAGAAACCCTGGCTTTAACTCCTCTGTTCCATGAGTTCTTTTTTATTTTTTTAAAGATTTTGTTTATTTATTTGACACAGAGAGAGACAGCGAGAGAGGGAACACAAGCAGGGGGAGCGGGAGAGGGAGAAGCAGGCTTCCCGCCGAGCGGGGAGCCCGATGCGGGGCTCGATCCCAGGACCCTGGGACCATGATCCGAGCCGAAGGCAGACGCATAACGACTGAGCCACCCAGGTGTCCCTGTTCCATGAGTTCTTTTACAATGAGTTACGTTAGAAATAAATTACAGTTACTTATTATGTCAGGTATATCATTTATATCATTAGATCATTATAATGATATGTATCAGTAACAGTAGAGTGTCAGTGGTATACATTATAACACTTTATCAGACAAACGTGGATTATGTTTGAGATAATGTCGCACTAATTAACTGATCTAAAACATTTTTTAAAAAATCTGCATCATCAAATTGGTGTTGTTTAAACTTTAATGTGCATGGGAACCCCACGAAAATGCAAATTGCAGGGTCCTAGAGTCAAGAAGATCTTGGAGAGACCTAGAAATATACATTTCTGTAAGATTCGCAAGTGATTCTTGTCTTATTCTATCTTATGGGGATGGATCTCAATCCACACTTTGAGAGAGCCCTGGTCTAGCGTCTGGGTATAATATTTGCAATACACAGTCCCTCAAATGCAATCCCTGCTATCATCCTATAGGAAACAAAATTGAGCATTTGATACATAACCATGATTATCGCCTTGTCTTTATGACAATTTTGATATAATCTACATTGTTTCTATTCACAGCAGCTTCAATGTCTATAAGTAAGAGATGATTGCATACGCTCAACATAATGATACAGGCAAATAGTAAGGCATCTGTTATGTGCAAGGCACTTTTATATATTATATCTAATCCTCCTACCAACCTTATGGTTCCTATAAATTAGGGAATTGAGGTTCCAAAAGATTAAGAAAGGGCCCCATATCATATAGCTCATAAATGCCCAACCTGACATTTAGATACTAATTCAGCTAATTGAGGAGCTAGTATTGCTTTCCCTGAGTCACGCACTGTCCCCGTCACAGTGTTCAAACCTGTTGAGATGCTCCATGACTTCTAACGGATACCTCAAGTCTAAAGTTCTTAAAGATGGAATCTGAAAGTAAAAATATTGGTATCATCTTGAAGTCAGTCCACTTCCGACATTTGGCATTTGGCTCCTCTTTGTTTAGAAACAGGAAATGTCCCATTTTCTTTGTAGAGAAGAAAGGGGCTGAGCAATTGTGTGACCATCTCCGACCATCTCAAATTACATCACCAAATGCCGCCACCACGACCACAACACAGGAAAGGAAAAAGAAAAAGAAGAAAGAAGGAGAAGCGGAAGGAAAAGGAGAGAGAGAACCATAAGGCATTTAGATTAATGGCTCAAAATGTGCCTTCAGACTTTAGCACCTAAGTTCTGCTTTTTTAAATTTTAAAAAAGATTTTTTCATGGCCGGTGGGTAGAAATGTGCTCTATTTAGCTAAGCGTATCTTATAAAATATCTGGTGTACACATCACCTCAGTCTCCCTGGCTTCTTGGTCGTTTTTTCCTTCCCATTCCTGTGGGGGTGGTTTTCTGAGAATTGCTAATTTGTTGAGGATGCTCAAGAGGACAAGGCCAATGCCAATGACTAACACTTTTTTCAAATACGGTCAAGGGTGGATGCGAGGGCTTCTTTGGTTGTATCCCATTTCTTACAACCTCCTACTCTCTGCAAATTCTTTGTAGAAGCAGGCTTACTGCTCCGGGAGAGACAGTCCTTGTCGGAGGGCTGGGCACGGCACCAGAAAAGCTGCTTCACCCGTCTCTGACTCAGATACTTCCTGCCCGGGCTGGAATCAGATATTGCCAAGACAGCTGTGAAAAAAAAAATAAAGAAAACCCCAACTTTTCAAAAGTAAAGTTCTACTATTTAAATGAGAGTTGATCAAGTAGTTGAGTTTGGACAAAGATTGAGGTTCCTGTGTAGTAAAAGCAACGTGATTTCTGAATACCACCAGCAAGCTGGTTCCCAATGCCAGAGCCCCTGGAGGCGAAAACCGCTGCCTTGGCCGGGTGGGGTCTGCAGAATGGGCTCCGGCTTTGTTACATTCAGGCCCTGCAGATGCTCCTGGGGGTTCCACCTGGTTGACAACACCAAAGCAGCCAGGAGGAGGTGGAGTGAAATCTTTGACAGTGTTTATCATTTGTGCTGACAGAGGCACTGCATGATTATAATAGAAAAGTGGAAAATTTAATAAAGACTTCACGGAAAAAAAAAACATCCAGAGTCTTACCATCCAGAAATAACTACTATAAAAGAATTAATGTATTTTAATCCAGATGAGGAAACATACTCTTATTCCCTATTACGTATGTGTATGTATATATGCATATACATATATTATTTATATACAATATAAGTGACCTCGTATCATCTTTTTATTTTCTACTTTATATTAGGTTATTAATTTTTTGATCAAAAATTACCTTTTAAAGTTCTGATTTCTTTCATTTTCCCTCAAGTTATTTCCCTATATGATAATAATTAACTCTTAGTGAGTGCTCCTGAAAAGTGTTCTATGGGTGTGCACCCACTGAATATGGCAAGTATTAATTTACATATGGAGAAACTGAGACACAGAGAAGGTGAGATGACTTGCCCAATATCACATGGCTAGGAAGACAGAGTGTCCTACACTCTGCTAGATCTTAAGCTAGTTATTGGGAAAATACAAAGTTCAAGGAGACACTGCTCTGACTCATTCATTTCTTTGTTAAAGAACTATGTACTGAGTGCCAAATGTGGGAACAATTTGAGATGCTAGGGATAGAACAGAACAAAATGGAAGAGATCCCAGTTGTGTGGGGCTTTACATGCTCACCAGGCAGACAAAATAAAAGGTAAGCAAGTGAATATACAGTAGTCCCCCCTTATCCACGGGGAATACACCCCAAGACGCCACCAGTGATGCCCGAAACCACAGATAGTAGTGAGCCCTATACATACTGTGTGTGTTCCTATACATACGTACTTATGATAAAGTTTAATTTATAAATTAGGCACAGTAAGAGATTAAAAAACAATAAGTGATAATAAAATAGAATAATGATAACTATGTGCTGTAATAAAATTGTGTTAATGGGGTCTCTCCCTCTCTCTCAAATGACATGAGATAATAAAATGTCTCCTCCTCTTGATGACATGAGATAATAAAATGCCTATGTGGTGAAATGAAGGGAGGTGAGTGGGCACCAGGCTGTGGGCTTAGGCTACTAGTGACCTGCTGACAGTGTGTTAGAAGGAGGATCATCTGTTTCCAAGACCACAGTTGACCATGGGTAACTGAAACCAGGGTAAGTGAAACCACAAATAAAGAGGGATTACTGTGCACTGTGATGTCAGGTAGTGACTAGAGCTATGGAGACAGAGCAGGGGGAGGGGAGGTGCTTGAGCATGAGTGGCATTTGAACAGAGATCTGGAAGAAGTGAGGGAGCAAAGTATGCAGATATCTGGAAAAGAGCATTATGCAGTATGTAGTATGTTACAATCTAGAGAGGGATACAGATGCAAACATACATAAATCATGCATATAGGAGAGAGGGTGAGAGCAAGGACATGGAGGCAAGAACATACTTATGATACGGCCTGGGAAGAGCAAGCCATCAAACGGGGCAGGGGGGAAGGCTGAGGGTGCAGGTATGGTGGAGGAAACACGGCGGAAAGTCAGTGGGAATCATGATGATGAACTTGAATGTCAGAGACTGGCTTCATGCAGTAAGAAGCTGGTCTACAGTTTCTTCCATCTCTAGAATTCTGTGATCAACTTGTTCTCTAAGTGTTTTGACTGATCCCAGTTAGAAACTTCATAAATCAGAAGTCTTCATTATCAGGAACTCATAAAGAGAAGGCTTTGCTGGTCACCATCCTGAAGAAACACAAAATAATCCAAGTCTTCTCCTACGTTGTTGAAGGAGCTCCAGGAGTGACTCAGAGTGTCCCCCCTGCCTCTTGCTTCATGATGTCCTGGGGTCACACAGCTTCTCCTTCACACCTGCTTCTTGCCTGCACCTTTTTCATGTCTGGTCTCTGTTAAAGTGGCTGTGATCTTATCCTGATCTTTCCCCACCTTGGAAAGCATCATCTTCTTTGCCTATGTACTTTTCAAGAGGAGCTATTCTTGTCAAAAAGATTTTTATTTTCCAATAATACATTATATATTTTTTAAAAAAAGAAAATAGCAGGAGGGGAAAAATGAAGGGGGGAAATCGGAGGGGGAGACGAACCATGAGAGACTGTGGGCTCTGAGAAACAAACTGAGGGTTCTAGAGGGGAAGGGGTGGGGGATGGGTTAGCCTGGTGATGGGTATTAAGGAGGGCACGTACTGCGTGGAGCACTGGGTGTTATGCGCAAACAATGAATCATGGAACACTACATCACAAACTAATCTTGTATGCTGATTAACATAACAATAAAAAATTTTTAAAAAGCTAATGATGTATTGTATGGTGATTAACATAACATAATTAAAAAGAAGATTTCTGTTTTCTTCCCCTGAGAAGGAAAAATGATTATCTGCCAGTTCTGCACATTCACAGACCCTTCTCCTCACCAGTCTGTCTGAAACATCCAGCCTCTAAGAGGACTTGTCTTTGAAATGGCAAGTTTAATTTCTCGATAGCCACCTCAGTTTCCCTCTCGCTTTAAGTTGAAATTGAGAGGACCAGACGACTCCACTTTTATTGCGCCATGCTCCTGAGTACCTGGCCATCAAGATGAATGTGCATTCTCTCTTCGCTTTATTCTGGAAAGGTTGCTGAGACTGTACCCTATGTCTATAGCTCCTGATGGAAGACTCTGAAATATTATCCCAATAAATCCCATCTTAATTTACGGCCAGACTCATCATACTGTTGCACCTGAAAGAAATGAAGACAATTTAAAAAAGAATGTACTAAGGGGTGCCTGGCTGGCTCAGTCGGGGGAGTGAGTGTGCAACTCTTGGTCTTGGGGTTGTGTGTTTGACCCTGCATTGGGTGTAGAGATTATTTACAAATAAAATCTTATTGCGGTGCCTGAGTGGCTCAGTTGGTTAAGCCTCCAACTCTTGATTTCGGGTCAGGTCATGATCTCAGGGTGGAGCCCCCCTTTAGGTTCTGTGCTCAGCATGGAGTCTGCTTGAGATTCTCTCCCTCTCCCTCTGCCCCCTCCCTAGCTTGTGTGCGCTCTCTCTCTCAAATAAATAAAAATTAATTAATTAATTAAAATAAAATCTTATACATACATACATACATACATAGAATGCACTATAGTTCTCCTGTGCCTAAACAGAAATGGACAATTATCTGACCCAACACATACAGCAAAATTCTCATTAAACTGCACCCCTCACAACATGCAGTTGCCCCCATGGTCTCTCCTTTCCCTGACCAATTACCACCTTGCTCCTTCTTTTCCTCCTGCTAAGCACAGCTCTGATTGTGTTCCACATTTTCCAAAATCCATTGTCCCTGACAGGCTTCCTTGAAGCTCAGAGTTCACTGGGGTGGTATCTCACATGAGGCAGCATCCCATTGAATTCCCTCAAAGAAATGTCTTCTGCAGGACAGTCAGGGTAACATTCGTGTTGGCATTTTTTTTAAAGATTTTATTTATTTATTTGACAGGAAGAGAGAGAGAGCAGCAGAGGGAGAAGGAGAAGCAGACTCTCTGCTGAGCAGGGAGCCCAATGCAGGGCTCAATCCCAGGACCCCGGGATCATGACCTGAGCCCAAGGCAGACACTTAACTAACTGAGCCACCCAGGTGCCCCATTGTCGACATTTTGAAAAAAAAAATAACAAAATTGAAAATCTTGCAGTTATAGGTAATCATGGTATCTAAATTGAATCAATGCAAAGTGAAAATCACATTTTAATCCCAATATTTTTTAAAGCAAAACACAACAAGCACAATTCCAAAGCGCAGGAGAAATGGTAAAACCTGCAATGGCCGTTCTCTCTCACCCAGAATAAAACCCTCCCCTGGAGGTCTGACAACTGGCTTGTATTCCAAATGATCCCTTAAATTGCCTTGGGATCCAGCCACAGTTCCAGAGCCTTCTGCCTCATTCTTCTTCTATCTCCTCAGTGGAACTTCTCTGTTTCCAAATCGGCAATAATTTAATTGGCTTTTTTGTGATTATAAAAGAAATAAAGGCTTATTGTGAAAAGCTGAAAATACATAAAACTCTAAAGGAGTAATAAAAGTGCTGTCACCACCAAGAGGACAATTTTTGTTTGTTTGTTTGGATCTTTGTTTATTTTATTTTATTTTATTACGTTATGTTAGTCACCATACATTACATCATTAGTTTTTGATGTAGTGTTCCATGATTCATTGTTTGTGCATAACACCCAGTGCTCCATGCAGAACGTGCCCTCTTTAATACCCATCACCAGGCTAACCCATCCCCCACCCCCTCCCCTCTAGAACCCTCAGTTTGTTTCTCAGAGTCCATAGTCCAAGAGGACAATTGTTAACATTTTGGTATACTCCTTTCAAGACAATCTGTGTGTGTGTATAAATATAGACATACTTTTTTGTTAGCTTAAATATCTTTTCACGTTCATAATGTATCTCTATATTATCATATTTACTTTTATTTTCTTTTAAAAATTTTCTACATTAGAATTTAAAATTTTGAAATTTAAAAGTTAAAAATTTTCACATGTCTATTGTAATACATGAGACAATCCAAAAGTGTGAAAATTTAAAAAAAATAGTAATCTCCTCTACTCCGTCTTCTGAGCCAAGCACACCTCATAGCTCTGACTTCCAAAGGTCTTGGGCAGGCCTCAGAAAACACAAAGCTAAAGGGATGGCGGGTGTTTCCAGCACAGCTGGTTACCACTCTCCACCCCCCCTCAGGCCAGAGGAAGGTAAGATGATTCTCCCAAGGTCTGCTGAGAAGCTGATGGGGCTGCTGGGCCTGGAGTTGGCAGGGGAGGGGAATCAACAGCACCCAGTACCTGGTACATTGTCCTTAAAACTGTATCTGGTCCATGATAACAGGTAGCATCAATTGCTCATCTATCATTGGCAGTGCAGTTTGCAGCTGCCTGCAGGTGTTACCACACTGAATCCCTGCACCAAGTCTATGAAATCAGTATTCTTAGCTTCATTTGACAGGTGAGGAAATTTCACCACAGAGTCATTATGTAACTCATCCAGAGTCACACCGAATGGAGGAGGCAGGATCCAAGCGGAGACTTTCCAGTTTCTTAGCCACTGCTTTTATCCACTCCCATGCCAGTCAGTAAATATTTGTGCATGAATAAATGAACGAATGGGACTTGAAATGGCCAGACATGGGAAGAAAAGATACTTTTCTCCCATTTGGAGAAATGCAAATCAAAACCGGGATAGGTATTATTTTAATGAACAAGATTTTACTGACCAAGAACATCAAATGATGTTGGGAATGTAAGTCCACTGGGGATTGTCATGTATTGCTGATACAACTATAATTTGCCACCATTATTTTTTGATATGTAATCTCTATCAAATTTAAAGTGTATATATGTCAAAAGATACAATGTACAGTGTCAAAAATCAAGAGGAAGACTAAGAAGAAATATTTGCCACACGGTTATATAATAATCTAAACTTCATTAATGTGTAGTATTTCTGAAGACCACCAAGAAACAGGAATGTAATGTGTTTGAGTGCTGTCGTTCTTCACCGGCTGGGAGCCTGCCCAAAGGAAGAAGCAAGATTCATTTGATTCACTCATCTCTATTCTGCTGTTTGTTACGTATGTTTTAATGTTTATGTAACCGCGTATATTTACAACATCCTTTGTGAGTCCTGGTTTCCCGTCTTCCTTAACAAAATCTTTTTCACCCAATCTTTATCCATATTACTTAAATTCCCTCTGCTGGAATATCACTCTTCCCTCAGACAGCCTGGTTCTCAGACCTTCACTCTCGAACTGGAATCGACACCATTTGCTTGCTCTTCAAGTGTCAAGACTTTCAACCATGCCACCGGCTTCCGTGGGATTCTGGCCCACAGACAGCAGGTCATGAGACCAAATTTCCTGTTGGTTCTGTTTCTCTGAGAACCCTAATACAATAACGTTCCAAATTTCCAGGAATATATCAGAGCTTTTCAAAGTCCCCTGTGGACATCTCTCATCCCCCATCATTTCCTTTTAAGTTTTCGGTCAGATTCTTGATAGCTTTGACCAGTAGTCCTGCTCACGAAGCTGCAGGGGATAAGTTCCATGGTTGTTTTCAATCAAAGAACAGCAAGTAAGGCTTTTCACACGGAGTCACTGAATTGGGTCAATTGAAGATAAGTTCTACAAATTAAGCTTTTTTTAAAAAAAATTTTTTTAAATTTATTTATTTGTCAGAGAGAGAGAGAGCACGAGCAGGGGGAGTGGGAGAGGGAGAAGCAGGCTTCCTGCTGAGCAGAGAGCCCCATGTCGGACTTGATCCCAGGGCCCTGGGATCATGACCTTAGCAGAAGGCAGAAGCTGAACCAACTTAACCACAGGTGTCCCTGTTAAGGTTTTCTTTGGGGAGACTTCCAGGAATAACTTTTGTCAATGACTCTGGAAATACCATTGTATAGTTTGGTTTATAAATACAACGTCATTGTATTAGTCAAAGACCATATATTGACTATATAACCTATAAACTTCCCATTTACTTCATAGTATAAATATTTATTTATCTTTTAGGAGATTATTCTTTATGTTCAGTACACAAATATTTTTGATTTTTTTTTAATTTTTTAAAGACTTTGTTCATTTATTTGAGAAAGAGAGAGAACGAGTGGGATGGAGGGGCAGAGAGAGAGAGGGAGAGAGAGGCGGACTCCCTACTGAGCAGAGATCCCGATGCAGGGCTCGAGCCCAGAACCACGAGATCATGACCTGAGCCAAAGGCAGATGCTCAACTGACTGAGTCACCCAGGCGCCCCCCATAAATATTTTTAAATTTTCTATTTGTTTGAGACATTTTCTTTCATAAGATATTTCCCATTTTTGTGCTTCCTGCCCTTGAGAATTCTCCTGCATCTAATGTGAATCTAATATTACTATGGTCACTCTTGCTTTTCTTAATTGTATGGCTAGGTACATCTTTGCCAACCTTTTATTTCCAATCTTTATTTTGTTTGTGCCTTTCTCTTGCCATCCTTTTAATCTATTTTGTTGATAGACTTGTAGTTCTTTATTTATGTCGTTTTCAACAATGTCATCAAAGATGCATGTCCAGTAAAAACAACAAAACTTTAAGTATCTATAAGGCACCAAAAAAAAAAAAAATCAAGTCCTAGATTTTTTATCTCAAGATTTTTATATAAATTAAACCCTACTGCTAATTTAAGATAATCTTGATTAGAATTGAATTGCAAATCCAAGAAGTTAGGGCCTCCAGATGAATAGGGCACCTGGAAACCCTTATATAAATGGACAGAAGATGTTACAAATCACAGTTTCTTTCTCAGTTTGGTTGGTTTATTTAAGGGCTGAAAAGTAATTTATTGGAAATGCTATGTATGGCTTCATACTCATTGTTTTACTAAGATTATTTCATAACAAAAGGTGACCCTGTGTGGGAATTACATGGACCAGTATCTGGTATATAGTCAATATTCAATAAATGTTAGCCAATTGCATTAATAATAATAATAATAATAATTTATGAGAGGAGACTCTGTGAAGAAGTTGTTCTCATTCCCTGTGAAGAGGTTAAGTGACTGGACCAAATTCATTTGGTTAGTAATGGAGGATGAATTCAAACTCTGTCCACCTTATTCTAAACCCAATTTTTTTTTCATCCTTTGGAAAAAAAACCCAGATGTAAAATGTTGAAAAGTAATTGAGGCCCCTTTTGCAACATAATTACTACAATTGCTAAATAATCCTCAAATGCAAAGAAAATACTTCTGATTTTATTATATTTAGAATGAGTCTATTACAACACTTATTCACTCCTCTAACTCTGGGTGTAATGGTCATGATGGATCTTCTGTGCTGTAGGTTGTATTCTGAGAACCCGCAGGACTGTTTCAACAATGAACTCTGCCCAGAGAGAAGAAACATCACCAAGAGAGTAAACATACCTTCCTGGGAGGGCAGCTGCTATTTCCCCCACTTCCAGGAGCCTCCCTGCTCTTCTAGAACTATCCTGGGAGATGCTTCTCCAAAAAAACAACTCACTTGCTAATCTTCTATAACTCCTTCCTTGGGATCGCAAGGTCACATTGACTTTTAGCCTTTCTCATCCTCCAAAAGCCTTTCTCATCTGCACAGCACAGATTTGAACTTCTTTCAAAAACATTCTGTTATAACCTCTGCAAGTGTACCCTTTCCTTTCTTCCCCAACCCCAACCTGGTCTACTTCCTTTCTACCTTCTACAAGGCCTCATTTAATCTCCCTTTCTCTAGGAGAATTTCCCCAAACCTTCCAGCCCACAACAAATTCTGAAGCGTGAAAAAGTCATAGTATATTTTGGACAAGTCATGTTATATTTATATTATATTATTTGACCCTAAATAGAGTGTAATCTCCTTTATAAACAGGACCTGTCATAGGCATTTTATCACCCCACAGCAATTAACATAGCTCCAGACATGGAGTAGTTACCAAAACTAAATTTCTCAAATTAAGAAAATAAGTTTTAAAAGCACTTGGTACAGGGACATCAGGGTGGTGCAGTTGCTTGAGCATCTAACTCTTGGTTTTGGCTCAGGTTGTGATCTCGGGGTCATGAGATTGAGTCCCACATCAGGCTCCGCGCTCAGCAGGGGTCTGCTTGTCCCTCTCCCTCCCCCTCTTGCCCTCTCTCCACTCATGCTTATGCGCACGCTCTCTCTCTCTCTCTCAAATGAGTAAACAAAATCCTTAAAAGAATAAAACACTTGGGGGTGCCTGGGTGGCTCATTCGTTAAGCGTCTGCCTTGGGCTCAAGTCATGATCCCAGGGTCCTGGGATCAAGCCCCGCATTGGGGTCCCTGCTCCGCGGGAGCCTGCTTCTCCCTCTCCCACTCCCCCTGCTTGTGCTCACTCTCTCACTGTGTCTCTCTCTGTCAAATAAATAAATAAAATCTTAAAAAAAAAAAAGCGAAAAACACTTGGTACAGTATGATGGATACGTTTAAATAAGTTCTATAGATTTGGAGTAGCTTATTAGTAAACTAATACTTATTAGTATACTTATTACTAATACTTATTAATAAAATAATAATTAGTGAAATTTTCCACAAAAAATTTTTGGTGTTTTATAGTATAGTCTGTGTAATTATAAAATGTAATAAAAAATAACAAAAGGCACAAAATCCATGTAAACATTTTTTAACCTAACACTAATTTCATGTAAGAGTTTAAACATCATGAAAGGTCAAATCAGACCTTTGGCTTCTCACTAAGCAAAGTGAAAAGGAAAATTGAGAACTTCCTCAATAATATCAAAATTTCAACCTATTTTTTCTTCTAATTCTTTGTTGCTTATAAAAAACATGACACATTATAAAATAAATAAGCATATAATTCATTGTATTAGCAGTTACTTTATTCAAGTGCTTGGCCAATCATTTAGATCAAAATGTAAGGAAACCTAGCTATTTTAATAGTAAACACATCATTTAATCATTTCCAGGACTTTTGGCTAAGAACAAGTATAGAAAATCCATCACTTATATACCTTCAAAATTGTTGCATAACCGAATCCAAGTTTCTTTCCTGAATTGTAATAGGTTTACAGTTTCTAAACAACCTTAATCTGTCGGTTTGGAGTTCCAAATCTCTCATGGGAAAGCCAGGACTTGACCTCCAAAATTTTAGTTCTTTAGAGAAGTATTATATACTGAATATTTGCAAGCCCCAAATTCCTATGTTGAAACCTAAATTTCAATGGGATGGTAGTTGAGAGGTAATTAGTCATGAGGGTGGGGCCCTCATGAGTGGAATTAGTGTCCCTATAAAAGAGACCCCTGCAAACTCCCTTATTCCTTCCACCATGTGAGGACACAGTAAGAAGACAGCCATTTATGAATCAGAAATCTGGTTCTCACCAATCTCCTGGGGTCTTGATCTTGGATGCCCAAGCCCTCAGAACTGTATGAAATAAATTCCTGGTTTTTATAAGCCATCTGGTCTATGCCCTTCTGTTATAGCAGCCCAAAGAGACTAACCCAGGAATCCTGATATAAAAATCCTGTGTACACAGGCTCATTGTAGACATTTATTTCTTATTAAAAGAAGTCTTTATTTCTTTGCTTTTCATTGATATAAAAATGGCTTATTCTGATATCACTTCTACTTCCTTTCCTTTGTGGTGCAACAGTTAAGACAAAATATGTATTACTGGTTTCCTTTCAACCTCTCTTCTCCCTCTCCACATACCTCTCTCTGTTTGTCCACATTGTATAACCACATTTGTAGACATCTTCCCTATTTTGACAAAACCTTATTCTTTTCATACTTCTTAACTTTCTAAATATACCAAAATCTTTAAACAAAACTATAAAACGATTTTATGTTAATGATTCTACGATCCCAATGTTCTTGAAACATTTGAATAAATACTTGATCCTGTCAGGCCTCCAGTTTTCCTCATTTAATCTGATACACAAAGAGTTTCTGAACACCTGCTATGTGCCAATTACTGGTAAGAGACCATTTGTTTCAAATGCACATGCTTTCACTGGGAAGAGCTTGGCATGTGCTAAACTCAATGTTTCCAATGCCTTTGTCATTGTGGAAATAAAACACCATTTGTTCTTAGCCCAAAAAGATACGGTGAAAATGTCTTAGTCAAAATATAAAAATCAAAGGTGTTTTGTTTCCCTAAAAACTCTCTAGTCTGGAAATCTGAACACCTTACCTTCCATATGCTGCTTCTGCTGCTGAGTGGTTTTGGGTGACTTGACCATCCTTGCTTATTCACACTTCCTTGCTAGCTTCTGAAGATGCAGTTTTATTACATGCATGGACTGTCTGATAAGTTAGTGGTTAGGGGTCCCTTTGAGTGACCACATTCCAGTTCTACAATAATGGTAAATCTGAGCCAAAGAAACAAACTCTAGGAACTGTCTGGACCAGCAATTATAAATCTATGTGCAACTTCCCATGAAAGACTGGCCCTTAAATTCCTTTGGTCGGGTGCACCCTGCAGGTTACATATGGACATGGAAGTGACCAGACCATAAATGGCATGAAGGGGGCCCTTAAGTTGCATTTTCTGATACCACAACAATCTGGGATCCATCTGTGCTGACAGATGTAGGATTCCTTTGGTTAAAAGGAAGACTTCTCCTTTTGTTAAAATGGCAGCTTGTTGGAATTCATGAGCTTATTAGCTCTCTCCCACTCTCAGCATACTCAGAAGAGATAAAGAGATCCCAATCCCCTGGCGAGGAGGGAGCTGGTCAGATACTAAGATGGGGACCTAAGGCCTCAGCAGCAGGTAAGAGATATTCCTGAAATACTTTGTGAGGATTCCTCAGACCTTGAAGTGAGTAAATATCTGTCATGAATGTTTAAGGTCAATATAATATTGATTGACAAATCTTTTAAAGTGTACAAAATATAAAATACCACAAGGAACAAATACTCATTTAGTCTATATTTTAAATGCTAATGGGGTGATACATGAAGCTATGTTTAGGACTCAGGAGTCATAAATTCATTTTCAACGATGAATATTGTTGAGGAAAAAATGAAGGTGGTATCATGGAAGGAGGAGATAAACATTGAGACAATACATTTCAATGAAGAGATCCCAAAGCATTCTTCATCACCTTGTTAATTACATGTGGCCACTCTCAGAATATTTTTAATAAATCTTTTTATCACATATGCTGTCAAGTGGATCATCTTGAGAAATGCCAAGATGTTAAGCACTGTTTTATACCTACACTCGCACTTTAGAAGTGTTTATATAGTCTTCCTAGAGAGTATCCTGTGAGGCAGGGAGCTTCTTCTTTTTCATTTTTTTATTATGTTATGTTAATCACCATATATTACATCATTAGTTTTTGATGTAGTGTTCCATGATTCATTGTTTGCATATAACACCCAGTGCTCCGCGCAGAACGTGCCCTCTTTAATACCCGTCACCAGGCTAACCCATCTCCCCACCCCCCTCCCCTCTAGAACCCTCAGTTTGTTTCTCAGAGTCCATAGTCTCTCCTGGTTCGTCTCCCCATCTGATTCACATCCTTCATTTTTCCCTTCCTACTATCTTCTTTTTTTTTTTAATATATAATGTATTATTTGTTTCAGAAGTACAGATCTGGGATTCAACAGTCTTACACATTTCACAGCTCTCACAATAGCACATACCCTCCCCAATGTCTATCACCCAACCACCCCATCCCTCCCACCCCCCACTACTCCAGCAACCCTCAGTTTGTGTCCTGAGATTAAGAATTCCTTGTATCAGTGAGATCCTATGATACATGTCTTTCTCTGATTGACTTATTTCGCTCAGAATAATACCCTCCAGTTCCATCCACATCATTGCAAATGACAAGATTTCATTCCTTTTGATGGCTGCATAATATTCCCTTGTGTGTGTGTGTGTGTGTGTGTGTGTGTGTGTGTGTGTATGTATGTATATATATGTATATATACATACCACACCTTCTTTATCCATTCATCTGTCGATGGACATCTTGCCTCTTTCCATAGTTTGGTTATTGTGGACATTGCTGCTATAAACATTGGGGTGCACATACCCCTTCGGATCCCTACATTTGTGTCTTTGGGGTAAATAAAGAAGGGAGCTTCTAAGGCAGTCAGAAAAGCGTATCTGCCTCAGACAGATGGCCTTTGCTGCACTTGCATATTTTTCTCTCCAGAATTAATTTTTAAATGGATTTTATGACCTTTCAACAATGTGAATTCTCATCTGTTGTTAATTGTCATGGAGATTAATGTGTCCTTTGACTTCAGTTAACTATTTTTCATCTTTGTGAAGAATGGTACAAGGGAATGGGGAGAGTGAAGGACAAAGAAAGGAAGATATCTATGAGTTTTTACAAAGTAAAAAGAAAAATAATGCTCCAAATGTGATTTTTGAGTTATCTTGTATCTGTGTTGGAAAAAAATAGAACTAAATTAGCAGCTAGTTTTATGTGGTAATACCTGTGACAGTCTCATACTTTTTTTTTATAGTTTTTTTGTTGTTATGTTAATCACCGTACATTACATCATTAGTTTTTGATGTAGTGTTCCATGATTCATTGTTTGTGCATAACACCCAGTGCTCCACGCAGAATGTTCCCTCTTTAATACCCATCACCAGGCTAACCCTTCCCCCCACTCCCTCCCCTCTAGAACCCTCAGTTTGTTTTTCAGAGTCCATCGTCTCTAATGGTTCGTCTCCCCCTCCGACTTACTCGCCTTCATTCTTCCCCTCCTGCTATCTTCTTCTTTTTTTTTTTCTTAACATATATTGCATTATTGGTTTCAGAAGTACAGATCTGTGATTCATCAGTCTTGTACAATTCACAGCGCTCACCATAGTACATACCCTCCCCAATGTCTATCACCCAGCCACCCCATCCCTCCCACCCCCCACCACTCCAGCAACCCTCAGTTTGTTTCCTGAGATTAAGAAGTCCTCATATCAGTGAGGTCATATGATACGTGTCTTTCTCTGATTGACTAATTTCACTCAGCATAACACCCTCAAGTTCTATCCACGTCGTTGCAAATGGCAAGATCTCATTCCTTTTGATGGCTGCATAATATTCCATTGTGTATATATACCACTTCTTCTTTATCCATTCATCTGTCGATGGACATCTTGGCTCTTTCCACAATTTGGCTATTGTGGACATTGCTGCTATAAACATTGGGGTGCACGTGCCCCTTCGATCCCTACATTTGTATCTTTGGGGTAAATACCCAGTAGTGCAATTGCTGGATCGTAGGGTGGCTCTATTTTCAACTATTTGAGGAACCTCCATACTGTTTTCCAGAGGGGTTGCAACAGCTTGCATTCCCACCAACAGTGTAGGAGGGTTCCCCTTTCTCCGCATCCCCGCCAACATCTGTTGTTTCCTGACTTGTTAATTTTAGCCATTCTGACTGGTGTGAGGTGGTATCTCATTGAGGTTTTGATTTGGAATTCCCTGATGCCGAGTGATGTTGAGCACTTTCTCATGCGTCTGTTGGCCATTTGGATGTCTTCTTTGGAAAAATGTCTGTTCATGTCTTCTGCCCATTTCTTCATTGGATTATTTGTTCTTTGGGTGTTGAGTTTGATAAGTTCTTTATAGATTTTGGATACTAGCCCTTTATCTGATATGTCATTTGCAAATATTTTCTCCCATTCTGTCGGTTGTCTTTTGGTTTTGTGGACTGTTTCTTTGGCTGTGCAAAAGCTTTTCATTTTGATGAAATCCCAATAGTTCATTTTTGCCCTTGCTTCCCTTGCCTTTGGCGATGTTTCTAGGAAGAAGTTGCTGTGGCTGAGGTCAAAGAGGTTGCTGCCTGTGTTCTCCTTTAGGATTTTGATGGACTCCTGTCTCACATTTAGGTCTTTCAACCATTTGGAGTCTATTTTTGTGTGTGGTGTAAGGAAATGGTCCAGTTTCATTCTTCTGCATGTGGCTGTCCAATTTTCCCAACACCATTTGATGAAGAGACTGTCTTTTTGCCATTGGACATTCTTTCCTCCTTTGTCAAAGATGAGTTGACCATAGAGTTGAGGGTCCATTTCTGAACTCTCTATTCTGTTCCATTGATCTATGTGTCTGTTTTGTGCCAGTACCATACTGTCTTGATGATGACAGCTTTGTAATAGAGCTGGAAGTCTGGAATTGTGATGCCGCCAGCTTTGCTTTTCTTTTTCAACATTCCTCTGGCTATTCGGGGTCTCTTCTGGTTCCAAAAAAATTTGAGGATTATTTGTTCCATTTCTTTGAAAAAAGTGGATGGTATTTTGATGGGGATTGCATTGAATGTGTAGATTGCTCTAGGTAGCATTGACATCTTCACAATTTTGGTTCTTCCAATCCAGGAGCATGGAACGTTTTTCCATTTCTATGTGTCTTCTTCAATTTCTTTCATGAGTATTTTATAGTTTTCTGAGTACAGATCCTTTGCCTCTATGGTTAAGTTTATTCCTAGGTATCTTATGGTTTGGGGCGCAATTGTAAATGGGATCGACTCCTTGATTTGTCTCTCTTCTCTCTTGTTGTTGGTGTATAGGAATGCCACTGGTTTCTGTGCATTGTTTTTATATCCTGCTACTTGACTGAATTCCTGTATGAGTTCTAGCAGTTTTGGGGTGGAGTCTTTTGGGTTTTCCAACTAAAGTATCATATTATCTGCAAAGAGTGAGAGTTTGACTTCCTCTTTGCTGATTTGGATGCCTTTCATTTCTTTTTGCTGTCTGATTGCTGTGGCTAGGACTTCTAATACTATGTTGAATAGCAGTGATGAGAGTGGACATCCCTGCCGCGTTCCTGACCTTAGAGGAAAAGCTCTTAGCTTTTTCCCGTTGAGAATGATATTCACTGTAGGTTTTTCATAGATGGCTTTTATGATATTGAGGTAGGTACCCTCTATCCCTATACTCTGAAGAGTTTTGATCAAGAAACGATGCTGTACTTTGTCAAATGCTTTCTCTGCATCTATTGAGAGGATCATATGATTCTTGTTCTTTCTTTTGTTAATGTATTGTATCACGTTGATTGATTTGCGGATGTTGAACCAGCCTTGCAGCCCAGGGATAAATCCCACTTGGTCGTGGTGAATAATCCTTTTAATGTACTGTTGGACCCTATTGGCTAGTATTTTGGTGAGAATTTTTGCATCCATGTTCATCAGAGATATTGGTCTGTAATTCTCCTTTGTGATGGGGTCTTCGTCTGGTTTTGGGATCAAGGTAATGGTGGCCTCATAAAATGAGTTTGGAAGTTTTCCTTCCATTTCCATTTTTTGGAACAGTTTCGGGAGAATAGGTATTAATTCTTCTTTAAATGTCTGATAGAATTCCCCTGGGAAGCTATCTGGCCCTGGGCTTTTTCTTGTAGGGAGATTTTTGATGACTGCTTCAGTTTCCTTAGTGGCTATAGGTCTGTTCAGGTTTTCTATTTCTTCCTGGTTCAATTTTGGTAGTTGATACGTCTCTAGGAATGCACCCATTTCTTCCAGGTTATCTAATTTGCTGGCATAGAGTTGTTCATAATATGTTCTTATACTTGTTTGTATTTCTTTGGCGTTGGTTGTGATCTCTCCTCTTTCATTCATGATTTTGTTGATGTGGGTCATTTCTCTTTTCTTTTTGATAAGTCTGGCCAGGGGTTTATCAATCTTGTTAATTCTTTCAAAGAACCAGCTCCTCGTTTTGTTGATCTGTTCTACTGTTCTTTTGGTTTCTAGTTCATGGATATCTGCTCTGATCTTTATTATTTCTCTTCTCCCACTGGGTGTAGGCTTTATTTGCTGTTTTTTCTCTAGCTCCTTTAGGTGTAGGGTTAGGTTGTGTATTTGAGACCTTTCTTGTTTCTTGAGAAAGGCTTGTATTGCTATATACTTTCCTCTCAGGACTGCCTTTGCTGTATCCCAAAGGTTTTGAACAGTTGTGTTTTCATTTTCTTTGGTTTCCATGAATGTTTTTAATTCTTCTTTAATTTTCTGGTTGACCCATTCATTCTTTAGTAGGATGCTCTTTAGCCTCCATGTATTTGAGTTCTTTCCGACTTTCCTCTTGTGATTGAGTTCCAGTTTCAAAGCATTGTGGTCTGAAAATATGCAGGGAATAATCCCAATCTTTTGGTACCGGTTGAGACCGATTTGGGACCTAGGATGTGATCAATTCTGGAGAATGTTCCATGGGCACTAGAGGAGAATGTGTATTCTGTTGCTTTGGGATGGAATGTTCTGAATATGTCTGTGAAGGCCATTTGGTCCAGTGTATCATTTAAAGTCTTTATTTCCTTGTTGATCTTTTACTTAGATGATCTGTCCATTTCAGTTAGGGGGGGTGTTAAAGTCCCCCCAGTCTCATACTTTTATGCAATAAGAGATATAACTAAAAATCCCGAGAAACTGTATGTTATTACTGAATTCTACATTCCTTGCTATTCTCCATTCTGGGGAAAACCTCTGTAATAAAAAATGCAGCAATACTTGGTTACTTGCTTAATTTAAAAATTGGATTATAGTGAGAAATTGTTCAAAAAAATGGCATGTACTTGTCTTACAGAATATATTTTAAATTAACATGTATTAATGTAAACTAGTTCACATACAATTTGTTATAGGATTGGAGTCTATTTGCATATCTGTGCGAGTTTATTATAGATGGTGTCTGCTGAGTGGATATTTCTGTCATCCTTTTTGTAAAAATCATATCAGTGTTTCATTATATAAAATCTCCAACTCTGGTTTCTTTAAAGGACATCTGGAATTTAAAGATAGCAGCAAAACCAAGTGCAGAATTGTTCTAGATTTTTAATTTTCTCATTCTCATTTAATCAAATTTAAATTGTCTTTGTCAAGTTTTTTTTTTTTTTTCCAAAGCATTTAACTTAATCTCATGAAAACAAATTTCTGGGAGGCCTGGTTGGCTCAGTCATTAAATGTCTGCCTTCGGCTCAGGTCATGATCTCGGGGTCCTGGGATCGAGCCTCACATCGGGCTCCCTGCTCCGCGGGAAGTCTGCTTCTCCCTCTCCCACTCCCCCTGCTTGTGTTCCCTCTTTTGCTGTCTTTCTCTCTGTCAAATAAATAAATAAAATCTTAAAAAAAAACATTTCTTTTCACACTAATATTTTATCACTTTGAATACTTATTTAAATCAAGTAATTAAAATAATAAATATACCCTAGACAAACAACCTTGGAAGGAAAAAAAGAAAAACTGATAGCTGTCTTTTGGTGTGAAAAGAAGCATGTGGACATTCAGTGTTCTATGGGCATCCATGAGGGATGTCTTTTGGTCTTTTGGGGAGTTGGTTAAGTAAGGTCACTTAAGGGATCTTCCTATCATGTCTAACACAGTATCTGAAGAGCAAGAAGTTTTTAAATGTAGTGAGTGGAGCAAGCTCTGTAAATGGCAATATTTTATCACCCCAACCCCAAAAGGGAAAATTCTTCCCTTTAAAGCCTTTATCATTACCTTGAAAACAGGATTGCCTCTTTTAATGAACAGCAAATAAAACTAAATGGGTAAGATCAAACATTGTTATAAGAAGTATGACAAGGTGACTTAGCATGCTAATATAGGAGATAATTCATCTAAAGTAATCTTGAATGGGTAGCAGGCAACTTATTAAATGTAAATTATACTGTTTTTATAGTATAAAATATAGATTTATCTACCAGCAGTGCTCACTTTTCATCAAACTTTAAATTCTTTTTAATGGGAAAGGGTGACCCAAACATAAAAAGAGCTTGATATAATACTAATAACAACAAAAACCACTTAAAATGTGAATACCGCATTTGGGCAAAAATTAAGGAAAATGGCCAGAGTCATAGAGTGTGGATGGAGCATAAGTTGATAACTCTTCCTAGAGGAAAATCTAGGAATGTTCATTTAAAAAGTTTAAAAGGGCACCTGTGTGGCTCAGTTGGTTAAGCGTCTGCCTTCAGCTCAGGTCATGATCGCAGGGTCCTGGGACTGAGCCCCGCATCGGGCTCTCTGCTCAGCGGGAAGCCTGCTTCTCGCTCTCCTGCTCCCCGTGCTTGCGTTCCCTCTTTCGCTGTCTCTCTCTCTCTCTGTCAAATAAATAAATAAAAATCTTTAAAAAGTTTAAAATATATATACCCATTTACTCAACTTTCTCATTCAAAATGATTCTACTAAATAAATAATCAGAAAAATGAAAAAAAGATATATGTATTACAAAGTTCTCCACAGAATTATCTATAAAAGACAAGGAAGGAAGGAAAGAAGAAAAGAATGAAAGTTAAGAGGAGTATGCTAATCTTACTGTAGAAGAATAGCTAATGACACATATCATAAATTCTGACTCCAATCATAAACAAAATGGAGTCTGCTGGAAGGATGTTGGCAACTCAAAAATTGTGGAGAAGGAAAGGTGAGGTAAAAAGGCTGGGATGTAGGAACTACGGAGGTGGGCCCATAGCTGAAATAGTCTGGAGGAATGATTGGTGGAAATGAATGCACCTTAACATTTCCATTGTCGTTGTCATTTGAATCAAGATTCAAATTTAAATGAGAGAGAATCCCAGTCTTCTGGCTCAGATAGTGTTCCAGAAATGTCCATAATCTAATATACTCTTACTAGTCATTTACAACCTTGAATAAACTCAACCCTTCTAGGAGTCACAAGAGGCTTCTGGATTGCTGGTAATAATATGTTTCTTTTCTTTTCTTTCTTTTTTTTCCCCTTTCTTTTTTTGGAAGAGAGAGAGAGAGAGAGAGAGAGGTGGGAGGAAGGGCAGAGTGAGAGAGAGAATCTTAAGCAGGCTCCATGCCCATACTTGATGCAGGGCTCAATCCCATGACACTGAGATCATGATCTGAGCTGAAATCAAGAGTCCGATGCTTAACTGACTGAGCCGCCCAGACACTCCTCTAATAGTGTTTCTTTCTTTTCTTCTTTTTTAAAGATTTTATTTATTTATTTAAGAGAGAGAGAGAGACAAGCAGGGGGGAAGGGCAGAGGGAGAGGGAGAAGCAGACTCCCAGCTGAGCAGGGAACCTGATGTGGGATTCAATCTCAGGGTCCTGGGATCATGACCTGAGCCAAAGGCAGATGCTTAACCGACTGAGCCACCCAGGTGCCCAATAGTATGTTTCTTGATCTGAGTGCTGGTTATATAACTTCATTCAGTTTGTAAACCTTCATCAACTTCTATATGCATATATTTTTTCTGCAGATGGAATATCCTTAAAAATAAAATCTACTTCTAAGAGTAGAGACAGCATAATATTTCATCAATTTTTAAATCTGGCAACAAATCTAAACTCTTTGGGCTGATATCCTCTCTTCCTTTTGTTTTGTTGGTATTACATTTAAATATTGCAAAACTTTGGAATAATGCTAACTTTAATCACCATAAAACACTATCAATATAAAATGGGAGTAAAAATATAAGGGAAAGAGGAGATACATTAATTAACTTATATAACAATTTAAAAAATCAGGAAAGAAAACTCTGTGTATAGACTACATTCTTTATTTCTACAGGCAGTCCTGCCTGTTATTCATTCTATGTTCACCTAATAATCATCTAGTTTCTCAACTGGCCAGAGTTCTTTGCCAGGTAGAGTTATACAAAGCTTACTTCCTGAGGGAGCTTAGTGCTTGCTGATTCTTCTCACACAGAGTTGAAGTTTCAGTAACTTTACCACTGTCCATGAAAATTAAGACACTCCCCAAATAGTTGGATCCAATAACATTAAGTTAATTATTATTATCAGCTTATTATTATCCATAATTTAGAATCCAGCAAAGCCCAGAAGTAAGACAAGAGGTAGCTCAAACAGAATAGTTACCTACCCAATAATGACAGGTCTTTTCTCCCAAATGCTAGATGTTTCTTCTGTGATTCACCCAATAGCACTTACTATAAGCTCTCTAGAGCATCTTAAACAACCACTACAATTCCATTTATCATTGTTTTTGTTCAGCCTTCAAGGGTCATTTACTGTAATCATATACACTGAAGCCCTGGGCCAGTGAGAGAGACTTGTCTTTCTTAGTTTCTACTCAAAGCTAGCAGGATTTCAAGTCCCTTGGCTAATTATGTCAGGTAGCACATCAAATGCTCATGTGTTGCTAATCAAATCCAAAGACAGCAAGTAAGAAGGGATGTGCCTTCTTAAAGGTAAGGAGGGCAAAGTGAACTTATGGTCCTTTACTTTAGAAGGGATATGAATTCCAATAGGCTGCAGACTTCAGGACCCTTATACTTGCAGAGGTCAAAGATGTTAGTGTTTTCTCATTTTTTTCCTGTCTTGCTTGTAAAGGAAAACATGGGTTTCAATAGGGTACCTCGTGTCCCTGCTACGATTTCCTACATACTATCATCATGATTTCACCCACTTAGTGTAAAAGTGTGATGTGCTGTGAGATAGTGAGTGTACTCAGCATAGATCTCTAGTCAACATGTGCATGACTTGAGAAGGTAAAGTGTATTGCTGTCCATGTCAGATGTAGGCAAATTTCTTGGCTTATTATTATTATTATTATTATTATAAAGTGTTGGGGGAGAAGCATTTGCTAGGTCAAAAGATATAGACCAGGTGCAAGGGGGTTGTGAATTTTTCTTCTCCTTTGGTAAATATTTGATATGTGAGGCTCCTTCTTATGGAAGACTTACTCCTTATTCACATCCTGTTGAATGCAGGCACAGACACGTGATTTGCTTTGACTAATGAAGTATGAATAAAAGTAAAATGTGTTACCTCTGAGAAGAATCTTTAAGAGTCAGCCTATAGTTTACCCTGTTCTCTCTTCACAGTCTCTGTGGTAGCCTGTATAAGGACCCTTTATCAGCCTGGGTTCCCCAAAACATAACTTTTCTATAAATGAGGGAAAGAAGGTAGGAGTGAGGAAGGAAGTGTCTCAACAGCAAGTTCAGAGAAATTACTTCGTTGACCAAGGAAGACTCTGTGTGTATGTGTGGGGTGTTTCAGAGATGTTTGAAGATTTCGGGTGCCACTAAACCTGAATACTCCCAGATTTTTCCAGTTTAATTGTTGAGATCCCACTGCACTCTTTATCAACCAGAACTTTCACATGAGAGATAAACTTGACTTTTAATTCAATAAATGTTGTAACTCAGCAATCCACAGGCACAATCTTAGAATGTTTTTTGGTAATCTTAAAGCCAGGGCTACATGAGTTAAAGGAGTCCTGTAGCATGGTCCAAAAAACGAATGAGATTTGGTCTGTGCTTTAAAATAAGAATTTAGGTTGTGAGCTTCTTGCCTTTTAGTTATTCAGTGCTATTAGAAGCACCCATCCTATGATGCTACCCCAAAATTCCACCCAAATTTTTTTTTGGGTGGAATTTTTGCATAGTAGCAGTCAACCAGTTTCCCAGTTTGGCTAGCCAAAGCTTCACAGTGATTATAGGAATAATCTAATTAGCTGCTTTACCATAAAGTTTCTCAGGTTGCTAAATATATTTTCCAGAATGAAGAGAAGTTTAATTTCATATCTATTGCTAGTAATCCATTTTCTGGTATTAATTTCTCAGTAAGTCAGGGCCTATGGTAGCAAGTAACAGAAACTGGCTAATTCACAGAAAACAGAGTTTATTGGAAAGATATTTGTATCTTAAATGGGAAAGCAGGAGAACCCAGGCAGCCATAGAGGGCTAGCCATTAGAACTATGGGCATGGTATCTTAGCGGGAACACCTGGTCTGAATATTATCACTGGTAAGCTCCACCATGCACCACTTTATCAATCTGCTAAAACTCAGTGGAAGAAGAATCCAGTGGTCTTATTTAGTTTTGGGGCTTATCCCCCAACAAGAAAAGGTAAAAGGCCTTGATGGATGGTTTCACCAGACTGTATATGAAGGGAAAAAAGGTAATTCCTCAGGAGGAATTATTGGTACTCTTAGGAATAGAGGCTGGAAAGCTAAATTTTTTAAAAAACACAAACATTAATAAAGCAGCATAATTTTCTTGATATGGTGATAAGTGTATGTAATATAGTGCATATAATAATGTGTATATTATATTAGCCACAATTGTCAGGAGGCATTAGGATCACTAGTGTTTTTCTATTTTTTCTTTATCCTTTTTTGGATTTCATAAATTTTCGATTAAAATATGCACTAATATGTTCACTGGAAAAAAAACAGGAAAATGCAATAATTATAAACATTTTATAAAAATGAAGGGAGATTGAGAAGTAGCACTGGATGACTAAAAATCTCATCATGTATCAGTTGTCCTTATTTCAAATTATTTATTTCCCTCTTCTTTTTTTTCCCCCGAGCACTAATATTCCTGTTTCTGAGCTTTAGTATAAAACCTGAGAAGTGTGATGGAAAAGAATAATAACTGACAATAAAAATATCAGCCAACTTTACTAAGGAATCATTGTGTACTCAATATTTTGCTAAATGTTCCAGATGATGTAGGTATGATAATTATCCCTACTTTATAGATGAAGTAATTGAGGTCCAGGGAGGCTAAGTAACTCAACCCAGGTGTCCTGAACAAATTAATGAAATGAAATTCAAATGTACCTTGCTATCAGATCCTTAGGATTTCTGAGGGAGGATAAGAAATGTCTGTGTATATTGTTTAATCCATGATCCTTCATGGACATATTTGGACACTTTTTAAGAGATATAGGACTGGGTCCTGAGCAACAACTATTTTCTGTAGATTTACACTTCGAATACTTAGTGAGCGTTGACTTTGTGCCAAGACCTCTAAGTCCTGTGTTTTTGAAGGCAAACATGCTCCTTCCCTAGAAAAAAAAATGTATTCTTGGTCACCCTAATTATTTAAATATGGTAATGTTTTTATTTTAGATGCAGAAAAACAAATGTCACAAATCTGTGCTTTCTAGTCAAGATTTGGATCATTTTTTTTTTATTTGTCTCATCTAACAACTCAAAATTTTCCATGAACCCGAAATAAGCAAAATAACTGCATTATTCAGAGTAGGGGATACATTTGTAATATAGAGGAAAGTAAATCCAGAGAGCTATATGAGATATTTCAGCGTCCATACCTTTGCAAGGGCTCAAGAGTCAATGTACAATCATGAAGGCACAGCCAACAATTTGGCTGGAGTTTTTCCACTTCAATAGGATGAACTTTAAATCTGATTTCTCTTGGTCAGATTGCCACCTCCCAAACACTTCAGCACTACTCTATATTTTATAAGATTCATCCAATTTTCCATGGGAATAAAAATTTCAATGAATTTGTGAGTTGACATTTCCACTCCTATCTTGGGATTTTACTTACCCCTGACATTTAGATGTTCCTTTGGTAAGAATATATAAGCAAAGCAATGGCTTAAGGCTTAATCCAGGAAGGAAGGAGAAATACTTTGCTGAAGTAAATGTCATTACCTTTAAGCTAAAATGTGTTGCACTGAGCTTACTTTGCAGAATCCTGTGGTTTTCAAAAACTGGCTTCCTGTATTTTGGGCACATCAACAAACAAGCATGGAGAACCTGCCAGGTGTCAGGTACTCTGCAACATGCTGGCTCTGCTCACAGTCTCACATGATACAATTCCAGTATCTCTTCTCATTCTCATTCTCATTCTCTTCTCACAAGACTCATACTAGGAAATTCCCATCGGCTACTGGGAAGGGGCTAGTTTAGAGTGGGAGAAAGGCTAGAGCAGAGAAACGAGTAAAGAACCTCTTGCAGTAAAATCGGGGGCAAATTATGATGGCCAGGATCAATGTGGTAATAGTAAACATAAATTGAAGGGAATAGATTCAAGAACTGGTTAAGAGGTAGAAGTAACAGCACTTCGGGATTATCTGGATTTATTTTGGGACTTTGGTTTAGAGACGGGAATAAGTCCAGGACAAATCTCAGGTTATTTTTTGTTTGTTTTTTTAGGGTCTGTGAATGGATTGAAAATTGTGCCATTTCTTGTTCATCTTTATGCCTTGTAAGGTTGAGTCCCTGGGGATAGTCAAGAGGAGATGCCTAGATGGCAGCTGGAACACAATTCAGAAGAGAAATTGTGCTAAAATGTGAGCAATTAACATGTAATAGAAGTGAATGGATCCCCCCAGGGGAGTTTGTGTAGCCATAGTGAGCAGAACTCAGAAAATAATCCAATGCCTATAAAAGTGCCTGGCACGTACATAGTTGTTAATTAACATGTGCATGAAATAATTAACCAATAAAAGGGTGAATAGACATGGAGAGAGAGAGAGAGAGAGAGAGAGAGATCTTTTTAACGAATGGATAGATGTATAACCAGGAATGATCATTGTGTTCTAAATACAGTGCCATGGAAATAAAATTGAATGTCTCCTACAATAATTTACCAAACTTTACAATAAATATAGTAGGTGAGGCATGGAAGATGTTACTCTTATTTTAATCATAATACAGCTGAAGCTAAGAAGGGTGCTTTTGTCTGAGGCTACAAGGACACAATTCATAATGATAGAACAGAACCAGGACTAAAACCAGTGTTTTTCATATTGAATGAGGAGTTACAAACATAGAGGCTTTATTTGTTACATTGGGATCAGAAGAGAGCATGGGGGTAAAGGAGGGAGAATTTGTTCTTTAGACTACCATGCAAAAACCATGAGTCTGAAGGTAGCTCTATAAATTGAAACCATCTGAAGAAAATGGAACAAGAGTAGAAAACAATGGTTCTTTCTGACTTCCTCAAAGCCAGTAGTACCCCTTTCCCTACCACCCCACAGAGGTCTCAGAATGGACTCCTTTCCTGCCAGGTTTACAAAGCCCTGGGTCTGTCTCCCATCAGCTCAAACACAGCAAGAATCATATTAATAATCCTATTTCCCCAAATGCATGACCTGAAATTCCTTTCAGATATTCAGGTTGTTGATGGAAATTTTGTTTGGAATTTAAAATGCATTACAAATTGAGGGCGCCCCCACATTTGCCCTCTTAAATCAGAATGCCTCTTTAGAGTGGTTTGAATTCTGAGTTGCGTTAATGAGTGTTTTAACATGTTGGGAAGGCAAATAGTCTTAAAGCAAGTAATTATTCTGTTTTCATCTATCAACTAGCAACTCCTTCCCAAACATTTGTTTTGCTTATACATGTGTGTGCCTCTCTCCACCTACTAAAAGAATGTGGGATTAGATAGAGGGGGAGGAACCCTCTCTTTCTTAGTCCAATCAATCAATCAATCTGCCCCAGGGACCTCTAAGGGGTTAGGTTACATTGGATTTTAAAGCATATTTCTCTTCTGTTCCAAGTGGAAACCAATTTTACGGAGAGTGAGAAAGACCAATGTTTCTATCCCAGTGGCTCTCAGTGCGAAATCATTATGTTTTCAAGAATCCTAAGGAAGGGAATCTCTAGTAAAAAAAATCAAACAAAGTAATAATAATTTTACAATAAGGTACTGCCAAGGGAAAAGAATCTTTAAAATGGAGTGCTTTCATTGACACTATTCTAGTGGTCCAGGCCAAGGGAGAAGATTCTTAGATTTGGGGAATAACTCTCAATTATTGCAACTACATATCGTGAGATATTTATGTAGGGATCTTCACAATGGAGATATTTCTTCAGAACTCTATTTCCCCTTTTACCTAGTTCTTGGTACAACAAGCAAGTTCCTGATAATTTCATCTCTGGGTTACCCAGCAGGGAAGGAATTTCTTTGAACAAATGTTTCAGGCCAGTTAATCTTAATAGATACATCCTCCAGTGTAAGTTGATATAGACTCTTGATTTACTTATGACTGTGTGATTGAATTCATATCAACAAGTTCTGAGCCTAATAAGCACAGGATGAATTGGCAAAATCGAGTTTCTTAGCCAGTAAATCAGTGAGCCAAACCTGGACCTTGGGCCTTTAGCTAGAAGTAGCAGAATCCCTTGTTGCAAAGATAGTGGACTTTAGACACAAGCAATCATGGTTGGACTTTTCTGTTTTCTAGTTGGCAGAAAGTTATTTAACCTCAGTGATTCTGAATTTCTTCATTTAAATAATGTGATAATATCAGCCCTGACTGAAAGTTTTATATAAGGAATAGAGGTAATGTCTTGAAACCAAAGAAGTCCTAGCAGAAAACACAGGGAGGTAGGCTCCTTGACTTTGGTCATAGTGGTGATTTTTTGGCCTTGACACCAAAAATAAAGGAAACAAAAGCAAAAATAAGCAACTGGGGCTGCACCAAACTGAAAAGCTTCCACCGGTAAGGGAAACCATCAACAAAATGTAAAGGTAAGCAACTGAATGAGAGAAAATATTTGAAAATCACATATCTGAAAAAGTTAATATCCAAAATATATAAAGAACTCATACAACTTAATAACAAAAAAACTCCCCAGGTAATCCAATTAAAAATGGGCAGAGAATTTGAATGGACAGTTTTCCAAAGAACATATATAGATGGACAACAGGTATATAAAAAGATGCCCAACATAACCAATCCTCAGGGAAATGCAAAAAACAAACAAACAAAAAACAACAACAATAATAAAAAAACACAATGAGATATCATATCACACCTGTTAGAATGGTTATTATCAAAAAGACAGGAAGTAATAAACGTGGCTGAGGTTGTGGAGAAAAGGGAACATTTGTGCCCTGTTGGTGGGAATGTAAATTGGTGCAGTTACTATGGAAAACAGTAAAGGAGGTTCTTCAAAAAATTAAAGAAGTAGAACTATCATATGATCCAGCAATTCCACTTCTGGGCATTTATCCAGAGAAAATGAAAACACTAATTTGAAAAGACCTCTGCACCCTTGTGTTCATTGCAGCATTATTTACAATTGCCAAGATACAGAAACAACCTAAGTGTCGCTCACCAAATGAATGGATAAAACAAAATGTGATAAAACATATATATAAACCTGATCCATTAAAAAAGGAAATCCTGCCATTTGCAACAACATGAGTGGACCTTGAAGGAATTACGCTAAGTGAAAAAAATCACACAGAGTGACAACTAACATATGATTTCACTTATATGTGAAATCCCAAAAAACAAAAACAAAAACCCAAGTTGTAGTTACAAAGAACAGATTGGCGGTCGTCAGAGGCTGGGGTGTGGGTGAGCCAAATGGGTGAAGGAGATCAAAAGGCACAAACCACCAGTTATAAAATAAAGAAGTCAGAGAGATATACTGTACACCATGGCGATTGGGTTAATAATGTTGTATTGCATATTTGAAAGCTGCTAAATTAGTAGATCTTAAAGGTTCTCACCACAAGGAGAAAAATTCTATACCTATGTATGGCGAGGGATGTTAACTAGACTAATCATGGTGATCATTTTGCAATAAACCCAAATATCAAATCATGAAACTAACATAATGTATATTATCTAATATATCTCAATAAAAATAAATGTTTTCTAAAAAAATTAGTGGTAATATATGGTACAAAATAAGTACTATTAATGCCTTAATTGTAATATTGTTATTTAATCTAACAAGGAATATATCTGCTCAGAGTTCCTGCCAGCCTTTCTTTGGCAACTCTTCATCTAGAGCCCAAGTGTGACAATGTACCTTCCCTTTTCCTACAGGTATCCATCTGGGTCTTAAAAGCAGCAGCAATGGCCACAGAAACTTAAATCCCAGGATTTGGGAATGTTCACTGCCTCCTAACCAATCCGCTGGACAATCCTCTGGGCATGTTGATATCATTGTATTTCATAAGAGAAACAAAATGTGTGGAAACACTTCTGGCAGGAAGCAGTGCAGGGAAGGGGGAAGCCATGCTTTCTACTCTGAATTGTCACTGGTTTTTCCAAGCTGGTTTCACACAGTCTGGAAACTAAGGATCTTCAGTTAAAAACTGGAGTGAATAAAATATTTCTTTCTTTGATAAGCATCTCCTAGACCTGGGCTTGAGTAGATCATTATATTTGTAAGCTATGGCTCTTTGAAGGCTGAACGTTACTTTCATTAAGACTTTGGCTGAACCAGGTGGGGCGTGTCAGTAGAGGGAAACATGGGGATGGTTTAATAGGCTAATTGTAGACAAGGTGGTTTGCTGCCTGTTTTATCATATCCCTTCCCTTAGACCATACAACCAATTTATCAGATCTGGCTTCTGTAGAGCTTCTAGAGGGCATCACTATTAACAAACCAGATGGTAGTGAGGATGGATTAGCCATGTGAGTTTTATTTTAATATTATTAATTTATTTAACTTTGTTAATATCCATGCCACCATTTCTATTCCCATGGTCACTGACTTACTTTAGGCTTTCATCACCTCATGCCCGGACTCGTATGATTGCACTGTAACAAATTTTCCTGTTTCGCATGTTTTCTACCACCAGGTTGTACTCTATACTCTTGCCAGATTTAGTTCCCCTAAACTAGCCGTTTGCAAGTATCCTCCCCTTGGTTACAAAATTAACAGATTCTGTCAAAATACAACCTCAACTCCCTGGCAGTCAAGATCAGTAAATAATTTTCAGCCAATGTATCTTTACAATCTTAATCTAAATCATTAAAAATAAGGTTCTAGGGGCACCTGTGTGGCTCAGTCGGTTAAGCATCTGCCTTCCACTCAAATCATAATCCCGGGGTCCTGGGATGGAGTCCCAAGTGGGGTTCCCTGCTGAGCGGGTGTCTGTTTTACCCTCTTTCTCTGCCCCTCCCCCTCACTCATGCTCTCTCTCTCTCTCTCTCTCTCTCCCTCCATTCTCTCTCAAATATATAAATAAAATATTTTTTAAAAGTTTTAAAAAATTAAGATTTTATTGATCAACCTCTAAACACGTTTCACCTTGTCTTTCTACCATTTTCCTTTTCCAAAATAATCGTCTCCTCATCTCTATACTTTGCTCTTTTAGGCATTCCTTCCATGAAGTTTTCCATACCTGTAAACCAAAGGCTCTGCTACACTGGGAACTTCTGTGTCCATACAACTTTTACTGACCCTCCGTTCTGTGTGGAGCACTTGACATGGGGAGCACTTGTGTGACTTTCAATCATTTACAGCCCTGAGATAACCTAGATTTGATCCATCAGTTTTTATATGAATATATCCCCAATTCTGAACCAAATCTTAAGTTATTTTGGGGAGAGGATAGATGAAGGATATTATCTGGGGATTTTTACTGAATTTTCCATATTTTCAAATTAGAAAATTAAATGATATATCTCCAGTGCAGAAAATCTGTAACCCAAATTCTAAGAGACAATCCTTTTATATAATCACCTATCATCCATCTATTTAGAGGAAATCATTGTACATACATTTTGATGTTTGTCCCTCTAGTTTCACACATATCAAAATAATTTGGTGACACGGTAAACTTTTTCTCAAAACAATATTTATTCTTCAACAATATACAGTCGACTCTTAAACAACACAGGTTTGAACTGCACAGGTCCACGTATATGTGGACTTTTTTTGATAAATACAGTACAGTACTGTAAATGTATTTTCTCATATTATTTTTATTTTATATTTTTTTAGAGGAAGGGATATGGGAGGGGCAAAGGGAGAGGGAGAGAGAGAATCTCAAGCAGACTCCCCGCTGAGCACAGAGCCTGACACGGGGCTCGATCTCATAACTCTTAAGATCATGACCAGAGCCGAAATCAAGTGTCAGGTGCTTAACCAACTCAACCACCCAGAGGCCCTCTCATATTATTTTCTTAATAACATTTTCTTTTCTCTAGGCTACTTTATTGTAAGAATACAGTACACAGTACATATAACTTACATAATATGTGTTAATCTACTGTTTATATTATCAGTAAGGCTTCTGGTCAACAGTAGGCTATTAGTTAAGCTTTGGGGAAAGTCACAAGTCATCCAAGAATTTTTGACTGTGTGGGGGAGGGGTTCAGTGCCCCTAACTGCCTAGTTGTTCAAGGGTCAATTATACTTTTAAATGGCTGCATAGATCATAGTTTACTTGAGCCTCTATTTGTGGTCATGGAGGGTGTATTTAAGCTGTATGCCTGTCGAGGGTAGAGTTAAGGATTGTGGTGAGTGGTAGGGTGAGCAAATTTCTTTGCCTTCCCTAGTTCTCCATTATTGCCAGTATCTGCACAAGCATGTGTACTTAGTGCTTCTCTGTGTCTCACCGCTAGATTATAAAACTGAGTAAGGTGAAGAAAAATTTGTCCAACGTCTTTCACAGGACTTGTTTCATCACAGGTAGCCGGGAAGGCTCTAGTGTTCCCTGAACCTTGCCTCCAGGTCCTTTCTGTTCTCAACTGCCTTTCCCTGACCCCTTCCAGGAGTGATATTTATGTGCTCAGAGCCATGCTAAAGGTTTTCTATAGAATATATTATCATTTGGGGGCATCTGGGTGGCTCATTTTGTTAAGCATCTGATTTCAACTCAGGTCAGGATCTCGCAGTTGGGAGATCGAGCCCCGTGTTGGGCTCCGCTCTAAGTGAAGAGTCTGCTTGTCCCTCTTCCTCTGCTCTTCCCCCTGCACTCTCTCTCTCTCTCAAATAAATAAATAAAATCTTGAAAAAAAAGAATACAGGGTCATCTGTGTAGCTCAGTCAGTTAAGCGTCTGCCTTCCGCTCAGGTCATGATCCCAGGGTCCTGGGATTGAGCCCCACATTGGGCCCCCTGCTCAGCAGGGAACATGCTTCTTCCTCTACTCCCCCCCTGTGCTATCTCTGTCACTATCTCTCTCTCTCTCTCTCTCTCAAATAAATAAATAAATAAATAAAACACATTATCATTTTAATCCTCACAGCTCCATGAATCAGTTCTTAGTATACTCGCATGCTTTTGTGTCCTTCCCTTTGCACCCCGAACCTTATGAAAATCATTTGAATATTGGTTTGGAGAGAAACACAAGGCTATGAATTCGAGTGCAAGCCAGAACGCTATCTGCTTTTGCAGTCATTTCCCTGGGTATGCTGACAAGACAAACCCTCTCTAGAAAGATACGGGGGCTCTGGATCTCCCCAGCTTCCAGTACAATCTTGGCTATTCAGAGTCACAGGGGCTTTGGCTAAGGTAAGAAGAACCTGCCTTTTCTTCCCTAGGCTCAGGATGAACGATCGTAAACTGCTTTTGACAAGTTTAAACAGGTTCAAGGAGCTCTTCTCAGATTTGGGGAATTCCTAAGTGGTTACTTTTTTCTTCTGCTTTTTAAAATATATAACAGTGTCTTTACAACCCTTACTTTTCGGGGATCTGTTTGTAAAGAATATTTTTTCCTGTTTCGAATATCAGAAGCCAGAGCATGTAAGGATTATAATCTGCCAGGGCACTCTGAGAAGGACTGAAAAGCTTGGCCTCAGAGTTCTAACATAACTTTGTTAGTTGTCACTCACTCTATGAAAAGGTACTCTTAAAAGAGGATTCTAAGGTCTCTCAAAACTAGAGTTGCTGGATAAAATACAAGATGCTTCATTAAATGCAAATTTCAGAAAAACAGCAAGTAATTTTTAGTGTAAGTATGGCCCATGTAAGTTGAGATATCCTTATGTTAGAAAATCATGTGTTCTTTCTCTGAAATTCAAATTTAACCGTGCATCCTGTATTTTTATTTGCTAAATCTGGCAAACTGACCCAAATACTGATGATTAACTGCACAGGTGGAAACGCCAAATGAAAAATGTGACCCTAACATGTTCCGAGGACTTGTTAGTACAATTTTATTTAATCCTTATAAGAGTGCTATAAGTATGATCATTCCTATTTAAAGGAATAAAAAAAAGGGAAAGTCAGAAAACTTAAGAATCTTGCCCCAAATCTCACTGCCAATGAGTGGCAAGAACTGTGAGTCAAAGACAGTTCACCTGACTCCAAAACCCACCATCATTCCAATTCATCAAGGTGATTAAAATGTGTCAGGATCACTCAGTGACCCTCTCAGCTCCACAGAGTGAGCAAATACCTAGAAATATGACCTTAGGTGAAGTTCATAAAGTAATTAGAGTGCTTGGTATTAGAGGCGGATATAAGCATCATCCTACCAAGTAAGCAACTGTCCTAATTACCAGGCTCTCCAGGGAGGCTGCTCTGCCAAGTTTAGTAATTCATGAATAGGCATTATTTCTTCTCAAGGCAAAGAGATGATGTCTCAGGGCAAAAGGAGGAGGGGGACTGATGCCACTGAGGGACCGTGGACAGCCTGATTACTTGACCCTAGAAAATTTGTTGAGGCCACTCACGACACAGTACTTAGTTGCAATGACAGCCATGTTATTGGGTCTTCCCTGGCACTCCTCCCAAAACAGAGGCAAGGTTGGTTGTGTTGTGTTTGGTTTGGTTCCCCTCACCTCATCAACAGGCCTATTTAAAAAAGAATTCACTACCTATTCCAAAGGTGGTAGAACAAGTCTGTGTTCTCCCTCTTAGGGGAAGAACATCCTTCTTGTTAACCCAAGAACCCAAACTATCTGATCAAAAAGAAAAGAATTCAAAGGTCTGCTGGTTCTTCCAGCAGCGTTTTATACTTGAAGTGGTCCTATGGCTAAAGCAAGCCCAAACTGTGTGTCATCTATACACCTCCCAACCACTGTCATCACTGTCCCCTACAGCCACCCGAAGTGTGGCCCATGGAGAGTATACCAGTGTAACGTGGGATGCTATTCCTGATCTTCTTTCTCTGAAACTTACCTTACTTGGGTTATGGAAGCTGACACTGAAAACTTTAGACAGGATATTGTTTGCCAATTAGCCACAAAGATGAGAATTATTTGGCAACCTTTGGATTAGATGTTGACTGTAACGATATAACTGAGAAAAACAACACCACGAGCGCTGAATATCTGCCAGGCATTGTTCATCCCCTCCCCGTCTCCCATTGCATTTCATTTGATCCTTGCTGCAGATCAGGGCTCAAAAAACTATAGTTCACCTGCCAAATCTTGTCTGTGGCTGGTTTCGGTAGCACTGATGAGCTCATTTTTTTTTAAATATTTTTTTAAGATTTTTATTTATTTATTTGAAAGAGAGAGCCAGCAAGAGGGACAGAGAGAGAGAGAGAGCAGGAGCGGGGGGAGGAGGAGAGGGAGAAGTAGACTGCAGACTCCCTGCTGAACAAGGAACCTGACATGGGTGGGGCTCCAGCCCAGGACCCTGAGATCACGACCTGAGCTGAAGGCAGACACTTAACCGACTGAGCCACCCAGGTACTCCCCCCTTTTTTTTTTTTAACATTTTTTATGGATTGGAAAAAGAAGAAAAAGGAGGAGGGGGAGGAGAAAAAGTAGGAGAGGCAAAGGAGAATATGTAACAGAGTCCATATGTACATAGCCCGAAAAGCCTAAAATATTCATGATCTTGCCCTTTACAGAAAACGTGTGTTAACCCTTGCTCTAGACCATACCAGAAGGAGACACCATAAACCTGAATAGTCTCAATGCCTACTACACAACACTGTTGGGGGTTAAATTACGTTTCTCCAAAAGATATGTTAAAGCTCTAAACTTTATATTGGGATATGTTAAAGTCCTCAATTTGTACAGAGGTTTTGCTGATATGACCAGTTTGAGATGGGGTCCTGCTCAGGTAGGGTGGGCCGTAATCCATTATGACTACTGTCTTTATGAGGAGCAGAAAAGAGACACAGACAGAAGCACACAGGGGAAACGTCATGTGTTTTAAGGGTACCCAGGATTTGTTTTAATCAGCTCTGGGATTAAACGGACATGCCCATTATGAATGAAGAAGTTTTGGCTGCATGGGGCGGCCAAAAAATGTTGAACAGGCACAAAGGACATCTCTGATATTGTGGTTCCTGGTAAACTTAGAGCTGTATGAGAATTCACTTGTAGCTATGAATAATAATAATAACAATAAAATAACAGCAGCCAACACTTATTGAGAGTTTACGGTGGTCAAGGATCTGTGTCATGGCCTTCTCAAACTGGTCAAGGGCCAATTTCTTTTGGGTTTTTTTTTTTTGCCCCCAATACTCTTATAAACTATAATACAAATGAACTCCTAAAAAAAAACTGAAATAAAAGGGTGACACTCAAAATACATTGCTCACTTAAAAAATTATTTGATTGAACCAACATAAAATTACTTGGTCAAATCGTCATACAAATTTCTGAGTATTTGCAGTTTTTGTATTCAGCTCATCATGGATTGGTAAAAACAAGACCAGATTACACATGGGGATGCCCTCCTCCCAATACAATATTTCATATGTTTTTTTCAGCAACCCTAAGGGCAATGTGCTTGATTATCCCCATTTCACAAGATAGACAACTGAGGCTTAGCCCCATTAAGTAATTTATCTATGCTCTCAGAGCAGGGGGTGGATCCTTGTCAGCCTGACTCCTAATGTCATACTGTGAACCACCTTTTCATGCTACTTTCTCCACCTGTTTGAAGAAGGAGGATGGTTTCTATTTGGAGATTAAGTTAATGGTGGAAAAGTAAAGAGACTCCTTTAATCTTTAACTTTTATCATTAGTTAATCAAAGTTTGAACCTGTGTGTGTCGACACACACACTATATATACACACATTATACATATACATATATTTGTTGAATCAAATTATTTAAATGAACATATACTTTGAATGTCTGCTTTTTAAAAAAGATTTAGATTTTAAATCTTTAAAAATGATGGGCCGAGGCAGAAGGAGAGAGAGAATCTCAAACAGACTCCCTGCTGAGCGTAGAACTCCATGTGGGGCTCCATACCAGGACCCCGAGATCATGACCTGAGCCAAAGGCAGATGCCCAACCGCTTGAGCCACCCAGGTGCCCCTGAATGTCTGCCTTTTATTTCAGTTTATTTTTAGGAATTTATTTTATTGCGGTTTACAAAAGTGTTGGGGGAAAACATAATAGAATTGGTCCTTGATCACAGTGTGAGAAATCCTTATATATATAAATAAAATAAAACTTTGGAACCCATGTGATTGTTTAAGCTGCTGAGCATTCTGTCTCATACCAAGAGGGAATTTCCATCCTCCAAAGTCCTGGTCTGGCCCTCTCAATTTATTTTCACATGGCATTAGCATTCATTGTCACCACTAATTGCTATTTACTAAGAAATCACATGGTGCCTTGTAATCAGAGACACTTGACGGAGCTTACTCTTCGCTAGAGGCAGGAGGCAGAACCATGAATTAGCTTCTTTTCCTGTGAGTGAAGATGCTCGCCTGTCCTTCCCCTCCTCCCAGGAATACTGCCAATGCAGAATGCCCTGAAATCCTAATCTATTAGCGCTAAGTAATATTACAAAGCTGACACGCATACAAATGACAGGGTGCAGTTGATACCTCCTGGTATTAACGTCAAGAGCCTGTGTAGCCACATGAAAACAAAGGATTAACCACTTCTCATTTGGAAATCTTGTTCTGTCGCTCCTCATGCTAACATTCACCGGTAGAAAAATGAGGAGATTTGGAATGAGGCTGTATGAGTCCCCGGAGGGTGATCAGTACAGAAAAAATGCCCTCCCTCAATGAAGCCTTGGACGCACAGGGTTCACTCAGGGCTATTGCTCACTCCTGCTCTATTTGTGAGTGGGTTTTGTTTTTGTTGTCATTGTTCATGATGATTCTGAGCCTCTGGCCTTTTCAGATTGCACAGGCTTATCCTGAAAGTAAAGCACATGCATCTCTGAACTTACAAAACACAGTTATTATGGAGTTGTCCTCTACTTAGCAGAATAATTCTATTTTTTCCATTCTTATAGGGGTGTAATTGACAAATAAGAATTGTGTATATTTAAGGTGTACAACTTGATGTTTTGATACAGGTGTGCGATGTGATTACCATGATCAAGGTAATTAACATACCCATCACCTCGGTTCCTTTATCTGTGGTGAGAGCACTTAAGATTTACCCTCTTAGAAATTTCATGTGTACAATACAGTATTAACTATAGTCATATTGGTGTCCATTAGATCTCCAGAACTCATTGATCTTGCATAACTGAAACTTTGTACTGCATGACCAATATTCTTCTACCCACCCACCCCCCGCTGCCACCCGTGGCAATCACCAGTCTACCTCTGCTTCTGTGCATTTAACTACTTTAGAAACTTCATATAAAATAGAATCATGCAATATCTCTCTTTCTGTGTCTGGCTCATTTCACTTAGCATGTCCTCCCCATTCATCTGTGTTTGTCACAAAAGGCAGGATTTCCTTCTTTTCTAAGGCTAAATAATATTCCATTGTAAATATATATACCATATTTTCTTAACTATTGATTTTCTAAACACCTGGAGGTGTTTTGAGGAGTGAAGAAGAGGATCAGACTCAATATAAGGAAATAAAGACCTTGGAACCAATGTAAAAGGCATCTTACTGGCTGCTAGTCAGGGGTTGTGAGGTCACTCATGATACCATGCACCATGAACAGAAAGGGAAACATCCATCCCTCCATCCTTCCCTGACAATCCTAATGGCAACCAAAACTGATGAGGACTTGCTATGGCCAGCCATGTGTTAAGGGCTTTGCATGAATTATCACCCCTGAGACCATACGTGGCCTTTGAGATGCTTCAGAAACATAACCAGCCTCTCTTCTGAAGTGATATAACAACCAAACTCATTTCTGGCTCAGTATGTTGAATGGAACATAAGCATTAGGAAATTAGAAAAATATATTCAGGTCTTGGAGAAGTGTAAAATGAGTAAGATTATCATCTTTGGAGCCAGACCACTTGGGATCTTGTTCCAGCTCCAGCAATTACTAGCTGTGGGCCCTTGGGCAAGTTACTTAAAAGTATGCCTTCCCTTCCACATCTATAAAATGAGGAAATGAATGTCTTTAAGGATAAAATGAGTTAGTAGATGTAAAGCACTTAAAACAATGCTTGGCTCGTTGTTATTACTGAATGCAAGTTAGCTAATAGCCACAAGTCAAAGTTTTAGCAATGAACTGTAGACCAGATAGAGACTCTTGATTTCATGTTATGTTCTCCTTATACGGCTGCAATAATCTCTACTTGATCATTATTATTTAAAATATATTGGTCAAATCTGTTAATATTTATGTTAATAACAAAGCATGCTAGTTTTACATATTTTATTTTTCGAAGTGATATTTTAGGATATGATTTATGATATGCATAAGAAGGATTGGGTCTATAGTTTGCTTAGTATGTGAGTAAACTTTTTCAGGCTATGGTAAAAATGAAATGTTCATTTCATAGGAAGTATTTGGAAATTTTCCTTCTTTGCCTATGACTATAGAATAATTTAAATAATGTTGTAATTAGCTACACTTTAAAGGTTGGTATAATTTCCCCAGTGATTTTTTCTTCCCCAGAGCAGTTGTTCAACATCTTTTTCTGTGTCTCTTTTGGAAACTGAGCTTCTTATGCTTTACTAATTTCACTGAAAATTTTCCATATCATGATGATTTTAAAATCTATTTGCATAAAGTTGAGTAGCATCATTTTTATGGTTCACTTAGTTTCTCCTGCTCCTTTTGTTACTTACCCTGAAATTTTTATTTTGCGTTCTTACGTTTTCTTTCTGTCTTTGTTGGTTAGTGAATAATTGATTAAAATCAGCTTATGGATTACTAGTTTTATTTATTTTTTTAAGATTTTATTTATTTATTTGAGAGAGAGAAAGAGATCTGACGTGCACATGAGTGTGTGTATGAGCGGGGTGGGAGGGATGGAGAGGGGCAGAGGGAGAGGAAGAAGCAGGCTCCCCACTGAGCAGGGAGCCTGATGTGGGACTTGATCCCAGGATGTTGGGACCATGACCCAAGGTGAGACAGACTCCTAACTGACTGAGCCAACCAGGTGCCCCTAGTTTCACTTATTTTTAAGACAGATTTCTAACAATTTAATTTCTTAATTTATCTTTATTCGTCCCTTCTGCTTTGCTTAAGCTCATTTTGTTGTCTTTTCTAGCTTCTTACTTCAGATGTTGCCTTTCATATTTAGTGATAAAAATAGCAAAGCAAAGCAAAGTTTTCTGAGTGCTAGTTGTCTCTCAAATGCTTCGATTTTTATAATATTTTGGATAGGCTGAGATTCTGCACTGTACATTTTCTTGGTACCAAGAATTTATTAAGATTTCATTTATAAATTTCTAAGGTGGCAGAAATATTTATTTCCTTATTGTACTTAATGGCTTTATTGAAATTGTAATAACATATTACTGTCTGCATATTTATTATTTAGATTTTACTGTGGTTTACTTGATAACTTCATATATAGCCAATTTTTGTATATGATTATCAACAAAATGTGTTCCATTTTATTGTACAAAGTCTGATATATAGTGACCGAGTCTACTTTTAAAATTAGGCCATATAGGGGCACCTGGGTGGCTTAGTTGGTTAAGCGTCCAACTCTTGATTTTTTGGCTCAAGTCATGATCTCAAGGCCATGAGATCGAGCGCCACATCAGGCTCCATGCTAAGCATCGAGCCTGCTTGAGATTCTCTCTCTCTTTCTGTCCCTCCTCCCTGCTAGTGAACATGCACTTTCTCTCTAAAAAATATATATATATTATTTATATTTATAATTTAGATATCTTATATTTTGCTTAATTTTTGTCTACCTTAACTATTATGGAAGAACAGACAAATTCAATTATCTTACTAATATTCTTCTGTTTCCTTGGATAGTAACAATTAGTACTTGCTACGAGCAATAATAAATTTTAATACACTTAATTTCTCTTACATGTTCTAGCAGCTTTAGATAAAATGATATCTAGCCCAGCTATTATTGATGAAGTATTCAGTGAACTTATACCTCTCGCTTTCCTTTCCTTTCCAGTTTGTGCCTGTTGGATCGTGTCTAAGTTGGCAGGACATAGACATGTACATTCTGTTCTTGTACTCTCATATGCACTTGTTTTAATCTTCCTTTCCATTCAAATGCATTGAACATATTGGCCACCTCCGTTTGTTTTTCTTTTTTTTCTTTCACCTCCCCAGTCTTTTCTTGGTTCATAAAATTTCTTTCTATTACTTTTGTCAAGAAAGGCTCATGAGTAAGTATTTTCTGAGATTCCCCATGTTGAAAACTGCCTGTGAACTGGACACATAAATAAAGCTTGGTTGGGTATAAAGTCCTTGCCTTACACTTTCTTTCCTTAAGGATCTTGTAGGCATTGCCCTGATGTTTTCTGTCAATGAATATTGCTTGGGATAAATCTGAAGTCAGCTTAATTTTTGTTTCCTCTCGTAAATGACTTCCTTGATCTTTTTTGCCTTGTTTTCTAAAGAAATTGTTCCTTTTATTGAGAAGATCAATGGTGTCCTTGGAGTATATCACAGTATCAAATATTCTATTAGTATTACTCTTCTCTGGTATATTGTGAGCCCTTTAAATATGTAGGTTCATAGCCTTTATGTATCAGGAAGTATATTTGAATTATATATTTAGTATTTGTTTCATTCAAAGTTTGATAGTCTTCTTCCAGGACTTAAATGATATGCATGTTAGATATCCTTTGTATCATATAGTCTATTATTCTCTTTCTAAACATTTATTTCCTTTTTTATGTTTGATTTCTCATTTCTATCTTCTTATGTCTTTACTGTGACTTCCTCTGCATTTAGTCTATTTTGTATGCACTTCTATTTTGTCTTGATTTCTGTAATGGTTTTATTTTTTTCATTTATTTCATTTCTGAAATTTTCTAGCCTACATTTCATATTCTCCTGCTACCCTTACCAACTCTCCTCTGAATTCTTTCATTTTGGCTTCATGGTTTTCCATAGAAAGGTTGCAATTCTTTAGGATTTTAAAATTTGTGTCACATTTATTTGGCTATAATTTTTATCTATTCCATGACAAATTTGTGTGTGTGTGTGTGTGTGTGCATCTATCATTAGTATTTCCCTTTTCCTCCTTTTTATTTCCTTTTAAATTTTTGTATCGATGTTGTGTTAGCTCCTTTGATTATTCATCACTGAATAAATTGTATTTTGTGGTCAAGATCTTTGTAAGAGTTTCTAATAGGAAGGAACCAAGATGCTATTCTGGTGTAGTTGGTTTTCATAATTCAAAGGCTCTCTTCTTTGCATTATGAATTTCTAGCAAATATGACCAATCTACTTTTCAAGTTACTCTGCTGCCTAGGCTTCTTTGAACCAAATGGGGCCCACACAAGATTTTTCATCCGCCCAATTCACCCAGCTCTTCCTCCTAATATCGCAAATAAGAGATCCAGGTTTTGCACCTCAGGGTTTTGTGCTTCCTTTAGGAAGTATGTTTATGTTGTTACTTTCTAAGATCAATACTGAGGATTCTTACCACTGAGATCTCTCCCAATACTTTGTTATTCTGCTTTTCAGGTATGGCTTCTGCTCAATGCCAGCTGTTTTTACAATCCTTAGAAATATTTTGAGGTCTAGGAATTATATTTGTCTCCTAATTTTACTGAACACACTGTGCAAGGGTCTTGTTTGTTTTCTTTGAGGTGTGGGTGTGGGGGGGGTGTGTGTGTGTGTCTTTCACATGATTTCAGAGGAGAGGAGGAGAAGGAAAAGTTCTAACTAGAGAGATTTGTTCATGCTGGAAGTCCCTAATTTGAGTTTCTTGTATCCCAGATTCTAACAATATTAAAACTGTTGACCAGTTAATAGTTGACATTTCATATATGTTTGGTGAATAGCTGAATCTGGATAAACAGGTTAGTGTAAACCAAAGAATTATTAAATTAGTACAGACAATGTTTGTTATGTCTGTAACTTATGACATTTTCTTAATTGTGATTAATATAGACACTTTCATGAAAGCATATTTGAATATAAAAATTGTAGAATCCCGAATGATGCTGCCTTTTAAAAATCCTTTCCTGAATTTCTTAGAAGTGCATAAATAAGGTCTCTTCTAGATAGTAGCCTATGTTTTCTTCATGTTCCAATATTGTTGAAACAAAATGAAGGATCTTACTTTCAACCAAAATAATCAGAAATTTTATTAGTTTAGAAATTAGACATAAAAATACAAAGCTAGGAAAATAAGGCTACTTTGTAAGGTCTGACCAGATATGTAGTAGTTTAATGTTTGTTTCCTTGGCATTACATTCTTTCTATTAAAAAATGTGTTGGAAGATTAAGTACAAATAGTTTATTGCTTGACATACTATACTTTAACATGCTGCTAATTAGCACAAATATTCACTCCAAGAAGTGAGATCATTATTGCCTCTTCATTGTATCTGAGAGGTTCTTTGTGGTGGAGACAAAACCCAGGTGTTCAGCTTCAAATAGAAACTACCATCCAGGTAGACACCAGTACCAACAAAATCCTTTGGCTAAAAACTGAAAAAGAGGAAAGAAACCACTTCCTTCTTACTACTTTTAATAACATTCACAAAAATTTATTAGGAATACATCAGTTATCTATTGCTACGTAAAAAAAAAAAAAATTACTCCAAAAAATAACAGCTTTTGTAACACACACTTATTATTTCATATGAGGTTCAGGAATCTGGGAGCAGCTGACCTGGGTGGTTCTGGTTCTCCATCCCTAAGTCTCATGAAGTTTTTGTCAAGCTGACCCTTGGGGCCGCAGTCACCTGGAGGCTCAGCTGTTTGAAGTGAGTTGCAAGCTCACTCCAGTGACTGTTGGTAGGAGGCCTCAATTCCTTCCCCTGTGAGTTCCTCCATAAGACTGCTCACAACATAACAACTGGTTTCTAATAAGGTGAGTGGAGAGAGAGAGAGAAAGAAAGGCAGAGAGACTGAGAGACAGAGACATGGAAGCTGCAGGGTCTTTTATAACCCATTCTCAGAAGTGTAATATCATGACTTTTGTCATATTTTAATGGACATATAGACTAGGTCCAGTAGAATGTAGAAAAGGACTACACAGAGTGTGAAGAGTAGAAGATGGAGATCATTGGTGTATCTCTTGGAGGCTGGCAACCACAGGTATTAAACTTGTTCTAGAGGGTACACCAAGCATAGGGATACATCTATTATAGAACCATTTATTTATTCCTTCAGTGAATCTATTTCGTGATCAATAGAACATGTATTCAGAACCTACCATGTACCAGGCTCTGTGCTATATAAAGGGATTATAAAATAAATAAGACATGGTCTCACACTTACCTTCTGGCCAGAGAGATAAATATGCAAGACATAGACAATGATATTCCAATTTAGGATAAAAGAGGGTTGAACCAAACCCTATAGAGGTACTGTGGAGAGAGAGACTGGTTTTGTTTAGAGAATGTGCAGCAAAGTTGAGCAACTGGCATGAAAGTTAGCCTTAAAAGACAAACAGGAGTTGAATAGAGGAGTGATTGGCATTTCAGGAGGAGGAAATAGCATACTCAGTTTTGCAGTAGTCAGATAGGCTATGAGTGATAACTGAAATAATCAGCATATTGCATTCCATATTCAGTATAAGGCATCTACTGAAGCTACCTAAACTGAAGAGTAGGGCAGGAAAACCTGGCATAGAATCTAAAGTGTAAAATTCTTGGTGTGCCCTGGTTGCTGCTCTTTAGGAAAAAGGTGGACATTCTTAAATCTTCTGAAGGCAAAGTGACATAATTTGCTTTTTGACTAGAGATGGTCATCGTGAAGAAAATGTAGAAGGGGAGCATCCAGGAGGAGGGGCTAGAGGAAGGCTGAACCATATCTCCTTTCTCTTGCAACTGAGCCTTCAACAGTGACGAAAGCAGAAGTACGGGAGAGTCATGTCACGGAGAGGAGCGGACGCCATCAGGAACATTCAATGACTGGAATTCCATCTCTTTGACTGGAAGGATGGAATTAGGTAGCAGTGGTTACAGATAGCTCTAGAATGACTAGTCATTATCTAAGGCAGCAAACAAAGAGGGAGAATAGGTATGGTGGGGCAAGGGTTGGTTAATGAGTTTGGTTTTGGTTGTGTTGAATCTGGGTGCCTATGGGACTTTTAATGATTGCAGTCAAGACCTGGAAAAACAATTGTGCTGTGCTTTCTCACTCTGCCATAATTTTCACCTTTCTCTCACACCTCTTAATTACCTTTTCCAGAGGGCAGCAATCCAAGAGATGTTGGTTGCTACTGAGACTCTGCTAATAGCTCCCTACAGATTCTTATGTTATAACGGGCTGAACATCCCACCAACCCACTTTTCCCATTTGGTATTTTTATGATCTCTAATTATAGGCATAAGATCCAGGTAATGACTGGGTTACATTTTCTGCCAGACAAATTATGTACATAATTATAGGCACATGTTCACTGGGATATTGAAGCATTTGATGCTTCTATAGAGAAGATAATTGTCAACCTTTGCACTGTAATTAAGTCTAAATGGGAATCCTAATCATTTTCCAAATGAGCAAACAGTAAGCTAGTCTTGATTGGCTGTGTCATGACAGCAAATGGAATGGATTTGCTGCACAGGTTAATTAGTCATCCATGAATGTCACAGCCCTCAGAAAACCCCACGTTAGTTATAAGCATTAGAGCTGATTAGCAGTCTATTGTTGAAACTGTATATGATTTTTACTGGGTTTTTCTACAGAATTCTAACTATTCACAGTCTCTTTCCCTCCCTCTGAATTTTTCTTCTCATAGTGAGTCATATCGAGTCATTTAGATTTTCTACCCATTAATTCCAGTACAGAGTAGAAGGAGCAAAGATTTGGAAGGACATAGAACTGGGTTCAAATCCCACCTGATGTATTCTTACAGTGAAGGTTAGACTATTTCTGTCAACCTCCCTCAGTTTCAGTGGTTTATCTATGAACTATATGTGATTCATCTTACCTTTGACACATTCCCAAGTAGACATTCATAAATCTTTCCTTTAAGTTTTACAGCATACGTATCATTAACTGGAGTTCAATATTTGTTTATAGTTGTTTGGGGGTGTGACACTTATGTACAAAAAGTGCACAAATCTTAACTGCATATTTGCTAACTTTTGAAAATGCATACACTTGTGGAACCTAAACCCCTCTCAAGAAAGAGAACATAAAGATCGTCCCAGAAAATTTTCCCATGCTCCTTCCAGTCAAACCTCACCCCACCCTCCAGAGGCAACAAGCTTTCTGATATTTTGCCATTAGTTCTCCCTGTTCTAGAACATCATGTGAATCCACTAATGTAGTCTATAACTCCTTTACATAAGGCTTTTTTTTTTCCTTTTTTTACTAAGCATATGTTTTCAAGGTCTCCCCATGTGGCCACAGCAAGACATCCTTCCTGCTGGCACAACCGATAAGCCATGACATTCTGTCACCTAATATAATAGAAATATATTTCTTACTCATGTCAGAGTGCAACATGGGTATTCCTGTTTCAAAGACAGCTTTCCTGCAATGTGGGGAACTTGGTGACCTCAGGCCCCTCTCATGCGGACTTTCACCTTTTTCCTAAGGCCCTGGTACATCTGCATCTGGCCCCTGATGCACAGAAAGAGAAGAAGGCAGAAGGTGACTTTCATTGCTTAAGAACTCAGCCCGGAAGTGTTACCCACCACTTCTACGCATGTGTCATTGGTGAGGGCAGGTCACATGGCCGGATGTGTATACAGAAGTGGGAAGTGCGAGTGCGGACCCTAGGTGGGCAGTCTTGTTCTTGCACTTACTCCACATCATGGAAGGAGTATGCATTTTTGAGGGAAAGCTATTATCTCTGCCACAATGTTTGACCTCAGTCCCCGAGCTTTCTAGGCTCTTTGCTGGGTGCCTCTGGAAAGAGATCAGAAGTTCAAACCCTACACAATGTCAAGATGGTGTTGACAGATCTTGCACCCTATGGGTCCTGAGCTCAATTTCTCTCATCCTAGTGTAGTTATCTTACAAACTTGCCTCCTCATGGCCATCCCGCTGCTTCTGAGGGCAACCAGGCGGCTGCAGAGGCTGTTTTAAACCTTAGCTTCTCTTCTTTATTCAGATCCCACTCACCTCTGATAATCTGTTCAAATCTGAGAAATCATTTGCTTAAGGTGAGGGTCTGCCTGGCACCCAGAAGCTATTTTCAAGACAAATTATTTTCTTTTCCAAGTCATTGTTAGCAAGGCTCCTGCACACATACTGAGATTCACTATGTGTCTGACCCTTCGCTGGAGATTTTCACATGTAGTGTGTACACGAAATGTCAAAATTCATTAGAAAACATGCATTATTGTTGTTACTCTGGGATTAAGGTCCAAGTATTCGATAGTGTTGTCCTGGGATATAGAATTAAAGAATGATCTGGATGTGAATCCAGAAATGTGCAGTTTTACGATCAGAAACCTTTTTTTTTTTTTTTTTTTTTAGATTATCCACCTAATTCCTTCATTTGACAGATCAGGAATTAGAAACCTAGAGCACCCAGGTGATCTGGCCAGTGTCCGAGAGCTGGAAATGGGCCAAGCTTGGCAGAGTCTAAGCCTCCTAAATATCTATCATATCGTTCTTTTTTTTTTTTTTTTTTAACAGTGAAACATTGTTGTACATATAGCGGGCCCCACACTGTGCCTGAATCGGTTCCCAGCTGACAGGCACGAGCTTGACAGCCTCCCTTTGGGTCTTAACCATGACATCGCAACCCGGTCAGCTTCCGTCCAAACACTGACTTCAACCAGCCATGTCTCTAAAACAACCAAACACACGTTGCCTTTCCCAGAAGGCAGCGTCTCCCCAAAACCTGTTTAGCAGAGGCAAAGAGACTTTGACAAAATTGTTCCGCGGTTCAAAATTATTCACTGTATCTGATTAGACGTTGGTGCCACTGAAAGTGTTTTCTGCCTTAAGAAATAGGCCTTTCCCATCTCCTTGCTAACTTTACTTTTATTGTCTGTGGAAAAATCGATTTGGCTCTGTACTGGCAACTGTGTCATATTTAACTGCTACAAATATATTTTTATTGTTCCTGAGCATCTTTCATTTACTATCATGAAGGTGATAAACCGGTGTAGGTTAGGTGTCACCCACATACTGAAAACAAAATGGAAAAATATTCCTGCCGAGAAAATAAAAGATCTCTTCAAGGCAACATGTGACATTGCTTTTGTGTGTCCCTCGTTGAGGGCCTTGTAAGGACCCAGGTAGGACAGCCTGGGGTACGCACCTGGGATGTGTATCTAAGTCGGGGAGAAGAGAGAGGAGAAGGAGAAATATGTCTGACCCCTGAACGACAATGACGTGCAATCCCGTGAGCCAGTCAACAAAGCACTTGAAGGAGATTGTTCTTGCTGGACTGATACGTAATTTGTGGGAAGCCACTAATTGCAAGTTACATAACATGGCCTCAAATCTTTCCAGAAAAGTACCCTGCTTATTCAAAATGAGGCATTTCAAAGCTGCCAAGCGTCCAAAAGCTCTTGCCTGGGGTGACTGGCATTCTCCTGTCCTTTTGGGGAGCAAGTCGGTTTAACTGCTTATATCGACAATTAGACTTAAGTGTCCCATGTGGGTAGTGGAGACATTGTCCTGTATAAAATGTAAAATAATAAAAACAAGAAAGTTGTTGTTTGCCTGAGAACAATCTGATTTCAGGCCACAAATCTACATTTACGGATTATATTCACAGAGGGGAGGTTCTGCTAGATGTCTTATAGAAAAAAAAGTTAAAAACATCAGTTCTAAAGTAGTTACTAATAAGAACCCTGCCTACTTCTTAGAAGCCAATTAATGCATGTTTTTTGAATGATATAGTTACTACTTATTGAGAACATACCACAGATCCAGCACTTACAATGTACTCCTTTTTTTTTCAAGATTTTATTTATTTATTTGACATTTTTCAAGATTTTATTTATTTATTTATTTATAGAGACACAGCAAGAAAAGGAACACAAGCAGGGGGAGTGGGAGAGGGAGAAGCAAGCTTCCCGTGGAGCAGGGAGCCCTATGGGGGGGTCCATCCCAGGACCCTGAGATCGTGACCTGAGCTGAAGGCAGACGCTTAACGACTGAGCCCCCCAGGCGCCCCAGTAACGTACTCCTTATCAAGCCCATGAAGCCCTCCACATTCTGGCCAAGGCGGACTTGCACGTGTTTCCTTAGAGTTTGTTTGAGTTTTTCAGAACTTTATTCACGCTTCCTGCTCTCCCCTCTCCCCCGTCCCCAGAACCTTCTCTAACTATCTACTCTGCATTTTTCAGCACTCAGCCAAAATGTCCAGGAACAGGTGAATCAAGGATTTCCTATCTTAGCCATTGGACATTTCCCTTGACCTAGGATATTGTGCCAATTTCTTTCCACGACCCACACTATGTGGATGTCATGCTATGGATTCTTAAAACATGCTCGCTGTTTCTTCCACAACACTTAGCACGATTGTCTTTGCTTATGGAAGCCCTAAGGTTAGAGACCCAGAAGGAGTGGAAGGACATTCTTGTCTTGCTCACAGCTACATCCTCTTCTCTTGGTTCAATTGCTGTAGGTGTTTAAAAATATTTGTAGAATGAATATATCTTTAATGAATTCTCACATCGGTCCTTTAATATAAGAATTGTTATCTTCAATATCCACATGAGAACACTGAGGCTTAGAGAAAAGACTTCTATAAGATCCTTTATGTCACAAATGATAGAGCTGGCTTTCAAATGCATGTCTACCTTACTCCAAAACTCATGCCCGCAAGTCCTGTGCAACATTATCTCATGCTTTAAAAGGAACTCACATGACATTAATTTAGGATATAAAAGTGAAAATAGTACAAACAAATGCAAAAAAAATAAGCGAAATTTACATATGTGACTTATGGCTGGTAGGTGGTGGTAGTTTGGGTCTGCTTCGCTTGCATTTTCTGCTTTGGAACATGGTGAGCAGCTCAAGAACCAGCAGTTCCAGAAGAGACGTCACATCTGCCTAAATGGAAGCTGGAGGACTAGGGATGAAGTGAGGCCAAGCTGTATTTTCCTATCTGACCCCAGAGGTTGAAATCTACAGGAGGAAATCTCAACAATCAAGCCTGGACTGAAACAAACCACAAAGGGAGAGAAGTGTGTCACTCTGAAGGGGACAGAGTATTGCCATAATCTACCTCTACTCTCTGATTGATTTGGGCTTTGGCAATTTCAACTAGAGGTAATAAAATTAACCTATGTGGAACCACTTTGAAAGATGACATCCTTTGACAGATGTATCATGGGTGATTTCATAGCATAGGACATCTGGTTAACTTTTATAAATATGAAGAACTGTTGAGAACAACTGAAAGCTTGTAGAAGAATATACTAATGGCAGACATTGCCCCTGCCTATATAGAATGCTTGCAAGCAGAACACCTGGGGGATGGGCACCCAGAGCTGCCTCAAACGCTACATAGACTTTGTGGAAGAGACTCGTAGCTTCAACTGGGTGATGGCCCCCTGAGAGTCAAAGGTGACAGAAGTCACTGGATCATCATTTTCTGACATTCCACCATGTTGTCGTTCTCATTAGAAAGAATAAATAAACTTCTATTTGAAGCTTCATGATGAGTAAGTTTGTAAGTAGGGAAGTGTGCAGCTGCTCAAGAAGCCAACTTTTCAGATTTCTAGATCAAAGATTGAGCCAAAAGAAGTACAAAGTCTCTTAAGTGTTACACTGCCAGTTTTGAGGCATCCAATTCTGAACCTCCAAATACAGAGTTACCCCCAAGATATTGAAGGTACGGCCCAGTGGTAGCTTGAGCAACCAGTTGAGCAAGGAGTGGGCTCCAGGGGGATTTGTTGGACCAAAGATGAGAAGGATAGAAGAGGAAATGAGCAAGGCTGGAAGGTTGGGATAAATTTATGGGAGGAGCACAAACCATGGTCAGAGACTAATTTTATTCCCTTATTAAGCAAACACACATGGCACGTTTTTATAAGCTAGTTTTAAGAACTAAATCGCATGAGTATGAAAAAAAGAATTACACAAGGGAATTAATGTATTACTTCTTTCCATGGCAATCTCTTTAGAGATAAAGATCTGGTTATGTAGAGACATTTACATTAGTATAGAAGTATTCGCACAATGCCTTGGATGCACAGCACAGAGAGTGCTACAAACCCACAAACTGGAGGATTTCTAAAAGGAATTATGCAAGCAAAGTCACCCTGGAGGAACATTATTCTGAATGTTACTAATGTACTACATTGGAATAGGCCAATGCTGAAGGGAGGAAAATATCCAGAATGCTATTGTGGCAATCCAGGTTCCAGTGGGGTAACATTTGACATTAGAAACTGACTCTATGAGTATTCAAGGAGAAATTTGCTTTCCTATCCATTCCCTATCAGGACCCACCCTCACAAGTGGTCTGCAATCACCTAGACCATGGCTCTAGTTCTAGCCTTTTACTGAAGTAGCTGATTTATATAATATGTTCATATAATATAAAATGTTTAATTTTATATTAATTATAAAATATTATAAAATATTTTTATTATACATTATCATATTAAATATTGTACAATATTTAATTTTATATTATTTATATAATATAAAATATTTATATAATATTAATATTTATATAAATTAGCTACTTCAGGGGCGGAGCAAGATGGCGGAGGAGTAGGAGACCCGGATTTCATCTGGTCTCAGGAATTCAGCTGAATAGGGATCAAACCATTCTGAACACCTATGAACTCAACAGGAGATCAAAGAGGAGAGTAGCAACAACTCTCTGAACAGAAAAGCGACCACTTACTGGAAGGTAGGACGTGCGGAGAAGTGAATCCGAGGCGATATTCGGGAGGATAGACAGTGGGGGAGGGGGCCTCCGTGGGCCGCTTCTGGCAAGTGCTAGAGCCGCGGAGCACAAAATCGGAACTTTGAGAAGTCGGCTCCGCTGAGGGACGTCGCTGCAGTGGCTAAGCTGGGGGTGGAACCCTCGCGGGACAGTGTGGACTCAGGACCCTCGGGGTCACAGAAAGACCGGGGGTGCCTGAGTGCGGCAGAGCTCCCAGGGATCGGAGCGGGGAAACCGGCTGCAGAGACGGAGCCGAGGCGCGGGCTCTCAGCTCAGGGTTGCCATAGACTGTGATCCGCGGCCCAGTCGGGCCACTGCTCCTCCAGCAGGGACCCAACAAGCGGCAGAGCCGGGGAGACTCCCCTTCCTTCCCGGGGAGGAGCAGCGCGGGAACGCACCGCAGGGATCTGCTGGGTTTGGAGATCCACACGGGGTCAGGTGCCAGAGATAGAAATGCTCGGTCACAGGCCGGGTGAGCACGGAGTGCGGCCGGAGACCGGGGAGACGGGAGTGACTGCTTTTCTCTGGGGGCGCACTGAGGAGCGGGTCCCCTAGTTCTCAGCTCCTCCGGGCAGAGATTGGGAGGCCACCATTTTCACCCTGGTCCTCCAAAGCTCTACCGAGAGCTTGCAGGGAACAAAAGCTCCTGAGAGCAAACCTGAGCAGCTTGCTTAGCCCGGACTCACAAAGGTGGGGCAATTCCGCCTCCGGCAAAGACATTTGGGAACCACGGCAACAGGCCCCTCCCCCAGAAGATCAGCACGAACAGCCAGCAAGCCAAGACCAAGTTTACCGATCAAGGAGAACGGGAGAACTCCAGCGCTAGGGGAATACTGCACATAGAATTCATGGCTTTTTTACCATAATTCATTAGTTTTTCAAAGTTAATTTTTTTAACTGTTTTTTTTGGGGGGGAGTTTTTCTTTTTCCCTTTTTCAACCAACATCTTATCAATCCCTTTTTAAAAAAAACATTTTTTATTTTTCATTTTTAGAGTCATATTTTTATCCCTTCATACTCATTACCCTTATTTTTGGCATATATAAATAAGTTTTTTTCTCTTTAAAATTCTGAGATACAATTTCTCCTAACAGATCAAAATATACCCTAAATCACTAGTGTATGGCTTTGTTCTAGTCTCCTGCCTGATCACATTCTCTCCCTTTTTTTTCTTTTTTCTTTTTTTTTTAAATCTTCTTCTTTCTTTTTAAAAACAAATTCTTATCTTATCAGTTCCTTTTATAAAATCTTTTATAATTTTCATGTTTACACTCATCTTCCATCCCTTCATTGTATCAACCCTTATTTTGTACATATATAAGTCTTTCTGCCTTTAAAATTTTAGCAGGGACTTTCTTCTAACAGACCAAAATACTCCCAAAATCTAGTGTGTGGCACTGATCTATACACTAGCCTGATCATATTTGATCATATTCTGTTTTTTTTGTTGTTGTTGTTTTGTTCTGTTTTTGTTTGTTTTTATCGTTTTCTTTTTCCTTTTTTTTTTTTTCTCTTTCATCTTTCTTTCCCTACCTTGTCCCCTGGTTTCAGGTCTTTTCTGATTTGTATAAGGTATATTTGCTGGAGAAATTGTTAACCTGTTAGCATTCTGTTCTCTCATTCATCTATTCTCCTCTGGACAAAATGACAAGACAAAAAAATCACCTCAGCAAAAAGAACAAGAGGTAGTACCGTCTGCAAGGGACCTACTCAATATGGACATTAGTATGATGTCGGACCTAGAGTTCAGAATCAAGACTTTAAGGATACTAGCTGGGCTTGAAAAAAGTGTGGAAGTTATTAGAGAAACCCTTTCTGGAGAAATAAAAGAACTAAAATCTAACCAAGTCGAAATCAAAAAGGCTATTAATGAGGTGCAATAAAAAATGGGGGCGCCAGCTGCTAGGATAAATGAGGCAGAAGAGAGAATCAGCGACATAGAAGACCAAATGATGGAAAATAAAGAGGTTGAGAAAAAGAGAGAGAAACAACTACAGGATCACGAGGGCAGAATTCGAGAGATAAGCGATACGATAAGAGGAAACAACATTAGAATAATTGGGATCCCAGAAGAAGAAGAAAGAGAGAGAGGGGCAGAAGGTATATTGGAGCAAATAATAGCAGAGAACTTCCCTAATGTGGGGAAGGAAACAGGCATCAAAACCCAGGAGGCACAGAGAACCCCTCTCAAAATCAATAAAAATAGGCCAACACCCCGACATCTAATAGTAAAACTTACGAGTCTCAGAGACAAAGAGAAAATTCTGAAAGCAGCTTGGAGAAGAGATATGTAACCTACAATGGTAGACACATTAGATTGGCAACAGACCTATCCACAGAGACCTGGCAGGCCAGAAAGGACTGTCATGATATCTTCAGAGCACTAAATGAGAAAAATATGAAGCCAAGAATTCTATATCCAGCTAGGCTCTCATTGAAAACTGAGGGAGAGATAAAAAGCTTCCAGGACAAACCAAAACTAAAGGAATTTGCAAACACGAAACCAGCCCTAGAAGAAATATTGAAAAGGGTCCTCTAAGCAAAAAGAGAGCCTAAAAGCAGCATAGATCAGAAAGGAACACAGACAATATACAGTAACAGTCACCTCACAGGCAATACAATGGCACTAAATTCATACCTTTCAATAGTTACCCTGAATGTAAATGGGTTAAATGCCCCAATCAAAAGACACAGGCTATCAGATTGGATTAAAAAACAAGACCCATCCATATGCTGTCTGCAAGAGACTCATTTTAGACCCAAACACACCCCCAGATTGAAAGTGAGGGGGTGGAAAAACCATTTACTATGCTAATGGACACCAAAAGAAAGTTGGGGTGACAACCCTTATATCAGACAAATTAGATTTTACAACAAAGACTGTAATAAGAGATGAAGAAGGACACTATATCCTACTTAAAGGGTCTATCCAACAAGAAGATCTAACAATTGTAAATATCTAGGCCCCTAACATGGGGGCAGCCAGTTATACAAGGCAATTAATAACAAAAGCAAAGAAACACATTGACAACAATACAATAATAGTGGGGGACTTTAACACCCCCCTAACTGAAATGGACAGATCATCTAAGCAAAAGATCAACAAGGAAATAAAGACTTTAAATGAAACACTGGACCAAATGGACTTTACAGATATATTCAGAACATTCCATCCCAAAGCAATGGAATACACATTCTTCTCTAGTGCCCATGGAACATTCTCCAGAATTGATCACATCCTAGGTCACAAACGAGGTCTCAACTAGTACCAAAAGATTGGGATTATTCCGTGCATATTTTCAGACCACAATGCTTTGAAACTAGAACTCAGTCACAAGAGAGAAATCGAAAAGAACTCAAATACATGGAGGCTAAAGAGCATCCTACTAAAGAATGAATGGGGCAACCAGGAAATTAAAGAAGAATTTAAAAAATTCATGGAACCAATGAAAATGAAAACACAACTGTTCAAAATCTTTGGGATACAGCAAAGGCAGTCCTGAGAAGAAAGTATATAGCAATACAAGCCTTTCTCAAGAAACAAGAAAGGTCTCAAATACACAACCTAACCCTACACCTAAAGAAGCTAGAGAAAAAAACAGCAAATAAAGCCTAAACCCAGCAGGAGAAGAGAACTAATAAAGATCAGAGCAGAAATCAATGAACTAGAAACCAAAAGAACAGTAGAACAGATCAAGGAAACTAGGAGCTGGTTCTTTGAAAGAATTAACAAGATTGATAAACCCCTGGCCGGACTTATCAAAAAGAAAAGAGTAATGACCCAAATCAACCAAATCATGAATGAAAGAGGAGAGATCACAACCAACACCAAAGAAATACAAACAAGTATAAGAACATATTATGAGCAACTTTTTGCCAGCAAATTAGATAACCTGGAAGAAATGGGTGCATTCCTAGAGATGTATCAACTACCAAAACTGAACCAGGGAGAAATAGAAAACCTGAACAGACCTATAACCACTAAGGAAATTGAAGCAGTCATCAAAAATCTCCCAACAAACAAAAGCCCAGGGCCAGATAGCTTCCCAGGGGAATTCTATCAGACATTTAAAGAAGAATTAATACCTATTCTCCCGAAACTGTTCCAAAAAATAGAAATGGAAGGAAAACTTCCAAACTCGTTTTATGAGGCCTCCATTACCTTCATCCCAAAACCAGACAAAGACCCCATCAAAAAGGAGAATTACAGACAAATATCCTTGATGAACATGGATGCAAAAATTCTCACCAAAATACTAGCCAATAGGATCCAACAGTACATTAAAAGGATTATTCACCATGACCAAGTGGGATTTATCCCTGGGCTGCAAGGTTGGTTCGACACCCACAAATCAATCAACGTGATAGAATACATTAACAAAAGAAAGAACAAGAATCATATGATCCTCTCAATAGATGCAGAAAAAGCATTTGACAAAGTACAGCATCCTTTCTTGATCAAAACTCTTCAGAGTATAAGGATAGAGGGTACATACCTCAATATCATAAAAGCCATCTATGAAAAACCTACAGCAGATATCATTCTCAATGCGGAAAGGCTAAGAGCTTTTCCCCTAAGGTCAGGAACGCGGCAGGGATGTCCACTATCACCACAGCTATTCAAATAGTATTAGAAGTCCTAGCCACAGCAATCAGACAACAAAAAGAAATCAAAGGCATCTAAATCGGCAAAGAGGAAGTCAAACTCTCACTCTTTGCAGATGATATGATACTGTATGTGGAAAACCCAAAAGACTCCACCCCAAAACTGCTAGAACTCATACAGGAATTCAGTAAAGTGACAGGATATAAAATCAATGCACAGAAACCAGTGGCATTCCTATACACCAACAACAAGAGAGAAGAGAGACAAATCAAGGAGTCGATCCCATTTACAATTGCACCCAAAACCATTAGATACCTAGGAATAAATTTAACCAAAGAGGCAAAGGATCTGTACTCAGAAAACTATAAAATACCCATGAAAGAAATTGAAGAAGACGCAAAGAAATGGAAAAACGTTCCATGCTCCTGGATTGGAAGAACAAACATTGTGAAGATGTCAATTCTACGTAGAGCAATCTACACATTCAATGCAATCCCCATCAGAATACTATTTACTTTTTCAAAGAAATGGAACAAATAATCCTCAAATTATTTTGGAACCAGAAGAGACCCCGAATAGCCAGAGGAATGTTGAAAAAGAAAAGCAAAGCTGGCGGCATCACAATTCCAGACTTCCAGCTCTATTACAAAGCTGTCATCATCAAGACAGTATGGTACTGGCACAGAAACAGACACATAGATCAATGGAACAGAATAGAGAGCCCAGAAATGGACCCTCAACTCTATGGTCAACTCATCTTTGACAAAGCAGGAAAGAATGTCCAATGGAAAAAAGACAGTCTCTTCAACAAATGGTGTTGGGAAAATTGGACAGCCACATGCAGAAGAATGAAACTGGACCATTTCCTTACACCACGCCCAAAAATAGACTCCAAATGGTTGAAAGACCTAAACATGAGACAGGAGTCCATGAAAATCCTAAATGAGAACACAGACAGCAACCTCTTCGACCTCAGCCGCAGCAACTTCTTCCTAGAAACATCGCCAAAGGCAAGGGAAGCGAGGGCAAAAGTGAACTATTGGGATTTCATCAAGATAAAAAGCTTTTGTACAGCAAAAGAAACAGTCCACAAAACCAAAAGACAACCGACATAATGGAAGAAAATATTTGCAAATGACATATCAGATAAAGGGCTAGTATCCAAAATCTATAAAGAACTTATCAAACTCAACACCCAAAGAACAAATAATCCAATGAAGAAATGGGCAGAAGACATGAACAGACATTTTTCCAAAGAAGACATCCAGATGGCCAACAGACACATGAAAAAGTGCTCAACATTGCTTGGCATCAGGGAAATCCAAATCAAAACCTCAATGAGACACCACCTCACACCAGTCAGAATGGCTAAAATTAAAAAGTCAGGAAACGACATATGTTGGAGGGGATGCGGAGAAAGGGGAACCCTCCTACACTGTTGGTGGGAGTGTAAGCTGGTGCAGCCACTCTGGAAAACAATATGGAGGTTCCTCAAACAGTTGAAAATAGAGCTACCATACGATCCAGCAATTGCACTACCGGGTATTTACCGCAAAGATACAAATGTAGGGATCCGAAGGGGTACGTGCACCCCAATGTTTATAGCAGCAATGTCCACAATAGCCAAACTGTGGAAAGAGCCAAGATGTCCATCGACAGATGAATGGCTAAAGCAGATGTGGTATATATACACAATGGACTATTATGCAGCCATCAAAAGGAATGAGATCTTGCCATTTGCAATGACGTGGATGGAACTGGAGGGTGTTATGCTGAGTGCAATAAGTCAATCAGAGAAAGACATGTATCATATGACCTCACTGATATGAAGAATTCTTAATCTCAGGAAACAAACTGAGGGTTGCTGGAGTGGTGGGGGGTAGGAGGGATTGGGTAGCTGGGTGATAGACATTGGGGAGGGTATGTGCTATGGTGAGCACTGTGAATTGTACAAGACTGATGAATCACAGATCTGTACTTCTGAAACCAATAATGCAATATATGTTAAGAAAAAAAAAAGAAGAAGATAGCAGGAGGGGAAGAATGAAGGGGAGTAAGTCGGAGGGGGAGACGAGCCATTGGAGACGATGCCCTCTGAAAAGCCGACTGGGGGTTCTAAAGGGGAGGAGTTGGGGGGATGGGTTGGCCTGGTGATGGGTATTAAGGAGGGCACATTCTGCATGGAGCACTGGGTGTTATGCACAAACAATGAATCGTGGAACACTACATCAAAAACTAATGATGTAATGTATGGTGATTAACATAACAATAAAAAATTATAAAATAAATAAATTAGCTACTTCAATATATATGTGTGTGTGTGTTTTCTCGTATGTATGCATTTATATTTATATATATATATATATATATATATATATTTCATTGATCATGTTCATTCAACAACTATTTATAAATCATTTATTGTGTTCCAGAAACTGAGCTAAGAATTACCAGGACAAAAGTTGATAATATTAAAGTCCTGTACAATAGATACCAATAGTTTAATGACTTTTTTGCCTACTTACAATTTTAGCCAAATTGACAAAACCCGGATAATATCTAATCTCTTCTACTATGGCTCTGTGTTGGGAGGTAATGTGATGAAGTGAAGAGAGCATGGCCTAGCTAGAGAATGGGTCTCAAAGTTGAGCATGTATCAGAATCACCTGGAAGATTAAAAGAAGGATTGCTAGACCCTACCCCAGAGTTCAGTAATTCTGGGCAGAGCCTGAGAACTTCAGTTCTAACACAAAGTTTTCCAGGGGGTGTGATGCTGCTGGTCCAGAGACCATGCTTGGAGAACCTCTGAAGACAGACTAGTTTCCTGTTTCTTTTCTCCTACTATACCTTAAAGAACCTGTCCTTCCTTGCAGCACTAATAACACCAAAGGTTGAATTTTATATGGTCTAGCTTTCTGCTTAATATGTGAGCTTTACTCTTCATAGGACTGAGTTAAAGTTCTTTGACTTGCTTGCTGAGGGGTAGATGTTCAGTAGAAAGCCATTATTGAGCATTTGGCAGATGACAGCTCTGCATTCTTATGACCTAGATATATGTATCCTGGGGAAGGAAACTGTCTTTGTCCAAGACTTGTGCCCCACAAGCTTAAAAGAAACTTTCAATGTATAGAATGCAAAAAATTTAAGACAGCAGAAAATGTACTTGTTGTGGATGAAAATGAAATTTATATCTCCAGTTCCCCTACATGCCCACTAAAAAGAAAGACCTGCCTTCAACCTTAGAATAATCACGAAAAATCCAAAATCTATGTCTACTTAATCAAGTGACCAGTTAGCCAGGGCCAAAGGAGCAGCCTCCCATAGCCAGGCAATAAGCTCACGTAATTGGAAAGATTATAAAAGAGATTCACCAGATTAGTTTTCATGAATCTGCATATTGAGATCATAACCCCAATGTGTAAATTAAAAAGAAAGAAATGAATTAGGACAATTTCTTGCATGATTAGTTGGCTTAGGAAAATATCAAGTTAGGCTTATTTTAAGTGTGCATGGGTGTTCTCCCTTGACACAAATCTGCCTACATCTAGCAAACCTCAACCTGCTCACCTATGGGAGAAATCAATCACTATTTCAACATATGTCTGAGGACCCCTTTGCTGCGTGCACACAGACCTGAAGGACTGTGGGGAGTAGGCACGTCACATTTGGCCAAACTCTGAGAAAGTGGGAAAGGAACTGGGAAGACTTTGCATGAGCAAGGGCTCCACTTGAGAAGAATAAGAATACACAGATCCGTACCTGAGTTACCTATTTCCAGTCCAGTGCTTGGCACATGAGAAGCAGTCCATAAATACTTTTGAATGTGGGATTTAAGAGAGAAATAAAGAGCCAAGATTTGTTGGGTTTTACTGCTGAACCTGAAAATCATTTTGGCCTCAAAACATTTCTCAGTAAAAAGATTACGGTCTTGACTATTGATGTATATTTATAATTTTCTAAGATAAATCCTTAGCAAGTGTAAAGTTGTAGAAAGGTGAACACTGTGGTGTCCTGTGGAGGAAATATCTTCAATAAGAAGTCATTTTTCAAGATGCTTAGTGACTCTAAGCATCATTAAGCTTAACTGTAAAACCTTGCTCTTCCAGATGGTGAATGGATGTGAACATTTTTACGAGCATTTCTTTTCCAAATATTGAAGAACTTTAATTTTTTTCTTGTTATAAAATGTTGATGTTCCAGCCATTGAAAATAGTGCAATATGAAAATTTGCTGATCTGCTTTTTGTCAAGAGAAGAAAACAACTTGTTTGGCACAAATCATTGATTTTCCAGCAATATGAGCAATAAAGAGACTAAATTCTTAGAAAAGTTCCAAATCCAACCCCACCTGCTTGGTGCATCCAGAAAATCTTGCATACTCAGCTCAGGGTCTGGAAACATTTATAATTTGTAGTTCATAATGAACTGAAGGAAAGGTGAAAAGAAGTTGTTGATAATTTCCACATTTTAGGAGCTATAGTATAGTTACCAACTCCTAAATAACTGTGAACAAAATACTTAAATTCTTGGCTTCAATATACCCCATTATAAACTAGGTGAACCAAACTACCTGCTTCTTTAAATATTTTAACAGGTAATAGTAAGGATGATAAGAATAACCCCTCTTTGAGTGTTAGGATTTTCTACATGTCAGGAATTATGCTAAGACCCTTACTTGAATTGGTTCATTTTGTTCTTACTAAAAGCCTAAAATATGTTATATAACCTACACTTTACAGATGAAGAAAACCAAGTCTTCTAGAGGACAAACAACTTGCCCAAGTCAATAAAAACAGACCTAAGGTCAAAATTTAAGTCTAACTATAAAACTAGTGTTTGTAAACATTTTCTTAAATGATAAACTCTCAAATTAAAAAAAATATTCTCCTTTTTACAGGGTTAGTTATAGGATCATATGCTAAGCAATAAAGTAGATTGATAGATAAAGAGAAAGCAAAAGAGAGTGATGATGGATACATAAGTATTCTTTATTTTAATCCCCAAAGTCCAGTCCATTCTTTCCATGACACAGAATGGATTTTTTCTGTGACTCTGGAGAGATGGATCAGTTTAATTGATTGGGGGAAAAGAAAAAGAAAAGTTAGTCTTTTTAGGACATAAAATTAATTACTTTTATAATTAATATGTCCAGTGAAATAATAAAAATTCATACCTGTTTCACAGTTAAAAGTTTCCTTCCTCCAGCCAGGAGTAAATCTAGGTTTTAGGGGCCCAAAGTATATTCATCTTGGAGTAGGGCCTATTTACAAAAAAGGATATACAATTTCAAAAATGAAATTAAGTACAAAAGTGAGTAATTACTATGACGTCAACATGATTGTAAACTAGTATGCCCCAGGTCCCCATTTCCTGACATCAAATAAACAGCTAAAAATTGACTAAAATAGCTTTGCAGAACTCTGGAAACCATCAGAAATCTACAAAACCAATGAGACACCCAAACAAGAAAAGACTATATTCAAAATAGTAAGAAATCTTGTGGTATTTTTACTCATCTTTGCCCACCTCTTGCTTGGCATGACATGTCTGGGCAGAAGTGGCCCAAATCTCACTTTTTTTCCTTTGGGTTGAGAAGACAAAGTGGAATTTGTCTGCAGCATTGTGGTCTGTCTGTGGGATGCTTCAGGGATTGGTTTCTGTCTCACCTGACTCAGAGCTCAGAAGATAGTTTGGATCTCATGCTGGAAGCAGCAGAAGGTGGTGGTGGGAATTGTGGCATGTAAAAACTGCAAGAACACTGTAGACTCAATGCTATTACTGGAAGAAAATAAAATAGAACACAGAACGCCCTGAAAAGAAACAGGGATAAGACTCTTAGGAAACTTAAAAGTACATGTACATATGGGGAAATTGGTTATTTTAAAAAAAAAGCAGACAAACAGCCTCAGGGAAGATGCATCCCCAGAAAAGTCCTAAAAAGACCTTGTCTTCATGGCAGCAAATATTAGGAGAAGTACTGTTATTCCAATGCCCAATTTTCAATAAACAATCACAAGGAATATAAAGAAACAGGGCAATGTGACCCATTCAAAAGAGCAAAACAAATCTCCAGAAACTGAACATAAGAAATACTAGCCTATGACTTTCAAGACAAAGACTATAAAACAAATGTCTTAAATATGATCAAAGAGCTAGAGAAACACAGTTTCAATTAGGCAGAAGAAATAGCAAACGTGAAGACATATAATTTGAAAAATTTTAATCTGAAGAGTAAAAAGAAAAAATAATGAAAAAGTGAACAGAGACTAAGGAATTTATGGAATACTACCAAATGGACCAATAAATGCATTTTAGGAACCTAGAAAGGGAAGAGAGAGAGGGCAGAGAGTTTATTTGAAGAAATACTGGCCAAAGACTCCTAAATTTGAGGGAATACATGGATATGCAAATATAAGAAGCTTAAACAAATTTCAAGCAGGAAAAATATAAAAACTTTAAATGAGACACATTACAATCAAACTATTGAAGGACAAAAAGAGAATCTTGAAAGTAACGGGAAAAAAAATGCATCATGTACAAGTATCCTAAATAAGATTATTGGTGAATTTCTCAGCAGAAAACTTACAGGCCAGAAGGCAATGGAATGATAAAATTACAGTGCTGAAAAAAAAATGGAATTGTCAACCAAGAATCCTATATCTGGCAAAACTGTTCTACAAAAATGAGGGCAAAATTAAGACATTTCTAAATAAAAACTGAGGTGGTCCATTCCACTAGACATGCCCTATAAGAAATGCTAAGGAGAGTTCCTCAAGTTGAAAGAAAAGGATCCTAGACAATAACTCAAAGCCAAATAAAGATATAAAGTACATGAACAGATACTCAGACAAATATAAAAACTCATATTATTGTCATTTTGGCTATAATTTCAATTTATTTTCTACAGGATTTAAAAGACAAATGTATAAAAATAATTATAAATCTATGTTAATGAATACAAATCTATAAAGATGTAATTTGTGACAACCGTAACCTAAAGTGGGCAAGGCAGAACTGTAAAGGAGTAGAGTTCTGTATATAACTGAAGTTGTTGATATCAATTTAAGATAGATTTTCATAACTTTAAGACTTTATATGTAATCTTTATAACCACAAAGAAAGTATTTATAGAATATTGACAAAAGGAAATGAGAAAACAATCAAAATTTGTTACTACCAAAAAATCTACTAAACACAAAAGGCAAAAAAGGGAAGAAATGAAGAGTGGAAATTGTACAAGATACACAGGCTGCAAATAACAAAATGGTAAAACTAAATGCTTCTTTGTCAGTAATTACTTTACATGTAAATAGATTTAACTCCTCAATCAAAATATATATATTGGCAGAATGGATTTTAAAATAACAGTATCCAACTATAAGCAGAGACTCATTTCAGATGTAAGGGCACACATAAGTTGATTGTGAAATGATGGAAAAGATATTCCATGCAAATAGTAACCAAAAAAGAGCAGAGATAAACACAATATTAACAGACAAAGTAGACTAAGTAATAATGCTATAAGAGATAGAGATTGACATTACATAATGGTAAATAGGCCAGTTCACCATGAAGATATAATTATAAACATAAACAAGCTCCATAATATATGAAGTGAACATTGACAGAATTTGAAGGAAGAAATAAAAAGCTGTATAATAATAGTAGGCGACTTCAAAAATGTCCCACTTTGGAAGACTTGGACAACACCACAGACCAATTAGACCTCGACAGACATATAAAGAATGCTCTGCACAACAACACAGAATACACATTTTTCTGAAGAGCACATTTTCTCAAGGATATGCTAAAACACACACACACATACACACACACACACACACACACAGTCTTAATAAATTTTACAAGCTAGAAATCATGCCAAGCATCTTTTCCAAGCACAATGAAATAAAACTAGAAATCAATATCAGGAGAAGTGGATTAGTCACAAGTATATGGAAATTAAAAAATAAACTTTAAAGCAGTGATGAGTTTAAAGAAGAAATCATAAGAAATTAGGTAATTTCTTGAGACAAATGAAAATGAAAAGACAAAATATTAAAATGTAAAGCAGTGCTAAGAGAGAAATTTGAAGCCGTGAACACATTAAAAAAGGAGATTTCAAATCAACAACCTAACTTTACCCTTTAAAAAACTAGAATAAGATTAAACTAAATATACAAAGCTAACATAAAGAAGAGAACGATAAAGAGTAGAGTAGAAAGAAATAAAATAGATAAAAAAATAGAGAAAATCAATGAAACCAAGAGTTGGTTCTTTGAAAAGTTTAACAAACAAATAAAATTGACAAAATTTATCTAGATTGACTAGGAAAAAAAGATGATTCAAATAACTAAAACTAGTTTTCTTGACCGTTTCCTTTGCTGTGCAGAAGTTTTTTATCTTAATGAAGCCCCCAAAATTCATCTTTGCTCTTGTTTCCCTTGCCTTTGGAGACGTGTCTTGAAAGAAGTTACTGTGGCTGATGTTGAAGAGGTTACTGCCTATGTTCTCCTCTAGGATTTTGATGGATTCCTGTCTCACATTGAGGTTTTTCATCCATTTTGAGTTTATCTTTATGTATGGTGTGAGGACAAAGATACAAATGTAGGGATCCGAAGAGGTACGTGCACCCCAATGTTTATAGCAGCAATGTCCACAATAGCTAAACTGTGGAAAGAGCCAAGATGTCCATCGACAGATGAATGACTAAAGCAGATGTGGTATATGTGGTATATATACACAATGGAATATTATGCAGCCATCAAAAGGAATGAGATCTTGCCATTTGCAATGACGTGGATGGAACTGGAGGGAGTTATGCTGAGTGAAATAAGTCAATCAGAGAAAGACATGTATCATATGACCTCACTGATATGAGGAATTCTTAATCTCAAGAAACAAACTGAGTGTTGCTGGAGTGGTGGGGGTGGGAGGGATGGCGTGGCTGGGTGACAGACATTGGGTAGGTATGTGCTATGGTGAGTGTTGTGAATAGTGCAAGACTGTTGAATCACAGATCTGTACTTCTGAAACAAATAATGCAACATATGTTAAAAAAAAAAGAAAAAGAAGAAGATAGCAGGAGGGGAAGAATGAAGGGGAGTAAGTCGGAGGGGGAGACGAACCATGAGAGACGATGGACTCTGAAAAACAAACTGAGGGTTCTAGAGGGGAGGAGGGTGGGGGGATGGGTTAGCCTGGTGATGGGTATTAAAGAGGGCACGTTCTGCATGGAGCACTGGGTGTTATGCACAAACAATGAATCATGGAACACTACATCAAAAACTAATGATGTAATGTATGGTGATTAACATAACAATAAAAAATTTTTAAAAATGCATATAATGTATGGTGTGAGGAAATGGTCCAATTTCATTCTTCTGTATGTAGCTGTCCAGTTTTCCCAGCATCACTTATTGAAGAGACTATTTTTTCCATTGAATATTTTTTCCTGATTTGTCAGAGATTAGTTGACCATAGAGTTGAGGGTCCATTTCTGGTGCCTCTATTCTGTTCCATTGGTCTATGTGTCTGTTTTTGTGCCAATACCATGCTGTCTTGGTGATCTCAGTTTTGTAATATAGCTTAAAGTCAAGCAACGTGATGCCCCCAGCTTTGTTTTTCTTTTTAATCATTCCCTTGGCAATTTGGGTCTTAGTTCTGGTTCCATACAAATGTTAGGATTGTTTGTTCCAACTCTTTGAAAAATGTCAATGGTGGGGCACTTGGGTGGCTCAGTTGATTAAGTGGCTGCCTTGAGCTCAGGTCATGATCTCAGGGTCCTGGGATCGAGCCCTGCATCGGGCTCCCTACTCAGTGGGGAGCCTGCTTCTCCCTCTCCCTCTGCCTGCCATTCTGCTTATCTGTGCTCTCTCAGTATGTGTCTGTCGAATAAATAAATAAAATCTTTTAAAAATGCCAATGGTATTTTAATAGGGATAACATTGAAAGTGTAAATTGCTCTGGGCAGGATAGACATTTTAACAATTTTTATTCCTCCAATCCATGAGCATGGAATGTTTTTCCATCTTTTTGTGTCTTCCTCAATTTCTTTCATAAGTGTTCTGTAGTTCCTAGAGTATAGGTCCTTTACCTTTTTGGGTAGGTTTAATCCTAAGTATCTTATGGTTTTTGTTGCTATTATGAATGGAATCAATTCCTTAATTTCTCTTTCTATAGTTACATTGTTAGCGTATAGAAAAGCAACTGATTTCCGTGCATTGATTTTGTATCCTGCCACATTGCTTCTGCACAGCAAAGGAAATAGTCAACAAAACTAAGAGGCAACCCACGGAATAGGAGAAGATATTTGTAAATGGCCTTACAGATAAAGGGCTGATATCCAAGATCTATAAAGAAGTTCTCAAACTTAACACACAGACAATAAATAACCCAGTCAAAAAATGGGCAGAAGACATGAACAGACACTTCTCTAAAGAAGACATACAAATGGCTAACAGACACATGAAAAAATGCTCAATGTCATTAGCCATGAGGGAAATACAAATAAAAACCACAATGAGATACCACCTTACAGCAATTAGAATGGCAAAAATTAACAAAACAGGAAACAACAAATGTTAGCAAGGATGTGGAGAAAGGGGAACCCTCTTACACTGTTGGTGGGAATGCAAGCTGCTACAGCCACTCTGGAAAACAGTAATGGAGGTTCCTCAAGATGTTACAAATAGAGCTATCCTATGACCCAGCAATTGCACTACTAGGTATTTACCCCAAAGATACAGATGGAGTGAAAAGAAGAGGCACATGCACCCCAATGTTCATAGCAAGAATGTCCACAATAGCCAAACTGTGGAAGGAACTGAGATGCCCTTCAACAGATTAATGGATAAAGAAGATGTGGCCCATATATACAATGGAATATTACTCAGCCATCAGAAAGGATGAATAACCACTATTTGCATTGACATGAATGGAGCTGGAGGGGATTATGCTAAGTGAAGTAAGTCAAGCAGAGAAAGACAATTATCATATGGTTTCACTCATATGTGGAACATAAGCAATAGCACGGAGGACCACAGGGGAAGGGAGGGAAATCTGGGAAACCTGAAGAGGGAAGAATCAGAGAGGGAGATGAACCATGAGAGACTGTGGACCCTGGGAAACGAACTGAGTGTCTCAGAGGGGAGGAGAGTGGGGGGAGGGGGTAACAGGGTGATGGGTATTAAGGAGGGCACGTGTTGTGATGTGCACTGGATGTTATATATAACTAATGAATCATTAAACACTACATCAAAAACTAATGATGTACTTATACAGCAGCTAACTGAATATAATAAAAAAACAAATAACTAAAATTGGAAATGAAATGGGACATTACCATTATACTACATAAATTGAAAAAACTGTAAGAGTCCAATAAACAATTATAAACCAACAAACTGGATAACTAGATGAAAGGAGAAATTCCTCTAAATCATAAAGAAATAGAAAACCTGAACAGATCTAAAACTAGTAAGGAGACTAAATCAGTAATCAAAACCATCCCATCAAAGAAAAGTCCAAGACCAAATGGATTCATTAATGAAGATAACACCAAACATTTATAGATGAGATAACACAAATCCTTCTCAGACTTTTCCAAAAAATTGGAGAAAGGAACACTTCCTAACTCATTCGATGAAGTCAGCATTACCCTGATACCAATGCCAGACAAAGACCTCACAAATAAAAGAAAATACAGACCAAAAACTTCAATGAATATTGATGCAAAAACTCTTTAAAAAATCACCAGAAAATCAGATTCAGCAACATGTTAAAAGGATTATACACAATCACCAAGTGGAATTTGTTTCTGAGATATAAAGATTATTCAACCATAAAAAACAATCACTGTTAATAGAATGAAGAAACAAAGCCACATGATCATCTCACTTGAAAAAGAAAAAGTGTTTGACAGTATTCAATACTCTTCCATGATAAAAAGACTCAACAAATTAAGAATACAATAAACTACCTCAATATAATAAAGGTAATATATGAAAAACCCACAGCTAACATCATAGTAAAACAGGAAAAACTGAAAGCTTTTTCTCTAAGATGAGGAATAAGAAAAGTCTGCCTAGTTTTGCTACTTGTACTCAACATAGTACTAGAAGCTATAGCCAGAGCAATTAGATAAGAAAAAGAAATAAAAGCATCCAAATTAGAAAGGAAGAAATAAAATTATCTCTGCATATGACATGATCTTATACGTAGAAAAACCCTAAATATTCTACAAAAATGTGTTAGAACCAATAAACAAATTCAATGAAATTACAGATACAAAATTGACATGTAAAAATCAGTTGCATTTCTATGCATCAACAATGCACAATATGAAAAGTAAATTGAGAAAATAATTCTATTTATATAGCATTAAAAAGAATAAAATACTTAGGAATAAAGTTAACATAAGAGATGAAAGAATTTTGCCTTGACAAATACAAAACATTGCAGAAAATTAAATAAACACAAATAAATGAAAAGACATTTTGGTTCGTGGCTTAGAAACTTAATATTGTTAAGATGTAAGACTATCCAAAGTGATCTCTATACAGTCAATAAAATCTCCATCAAAACCCCAGCAGCATTTTTTGCTGAAAGAGAAAAATCCATCCTAAAATTCATATGGAATCTCAAGGCACCCTGAGTAGCCAAAACAACCTTGAAAATGGAGAACAAAGTTGGAAGTCTCACATTTCCTGATTTTAAAGTTTACTACAAAGCTATGGCAATTAAAACAATGTGGCACTGGCATAAAAACGGACATATAGGACAATGGAATAGAATAAAGATTCTAGAAAAAAATCCTTGTATATATGGTTCAATGACTTTTGACAAAGGTCCCTAGACTGCTCAATATGGAAAGGGCAATCTTTAGCAAATGGTGTTGGGAAAACTAGATATCCACCTACAAAAGAATGAATTTAAATCCTTACCTTACACCACATACAAAAATTAACTCAAAATGTATCAAAGACCTAAGTGTAAGAGCTAAAACTATACAACTCTTAGAAGAAGAAAACATAGGAGGGAAGTTTCCTAATATTGGATTTGGCAATGATTTCTTGAATACAATACCAAAAGTGCAGGCAACAAAAGAAAAAAATACGTCAATTAGACTTCATCAAAATTTTAGAAAATTGTGCATCCAAAAACACTATCTATAGAGTGGAAAGGCAACGCAGGAAATGGGAGAAAATATCTTCAAATCATATAGCTAATAAGGGATTCATAACTGGAATACATAAAGAACCCTATGGCTCAAAAAACAACAACAAAAAGCAACCCAATTCTGTGTTTGATTCCAGAACTTCTGTAGCATCCACTGTGACATTTGTGGCAGTAACAAAATCAAAGTGAGTGCCTAATAAGTATCCCTTGAGGAACTTGGGCTTTGCTTGATTATAATACATCATCTAAAGGGATAAATACTACCCCACCTGCCCTGGGAACAGCTCTGGTCCTCCTTCTTTGACCTAATTTCTTATCACTTTCTGTTTTTAAGATTTTGGGGTAACGTTGACAGAATCGTATTTGGTTTCTTTCCCCAGAAAGCAAACTTTCCATGTGGGAGGACCCCATCCCTGCTAGTACCCTTATTTTCTAACTTTCCTATTAGTATAAAGCATTCTCCTATGTTTCGAGGAGAATATCCACAGGGTAAATGTACTACATTTACCACAAGGTAAATGTAGGAAATAGAATGGTGGTTTCCAGGGGTTGGGGAATTAAGGAAACAGGGAGTTAGTGTTTAATGGGTACAGAGTTTTAGTTCTGGAAGATGAAAATGTCCTGGAGATCTATGGTGTTCATAGTTTCAAAACCCTGTAAAGGTGCTTAACAACACAGAATTGTACACTTAAAAATGGTTAAAATGGTAAAATTTTTGTTATGTATGTTTTACCACAATAAGTTTTTTAAAAGAGTGATTATTTATTTAGTATAACAAATCACCCCAAATGATTCCTTGAAGATTCAGGATACTTTTCCTTCCCCGGAGTTTCTTTAAATGATTTAAGAGAAGTGCTTATGTAGAATGTCTTCCAGCCTGGACAAACATGTTTTTCAATTGAGCACTCTCTCTCTCTCTCTCTGTCTCCTTCTCTGTCTCTCTCTCTCTCTCTCTACTTTTCCCATGTGCTTCCTCAGGTGACTCAAAACACATGTTATACCAATTGTCATGGTTTTCCCACTTGTGGGATAGATGGCATGTCTTCCAAAGCACCCCCCCAACACTCTCAACTGATGTAGGTGAAGGGAGCACCATGTATTCTTGTCCTTTGGGAGTGTGGATGGTGCACATTCTGCAAAGAAATTCTCTCTGCTTATTAATTTCAAACTGTTTCCACTCTAGAGGTTGATGATCAGCTGGAAAGTGGTTCTTAATGAGAAATTAATATTATTCTCTTCTGTGTACTTGGAAATATGTAAAGTACATTTTGGGTTGACATTTTACCCAGGGAGTTCTATGGCAAGTTTGCTAGGGAAATGGTGCTAGGATGTCAAAGCCCTGCAATATGCAAGGCAGTGCTATACAACCAAGATTCCCCCCCCCCTCGAAATGCTCTCAGTGCTCCAGTAAGATCAAGTAGCATTTGTAGTTTAGTAACTTCCTGTGGGGTAATTGGAAGCTATCATTTTATTCTTGATCTTTGTAGCTTCAGCCAAAACTGAGACAGGTAGGGCCCGTTTTACATCCTGTTATAGAGTAAAAAATGTTAACTCAGGAAGGAAAAATATGGAGTCCAAACTATTCATTTCATCTAACAGAAAATTAATAACTCTAGTGTCAGAGGGGCTGACATTAATTCTGCCATCACAAATGGTTGGTCCTATTTCAGAGTGTAATATTTCATGTAGCCATCATCTTCTTCATCATAAAAGAACATTTATGAATTTCTGGGCTTAACAAAATAAAATTGTGAATGCTCCTGGACCCAAAAGTAGTGTCATCATCCTAACCCTTGTAAATTATCAGAGAAAGAAAAGAATTGGCAGGATTGTCAGAGGATGGTGAGGCCCAAGGGAAAGCTGAGATATATAAATCACTCATCCCAACCCTATACTTTTTTGCATACACCACTATGGTGGTCCTTACCATGCTGTCAAGATAGGGAGACAATATCCCTGTTCATGTATCTTCCACTCCACCCTGCAAAGACTAAGGGGGAAAAATAAGACACAGAGAGAAGTCTTTTCTTAAAATAGATTCTGGCTACTTCAAGTATTAAATATTAGAAAAACAAATACTTGACATAGTATTCACATCTGGAAACTGACTCCTTACCATAAATACTGCAAAATTTTAAAAACAGAACCATTGAAAACAAAAGAAATTCAAACTGACAGCAGATATTTATGATGTTTCCTTGAAAGGCCATCTCCATCACTACAGAGATAAATCAATATTGGTTGTTCAAGATTTCAAATGTGTGAGGAAAGGGTCAAAGCAAGTGTAGCTTCTCAGTAAAGTGAAAGCAACAAAGACATTTGAAATAGGATAGATTCTGCAGGCTATGTAATCAGTCACATTCAAGCTAGTTACTTCTTAACATCTGCTGATATTTAACCATAATAATATACAACAATTACTTCCTTATATCAATGCCTATAAATTATAATTCTTACAATAAACCAACAAGGTAGGTAGTATTTTTCTTATCCTAGAGATGAGGAAATGTCAAAGGACATTTATTTAGTATATTTAGAAGCTGCTACACGCCAGGCACAATGTTAAGTGCTGGCTGGAGGTATGGTGAACTCTGGGGGCATATATAAAAATAGAAGGAGGAAGATAAAATACAGGGAAACCACTACATTTGTTAATTACAAATTGTTATGTACTGTGACATAAAGAAGTATTTGAGAAGAATAATAGATTACTTAATCAAAACTCATTGCAAACAACAGCACATATTCAGTAAAAACTGAAGAAATAGTGATTATAAGATCAAAGAGCTTGCAAAAGAGTAAGGAATTACCAGGACACAGAGGAGGAGAGCGAGAAAGGAAAGAAAAAAAGAAAGAAAGAAAGAAAGAAAGAAAGAAAGAAAGAAAGAAAGAAAGAAAGAAAGAAAGAAAGAAAGGAAGGAAGGAAGGAAGGAAGGAAGGAAGGAAGGAAGGAAGGAAGGAAGGAAGGAAGGAAGGAAGAAAGAAAGAAAGAAAGAAAGAAAGAAAGAAAGAAAGAAAGAAAGAAAGAAAGAAAGAAAAAAAGAAAGAGAAAGAAGAAAGAAAGAAAGAAGAGAGAAAAAGAAAGAAAGAAAGAAAGAAAGAAAGAAAGAAAGAAAGAAAGAAAGAAAGAAAGAAAGAAAGAAAGAAAGAAAGAAAGAAAGAAAGAAGCAAGGAGGAAGGAAGGAAGGAAGGAAGGAAAAAAGAGAGGAAAAAGAGGGGAAGAAGAGAGGAAGAAGAGAGGAGAGGAGGAAAAGGGAAGGGAAGCGAAGGGAAGGGGAGGGGAAGGAAGGAAGGGAGCAGAGAGGGGAGGGGAGGAAGGGGAAAGGAAAGGAAAAAGAAGAGAACAAAATTGGAAACCAAGAAAAGTATATACAAATGGGCACTACTTTTTCATGATTTTTTATCTCTGTTGTCCCATAAAAACGTCAAAAGCATAGTTAAGAGATCAACTTTACTTTTGGTGATTTCATGAGGGAAAGAGGACAGACATAGCCCAGCACTGTCACAGGATGGAGAGTCTGATAGGACCCAATAATGTAGGAACATAACAGCAACATGGAATGAAAATAAGTGGGAGAAGGACTAATTCTTGGGAGGGACTGCAGCCAGGGTTCAAATCACATGGATCTCCCAGTGAATCTCAAACCTTGGATTTGTTTGAAGATGTAGTTGAGCTAATACTTGCCTTAGGAGCCTGGGAGAAGCAAATGCAAATCTTCCCTGAAGTAAAACATTTATTCAAATTATTCCTACAAATACATTTTTATGAGATGACCAGCACAGTGTCAAAGATAACCAGATAACCATGACTATGGCAACGACTATTATTAATTCTGTCTGACTTCAAAGGCCTTGCTCTTTTACTATGAAGGCACCATGAAAAAGAACCAAATGATAAAAGAAGCTTATGCTCAAAATATTTAGTTGTTAAATTGTCAAATAACCCTTAAAATATTCTTATTCTTACAAGTTTAGAGAAAAAAAGATAACCTTAAAATGTCAACAGGAAACAAGAAATAAAACATGATGTAACATCTATAGTGAATGAATGAAACTAACCTTCTAATACTAAAATACAATAACCAAATCCAATCATCTTAGTTACCCTATTTGGATGCCACTGAGTTTCTTGAATCTGTGTATCAATGCTTTTGTTTTATAAAGGAAAACTCTGTCGTTATCTCTTCATTGTTTCTTTTCTTCTCTTCAGAGACCTCAATTTTTTTTTTATTATTATTATTTTTGTTAAGGCTTGATCTGCCAGATGTCTTCACACTCTTCCATATTTTGAATCTTTGTGTCCTTGGGTAATATTCTAGGTGATTTCTTCTCATTTATTTTCTAGTTTACCAATTCCCTTATGGCTGTGTCTAATCTCATATGAAATCGACACTTTGAATGATTCAGTGTATAGCCATTCTTCGGTTACTCTTTCTATATAATGCTAAATTCTGCCAGAGCCACAAATGATTTCTGCTATTGTCCCCAACCCCAAGAAACAAATGTGGGTTGAAAATGAACCAAAAGACCATACAAGATAATAAAAACAAGTTCCCAAATGTGTGGCACAGATGCAGAGGACTTTGGAAGGCTGGAAAGGAGAAAAAGGTCAAGATGGCCTCAAGGCCTCAGGCCAGGATTCGCAGAGGAAGTGGGAGAAAGAGGTTTTGGAGCTGAGCAATATTTAGACAGCTGGAGGAAGGCAGGCCATGAGAGCTGATCCTTGACTAAGCAGATTTGTAATATAGCAGATCTTGCTCAATCTGGAGATGATGAGATTAGGTTATAATTTACTTCCTTCCAGCAGGAATCTATTGAAAGACAGACTCTGGCAACTTCTCAGGATGCAAGATACTGCACAGGTCCTGCTTGGACCATTGACAACCCACAAGTTAATAATCAGAGTAAAGAGACAATAAGTAAAGGCTCTTTGATGAACATCCTCTGAAAGGAATCAGAATTATATCCCTTTTGATTCATGTTTCCTTCTTAACAACAGAAATGTTAGGGAAATGTTAGGGAAGCTAGCACACATACTGTGTTTCAGTATAAGCTCGATTTCTCATAGCTAGATGTATTTATTTGCTGATTTAAAATTCTCCCACAAACCTGTGTGACTTTCAGCACAGAAATATATAGTAAAAGAGCAAGGGCTTCGAAGTCAGACAGAATTAATAATAGTCATTGCCATAGTCATAGTCTGCTAGGCACGGTGTTGAATGGAAGCTGAGGCTCCAAAGGGTTAAGTGACTTACCCTACATCACACAGTGGAAATTTCAGGTTCAAACAGGCTGGCTCAAAATCTGTGTCTCTAACCAGTATTCTAACTTCTCCACATGACTGCAGACTTCAACACTGGGTGAGCTCAGGCAAGGAAGAAAGTTGGACTCGGTTTTGTCATTTGCACAGGGGAGACCATGAGATGTTCTCAAATGACTCGAAGTATCACATGAAAATATACCAGACATGTGCTTGCCCAGCAGATGCCATCAAAGAATGGAAACTTTTTTTTCCTTTGAAACCCAGTGGCCCAGAGAAAAGAGAGTTACTCTGACGTGTTATTGCTTCGATTTTATTACCTCAGGGAGTAAAAATAATGACTGGCAATTATAGCAATATCAAGTAAGGGGGGGTTGGTGTACATTTCCCATGACTTTTATTTCTGCCAGATTCTCCGACTTTTATGACTCATTCCTAAAATGGGGGCTTTGAAACTTCATCAACCCTTCAGACCCTTACTCATCAAGGGACTCTAAAGAACATTCCTCACCAGGAGTTAATCATTTATTTTAAAACTACATTGTTAATTCATCGGCGATGGGACATAGAAAAGAAAGAGTCCGATTCTTTTTCTTTTTTAGAACAGCTGTGTCCCTACACCCCCGGCAGCTGCATTACAAATTGCTCAGCCATTAAGTGATTATTTCCTCATCATAAGAGCAGATGGGATAGCCTCCCTCCCTCCCCAGGACAACCCCCATTTCTTCCCACCCCCCCACTCCAGCCTACTATACAAGTAGAATATTGGTTTATTTTTTATAACTGAAGATTGTCACTGCTATAGAAGTAGAGTATTGGTTTGCTTTTTATAACTGAAGATTGTCACGAGGCATTCTGATCACTGTTTATTTTTCAACAGCCCTTAAATGCAATGAAGTAATGACTTAAGAGTACAAAATGCTAGATCTTGAAACAACATGAAATATTATCTAAGACTCTTCCCTTATTTTGTGAGCAGGATACTTAAGTATAGAGAACTGATTTGTTCAAGATGCTGCTTAGAGACAGAGCTGAGTCTTGGATTCAGGTCTTACTACTTTCTGGCCCAAGGAAGGACTTTTTTGCACTATTCCACAGAAATGGGTGTGGACCATGAACTTGCCTCATTTTCCTATAGTCATGTGTTGTCTGGTGTCTAAAGAAACAGATACAATGAGTGACATTTTCTCTTCCTGTAGGAAAGAGGAAAACATCAAAATCTTAGCAGTCTGTATATATTTGTTTGGTATAATTGACATACAACATTATATTAGCCTCAAGTGAACAACATGATGATTTGTTATTTGTGAAATGATCACCTCAGTAAGTGTAGTTAATATCCATCACCACACATACTTACAATTTTTGTGTATGAGTATGATGAGAACTTTTAAGATCGACTCTCTTAGCACCTTTCAAATATACAATACAATATTGTTAACTATCGTCACCATGCTGTACATTATATCTCCAAGACTATATTCATTTTATAACTGAAAGTTTGTACCATTTGACCCCCTTCACCCATGTTACCCATTCTCTACTCACTGCCTCTGGCATCTACCAGTCTATTCTCTGTTATCTAGGAGCTGGGCTTCTGTTTGTTTGTTGTAGATTCCACATATAAGTGAGATCATACAGTTTTTGTCTTTCTCTGACTGATTTAATTTAGCATAATTCCCTCTAGGTCCATCCATTTTATCAAAAATGACAGGATTTCCTTTTTTATGACTAAGTAATATTCCTGTGTGTTTGTGTGTGTGTATGTGTGTGTGTGTGTGTGTGTGTGTGTGACATTATCTTTATCCATTCATCCATCAGTGGACACTTGTCTTGCTTCAGTGAATATGGGGGTGCACAGACCTTTTCAAGTTCGCATTTTTGCTTCCTTTAGATACATACCCAGAAGGGTAATTGCTGGATCATATGGTAGATCTATTTTTAATTTTTTACTTATACTCAAAGATATCACCAATGTTTATGTCATCATCCACCCCAAACTCAGTCAAAGTCAAGGAAAGTTCACATTTTACAAGTAAACAGAGAACTTTGGAAGATGAAATCTGCCAACAACTACTGGCCGGCCTGTATTTAGAGTTCAATCAACTTTTAAGTTCTTCCTCTACCCCACATCTTTTCTATCTTTCAAGATTTTCACTTCCAAGGTCCCTCAGAACAGTGATTTTTTGATGTATGTCAATTAATTCTCCATTAAAGTGGGAAAAATAATGTTTTTAAAAAGGAAGGAAAAAAAGACTGGTGATTTTTCAGCTGGGTACATTTCACATGGCTCTAAGTGTATGGTCCATAGAGCCAGCCAGTGCATGCATTCCAAGGATCTAGGAGTGGGAAGGGTGCGTTTTTAAAGTGCAGATTCCCTGGCTTCTCCTTAAACATGCAGAAGTGTGATTTCTGGGGGGGTGTGGGGGAGAGATTAGAAATAGGAATCAGCATACATTTTCCCTTTTGGATCTGCCTTCACAACTTCAGGTAACCTGCATATAGATACAAACAAGATAAGGTCCGTGCTGAAAAGGCATTCTGCAGGTGCTCCAGAGGGCACTGCACTCCCTTCTTCCATGACCACACTGCATGGGTTAGTGCCGGCATCTGCTTGAAGGATCCTGTCTCCAGCTTGGAATTGTCCATTTTCACCCAAGATTAAATTTTTCACTCCTTGTCCCTGAGTTTCATAGAGTTCCTTGTAAAAATGACTTCCCTCAGCTTTCATGCTTAGCCTTTCTCTTTGTTGGGATCTGACTAGAGTCTGGGGACACAAATGCTATTTGCCAGTAGCTCAATTTTTGGCCCCACATGACACCACAAATATCCTCCTTTGGGTCATCTCCCCCCAGCCCCACCCACATGGAACTCATAAGCGTCATGGGCTTCCCTGGACACAGAACTCAGAAGGACTGAATCCCAATTACTGTGCCAATGGAGTATCCTGCTCTGCTCATTTTCACTTGCAGAACTTCATTACTTTAAAAATTGCCTTGTGCCTTGTATCCCCATTTCATTTACTCATGTCCATTCTTCACGTACATTTGAGTGAAATGCATGACAACATACTAACAGGAAAAGAGAAATGTAATAGGGAAATGTAAAAGTACAGAAACAAAATTAGGGACACGAGAAAATTCTAAACAACAATGAGAGAATGGAGAAATAGAGGCAGAAGGACAGACAAGACATGCGCCAGGTAGAAAAAGGCAACAGGAATGCACAAAGAGATGAGAAGCAGGCAATAGCATGATGATCACATTAGCTAATATTTATTGAACATTTATGCCATGTCAACACCTGTGCTATGTGCTTTGCTTGCAAATCTTGGCTAAGTGCCACAATAACCATATTAAATAAACACTGTTTTGATTTTCATTTTGTATTAGAGCAAGTGCAGCCTAACCAGGCTTGGTACACACAGTCTATGCCTGTTAAGGTAGAGGAATACTCCCATACCATTGGTGAATGACACCTGACCCTCTCCTGCACTCTGGCTGCTCCAGGTCCTCTGGGTCACCTCCCTTTTGACTATTGACTTCCCCTTTGCCCTTTCTCCTCCTTGCTTCCCCATGAGCCAGTGACTCAAAGCCCTGGTACAGCAAGTATCTTCAGTATCTGCTCCTGGTTTATGCTGCCATCTGGTTGTGCCTCACCACTTTTATATATTTTGACGATCATCCTGGTTAAAAATTAAATATTCCAGCTACTAAGTGGTAAGCTAGGGTATGAACTAAGACAGAAATTGCTGGCAAAAATAAGAGCCAGATGGAATATGTTCTACAAAGCAATAGAAATACTGAACTGAATTTTTTAAAAGGGACTTTAAAATGGTCATGTGATGAATGACTTTGACAAAGTCAAAGGGTCAGATAGGAACTAGAAAATGTGTAGTGTTTGCCCCCCCTTTCCTTCCAGCTAATGGGAAAACAGATTCCATGGTTTTCCCAGTCATCACAGTGGGTGTGCCCAAGCTGGAGATTGCCAGACCCCCTTGTCTCTGCTCTCTCCAGCCTTGCAAGAACCATGAAATCATTTTCCATACTCTGTTGATAGCCCATGGCAGAGACCATGATAGCAACATACTAGAAAAAAGAGCAACTGAAAAAAATGCAAATGTAATAGATGTGTTTAAATTAAGGAAACAGCAATAAAAACTCGAGGTAAAAAATGTTAAGCCTTAGTTACAGCACCAAATAATTTACATACTTCCCACCAACCCTCAAATTCAGATCTTTAAGCATAAGAAATACGTTATACAGACCTGATAATGAAAAATCTATATTCCATGATTTGCAACCTGCTGGCTATGTTATGCCAAGTACATGTTAAGCAGGGCATTCTTCAACACAATTGCATGCAATTTCTCCCTATTCTAATTGTGTTTTGAAAATACATCTTTCTATCTCTTTCATGCACACCAGACCACTTTGCATTTTCCCTAAAGCATGCAGTAAAATAAAACAACACTGCTGAGTTTTTATTTTGCTATGTACCCAAGAATCCAGAATAGAAGTATAAAGGGGACAGGCAAGTGCCTCTTTTATGTGAGCCCCCAGGTCAGATTTTGGAATTTCTTAATTGTTTCCAAGGTTAAGATTGTAAATACAGTAATAGCAACCTGGCACACAAAGATAAATGTCTAAGACAGTGACTCTCCACCAAGGACAATTTTGCCTACCTCTCCAGGGAATATTGGACAATGTCTGGTGATGTTTTAGGTTGTCACACAAGGAGGAGGGGACTGGCATGTAGTGGGTAAAGGCCAGAGATGCTCACAAATATCATACAACTCTTATACCTGACAAGTCAAAGAGTTTTATTTGGAAAGACTGGTTTAGGTGAAGGAAATCTATAATGTGCTCTTGTCTATGGGAGCCATGGCTGATTTCCACAAGTGCTCTTGTCATGTGAACTGTCACCCTAGAGGTCGAGGTAGCCTCCTCCACTTGGAAGGCTGAGATCAGAACCCACACATGGGTGTGGAGGCCAAGCCAGGCAAAGACAGCCTAGTCAATCTACCAACAACAGAAAAAGTCACTTAGGTGGCAGCAGCAAAGTCCTCAGAGAATGTGAAGGAGATCAAGTTGAAATCTCAAATTCAAGAGCAGAAAAGTCCAAAGATTGGTGGCAAGGCCAAAAGTCTTGAGTGTGATTGAACAAATGTGGAGGGAGGACAGCTTGTAGCAACAAAGGGTTTGGACTACTAGGAGGTTATCTACCTACCTATCATCTATCTCTCAGCTGTCATCCATCCCTCTGTTGATCCCATTACCTTTTGTCTCTTTGCCCATTCAAGACCAACTCTTACAAAAATGTGGACAATTAAGGGGCGGAGGAAGATGGCGGAGGAGTAGGAGACCTGGATTTCGTCTGGTCTCAGGAATTCAGCTGAAGAGGGATCAAACCATTCTGAACACCTACGAACTCAACAGGAGATCGAAGATAAGAATAGTAACAACACTCTGAACAGAAAAGCGACCACTTACTGGAAGGTAGGACGTGCGGAGAAGTGAATCCAAGGCGATATTCGGGAGGATAGACGGCGGGGGAGGGGGCCTCCGTCGGCCGCTTCTGGCAAGTGCTAGAGCCGCGGAGCACAAAATCGGAACTTTGAGAAGTCGGCTCCACTGAGGGACGTCGGCTAAGTGGGAGGTGGAACCCTCGCAGGACAGTGTGGACTCAGGACCCTCAGAATCACAGAAAGACCGGGGGTGCCTGAGTGCAGCAGAGCTCCCAGGTATTGGAGCGGGGAAGCCGGCTGCAGAGACGGAGCTGAGGCACCGGCTTGCAGCTTGGGGTTGCCATAGACTGTGATCCGGGGCCCAGTCGGGCCACTGCTCCTCCAGCAGGGACCCAACAAGCGGCAGAGCCAAGGAGACTCCCTTCCCTCCCACAGGAGGAGCGGCATGGGAGTGCACCGCAGAGATCTGCTGGGTTTGGAGACTCCACATGGGGTCAGGTGCCAGAGATAGAAATGCTCGGTCACGGGCCGGGTGAGCACGGAGTGCAGCTGGAGACCGGGGAGACGGGAGTGACTGCTTTTCTCTGGGGGCCCACTGAGGAGTGGGGCCCCGAGTTCTCAGCTCCTCCGGGCAGAGATTGGGAGGCCACCATTTTCACCCTGTTCCTCCAAAGCTATGCCAAGAGCTTGCAGGGAACAAAAGCTCGTGAGAGCAAAACCAAGCAGCTTGCTTAGCCCGGACCAAAAAGGGCAGGGCAATTCCGCCTCCGGCAAAGACATTTGGGAGCCACGGCAACAGGCCCCTCCCCCAGAAGATCGTTGCGAACAGCCAGCCAGCCAAGACCAAGTTTACCGATCAAGGAGAACGGGAGAACTCCAGCGCCAGGGGAATACTGCACATAGAATTCATGGCTTTTTTACCATGATTCATTAGTTTTTCAAAGTTAATTTTTTAACTGTTTTTCGGGTATTTTTTTGAATTTTTCTTTTTCCCTTTTTCAACCAACATCTTATCAATCTCTTTTTTAAAAAAACATTTTTTATTTCTCATTTTTAGAGTCATATTTTATCCCTTGATAGTAGTTACCCTTATTTTTGGCATATATATATATATAAGTTCTTCCTTCTTTAAAATTCTGAGATACAGTTTCTTCTAACAGATCAAAATATACCCTAAATCACTAGTGTATGGCTTTGTTCTAGTCTCCTGCCTGATCACAGTCTCTCCCATTTTTTTTCTTTTCTTTTTTCTTTTTTTTAAATCTTCTTCTTTCTTCTTTCAAACAACTTCTTATCAATTCCTTTTATGAAACCTTTTATAAGTTTCATCTTTACAGTCATCTTCCATCCCTTCATTGTATCAACCCTTATTTTATACATATATAAGTCTTTCTGCCTTTAAAATTTTAGGAGGCACTTTCTTCTAACAGACCAAAATACACCCAAAATCTAGTGTGTGGCACTGATCTATGCACTAGCCTGATCATATTTGGTCATATTCTGTTTTTTTTGTTTTGTTCTGTTTTTGTTTGTTTTTATATTTTTATTTTTATTTTTTTTCTCTTTCTTTTTTCTTTCTTTCCCTTTCTTTTCCCCTGGTTTCAGGTCTTTTCTGAGTTGTATAGAGTATATTTGTGGGGGATGTTGTTAACCTGTTAGCATTTTGTTCTCTCATTTATCTGTTCTCCTCTGGACAAAATGACAAGACAAAAAAAATCACCTCAGCAAAAAGAACAAGAGGTAGTACCGTCTGCCAGGGACATACTCAATACTGACATTAGTACAATGTCGGACCTAGAGTTAAGAATCATGACTTTAAAGATACTAGCTGGGCTTGAAAAAACTGTGGAAGTTATTAGAGAAACCCTTTCTGAAGAAATAAAAGAACTAAAATATAACCAAGTCGAAATCAAAAAGGCTATTAATGAGGTGCAATCAAAAATGGGGACACTAACTGCTAGGATAAATGAGGCAGAAGAGAGAATCAGTGACATAGAAGACCAAATGATGGAAAATAAAGAGGCTGAGAAAAAGAGAGAGAAACAACTACAGGATCACAAGGGCAGAATTCGAGAGAGAAGCGATATGATAAGACGAAACAACATTAGAATAATTGGGATCCCAGAAGAAGAAGAAAGAGAGAGAGGGCCAGAAGGTATATTGGAGCAAATAATAGCAGAGAACTTCCCTAATGTGGGGAAGGAAACAGGCATCAAAATCCAGGAGGCACAGAGAACCCCTCTCAAAATCAATAAAAATAGGTCAACACCCCGACATCTAATAGTCAAACTTACGAGTCTCAGAGACAAAGAGAAAATCCTGAAAGCAGCTCAGGAGAAGAGATATGTAACCTACAATGGTAGAAACATTAGATTGGCAACAGACCTATCCACAGAGACCTGGCAGGCCAGAAAGGACTGGCATGATATCTTCGGAGCACTAAACAAGAAAAATATGCAGCCAAGAATACTATATCCAGCTAGGCTGTCATTGAAAATAGAAGGAGAGGTAAAAAGCTTCCAGGACAAACAAAAACTAAAGGAATTTACAAACACAAGTGGGGGGACTTTAACACCCCCTGACTGAAATGGACAGATCATCTAAGCAAAAGATCAACACGGAAATAAAGACATTAAATAACACACTGGACCAAATGGACTTGCCACCCCAGCTTTCTTTTGGTGTCCATTAGCATGGTAAATGGTTTTCCACCCCCTCACTTTCAATCTGGGGGTGTCCTTGGGTCTAAAATGAGTCTCTTGCAGACAGCATATTGATGGGTCTTGTTTTCTAATCCAATCTGATAGCCTGTTTCTTTTGATTGGGGCATTGAGCCCATTTACATTCAGGGTAACTATTGAATGGTATGAATTTAGTGCCATTGTATTGCCTGTAATGTGACTGTTACTATATATTGTCTGTGTTCCTTTCTGATCTATGCTGCTTTTAGGCTCTCTTTTTGCTTAGAAGACCCTTTTCAATATTTCTTCTAGGGCTGGTTTCGTGTTTGCAAATTCCTTTAGTTTTGGTTTGTCCTGGAAGTTTTTTATCTCTCCTTCTATTTTCAATGACAGCCTAGCTGGATATAGTATTCTTGGCTGCATATTTTTCTCGTTTAGTGCGCTGAAGATATCATGCCAGTCCTTTCTGGCCTGCCAGTTCTCTGTGGATAGGTCTGTTGCCAATCTAATGTTTCTACCTTTGTAGGTTACATATCTCTTCTCCCGAGCTGCTTTCAGGTTTTTCTCTTTGTCTCTGAGACTCGTAAGTTTGACTATTAGATGTCGGGGTGTTGACCTATTTTTATTGATTTTGAGAGGGGTTCTCTGTGCCTCCTGGGTTTTGATGCCTGTTTCCTTCCCCACATTAGGGAAGTTCTCTGCTATTATTTGCTCCAATATACCTTCTGGCCCTCTCTCTCTTTCTTCTTCTTCTGGGATCCCAATTATTCTAATGTTGTTTCGTCTTATCGTATCGCTTCTCTCTCGAATTCTGCCCTTGTGATCCTGTAGTTGTTTCTCTCTCTTTTTCTTAGCCTCTTTAATTTTCCATAATTTGGTCTTCTATGTCGCTGATTCTCTCTTCTGCCTCATTTATCCTAGCAGTTAGTGTCCCCATTTTTGATTGCACCTCATTAATAGCCTTTTTGATTTCGACTTGGTTAGATTTTGGTTCTTTTATTTCTCCAGAAAGCGTTTCTCTAATAACTTCCACAGTTTTTTCAAGCCCAGCTAGTATCTTTAAAGTTATGATTCTGAACTCTAGGTCCGACATCGTACTAATGTCAGTATTGAGTAGGTCCCTGGCAGACGGTACTACCTCTTGTTCTTTTTGCTGAGTGTGATTTTTTTCATCTTGTCATTTTGTCCAGAGGAGAATAGATGAATGAGAGAACAGAATGCTAACAGGTTAACAAAGTCTCCAGCAAATATACTCTATACAAATCAGAAAAGACCTGAAACCAGGGGACAAGATAGGGAAAGAAAGAAGAAAGAGAAAAAAAAAAAAGGAAAAATAAAAATATAAAAACAAACAAAAACAGAACAAAACAAAAAAAAAACAGAATATGATCAAATATGATCAGGCTAGTGCATAGATCAGTGCCACACACTAGATTTTGGGAGTATTTTGGTCTGTTAGAAGAAAGTGCCTGCTAAAATTTTAAAGGAAGAAAGACTTATATATGTACAAAATAAGTGTTGAGACAATGAAGGGATGGAAGATGACTGTAAAGATGAAAATTATAAAAGATTTTATAAAAGGATTGATAAGAATTTGTTTTTAAAAAGAAAGAAGAAGATTTAAAAAAAGAAAAAAGAAAAAAAAGGGAGAGAATGTGATCAGGCAGGAGACTAGAACAAAGCCATACACTAGTGATTTAGGGTATATTTTGATCTGTTAGAAGAAAGTGTATCTCAGAATTTTAGAGAGAGAACAACTTATATATATATATATATATATATATATATGTCAAAAATAAGGGTAACTACTATGAAGGGATAAAATAGGATGTTGATGGACTCCTGTCTCACATTTAAGTCTTTCAACCTTTTTGAGTCTATTTTTGTGTGTGGTGTAAGGAAATGGTCCAGTTTCATTCTTCTGCATGTGGCTGTCCAATTTTCCCAACACCATTTGTTGAAGAGACTGTCTTTTTTCCATTGGACATTCTTTCCTGCTTTGTCAAAAATAAGTTGACCATAGAGTTGAGGGTCCATTTCTGGGCTCTCTATTCTGTTCCTTTGGTTTATGTGTCTGTTTCTGTGCCAGTACCATACTGTCTTGATGATGACAGCTTTGTAATAGAGCTAGAATTCTGGAATTGTGATGCCACCAGGTTTGCTTTTCTTTGTCAACATTCCTCTGGCTACTCGGGGTCTTTTCTGGTTCCACACAAATTTTAGGATTATTTGTTCCATTTCTTTGAAAAAAGTGGATGGCATTTGGTGGGGATTGCATTGAATGTGTAGATTGCTCTAGTTAGCATTGACATCTTCACAGTATTTGTTCTTCCAATCCATGAGCATGGAACGTTTTCCATTTCTTTGTGTCTTCCTCAATTTCTTTCATGAGTATTTTATAGTTTTCTGAGTACAGATCCTTTGCTTCTTTGGTTAAATTTATTCCTAGGTATCTTATGGTTTTGGGTGCAAAGATTGGGATCATTCCCTGCATATTTTCAGACCACAATGCTTTGAAACTAGAACTCAATCACAAGAGGAAAGTCAGAAAGAACTCAAAAACATGGAGGCTAAAGAGCATCCTACTAAAGAATGAATGGGTCAACCAGGTAATTAAAGAAGAATTTTTTAAAAATTCATGGAAACCAATGAAAATGAAAACACAACTGTTCAACATCTTTGGGATGCAGCAAAGGCAGTCCTAAGAGGAAGGTATATAGCAATACAAGCTTTTCTGAAGAAACAAGAAAGGTCTCAAATACTCAACCTAATCCTACACCTAAAGGAGCTAGAGAAAAAAAAGCAAATAAAGCCTAAACCCAGCAGGAGAAGAGAACTAATAAAGATCAGAGCAGAAATCCATGAACTAGAAACCAAAAGAACAGTAGAACAGATCAACGAAACTAGGAGCTGGTTCTTTGAAAGAATTAACAAGATTGATAAACCCCTGGCCAGACTTATCAAAAAGAAAAGAGAAATGACCCACATCAACAAAATCATGAATGAAAGAGGAGAGATCACAACCAATATCAAAGAAATACATACAATTATAAGAACATATTATGAGCAACTCTATGCCAGCAAATTAGATAACCTGGAAGAAATGGATGCATTCCTAGAGATGTATCAACTACAAAACTGAACCAGGAAGAAATAGAAAACCTGAACAGACATATAACCACTAAGGAAATTGAAGCAGTCATCAAAAATCTCCCAACAAGCAAAAGCCCAGGGCCAGATGGCTTCCCAGGGGAATTCTATCAGACATTTAAAGAACAATTAATACCTATTCTCCTGAAACTGTTCCAAAAAATAGAAATGGAAGGAAAACTTCCAAACTCGTTTTATGAGGCCTCCATTACCTTGATCCCAAAACCAGACAAAGACCCCATCAAAAAGGAGAATTACAGACCAAAATCCTTGATGAACATGGATGCAAAAATTCTCACCAAAATACTAGCCAATAGGATCCAAGAGTACATTAAAAGGATTATTCACCACGACCAAGTGGGGTTTATCCCTGGGCTGCAAGGTTGGTTCAACATCTGCAAATCAATCAACGTGATACAATACATTAATATAAGAAAGAACAAGAATCATATGATCCTCTCAATAGATGCAGAAAAAGCATTTGACAAAGTACAGCATCCTTTCTTGATCAAAACCCTTCAGAGTATAGGGATAGAGGGTACATACCTCAATATCATAAAAGCCATCTATGAAAAACCCACAGTGAATATCATTCTCAATGGGGAAAAACTGAGAGCTTTCCCCCTAAGGTCAGGAATGTGGCAGGGATGTCCACTATCACCACTGCTATTCAGCATAGTATTAGAAGTCCTAGCCACAGCAGTCAGACAACAAAAAGAAATCAAAGGCATCCAAGTTGGCAAAGAAGTCAAACTCTCACTCTTTGCAGATGATATGATACTTTATGTGGAATATCCAAAAGACTCCACCCCAAAACTGCTAGAATTCATACAGGAATTCAGTAAAGTGGCAGGATATAAAATCAATGCACAGAAATCAATGGCATTCCTATACACCAACAACAAGACAGAAGAGAGAGAAATTAAGGAGTCGATCCCATTTACAATTGCACCAAATCCTTAATTATTTTTAATTTCAATTTTTATTCAGAGCCTTTCAAGCAGGTTCAGCTACAGGCAAAGTGATCAAAATGATGAATGAGGATAAGTTTGCTTTGTTTTCCTACTCAAACTTCACCCTCTGCCTTCCCTGGGCTCTTGGAGATTTGGCACATCCCAGGCCAAGAGGAAATCAGATAAACTCAGTGCATGCCAAGTACACTGTGAACTGATTCTTCTCCCACATTATGACATCTAAAAAATATTCCCAATGTTGGTAACTCTTACTCCAAAGGCACAACAAAATTCTGGGGACTTAGGTAAAGGAAACTTTTGAGAAGAGGGCAATTTGTTTGTTTGTTTTGTTTTTTTAATTAAGTTCCAAAACTATGTGTGCATGAGCTATCAAGCCATGAAAAGACATGGAGGACACTTAAATGTGTATTCCTTGGTGAGAGAAGCATATCTGAAAAGGCTACAGACTGTCTGATTCCAACTCTATGATGTTCTAGAAAAGGCAAAACTCGGGAGAGAGTGAATGCTGGGGGTTGGAGTAGGGGGAAAGTGGAATAGCAGAGCACAGTGGATTTTTAGCACAGTGAAAATACTCTGTATGGTACCAAAATGATGAGTACTTATCATTAGACATTTGTCCAAATACATGGAATATACAACAACAATTAACTATAAACCAGGGACTTTGGGTGATGTTGATGTATCAGGGTAGGTTCATCCACTGTAACGAATGGACCACTCTGGTGGGGATGCTAATAATGGGGGAGGAGCTGTGCTTGTGTGGGCACAGGGGGTATGGAGTATTTCTCTGTATCTTCCCCTCAATTTTGCTTTGTACCCAAAACTGTTCTAAAAATATGAAGTCTTATTTTAGAAAAAGTTTTTAAGAGCTGTAAGAAACAAAGACAAAAGCAGGAACACAAATTCAGGGGCTGGTTTAATAATGCAGCAAGGTGTCTGGGATCAGACATAGAGCTGCTCAGAAGTGTTTGGCTTCCATTTAAATTCAAGCCTTCCCCCCTGTGCTATTACAGAATGCCCCCAAACTTATTCCTCTCTCTAGTTCCCTCCCACATATCCTTCTCCATGCTATATGGTGATAGAGAAAAACCACAGCTCTGACCCTACCTCAGCTTTTCTGGAGGTCTCTGAGATGAAGGTCAGACTTCAGCCTGGGACCTAGAGCTCCTCCATGTGGGGCTGCCCTGCTCCTCCCTGGCTCTTCCAGCCCCAAGAAACCAAGGCTCACTCCCAAGTAATCACTGCCTGTGGGGCTCCCATGTCTCTCCATGTCATTCTTCTGGCATTTCTGTACCTTGTGCACCACCTCTCTTCTCCTCTCCACCTACAAAATTCCCACTTCTCTGCAAGAGACACCTCAACTGTCAGCTCTTGTACTGGTCAACCAGGCTTAGTAAGGTACTCCTTCCCTTCCCTTCTATTCACATAGTAATTTTCATATTCGTAGTATTTTCTAAATGTATATATAAATACTCTGTCTTAGCTTTAACAAATCTGCTATAACAAATCACCCCGTAAGCAACAAGCATTTATTTCTCATAGTTCTGGAAGTTGGAAGTCCTAGATTAAGGTGGCAGCATGGTTGGGTTCATGATGAGGGCCTTCTCCCTGGTTTTAGACAGCTGCCTTCTTGCCCTATCCTCATATGGTGGAAAGATAGCTAGTTAGCTCTCTGGCCTCTTATTATAAAGGCACTAATGTCATTCACAAGGGTTCCACTGTTGTGACCTAATTACCTCCCAAAGGCCCCATCTCCTAATAGCATCACATGGGGATTAGGGTTGCAACATATGAATTTGGGGGAAACACACTCAGTCCATTGCACACTTTTATCTTATTTAATCATATATATATTTGTCTTTTTTTTTTTCTTTGCAAACTATACTATGACTTAATGGCACATCTGTCTTCTTCACTTTCCTGGTATAGGATTTGGCCTATCACTATGCACTCAATAAAAGGGAACGAATCATCAAAGTACAGTTTTTTTCCTGGCATTGAGCTCTGTGCTATAGAGGCCACACTGCAAGGAGATGGGCAAGTCACTGACTTTAAGTGACTTGCAGTATAATAAAGAAGAGGCAGAGAATTACTAATACTGTGGAGTATTTTGGTCTAGAAACACTAAAGCCAGTGATTTAGAAATTATTTCAGGTGAGCTCAAAGTAAGAATTTAATAAACATTTTTAGGGTGTTGGGTCTCCCATATGATATGTTTAGGTTGCAGACAAGTCAAAAAATAAATGATAAAAGGCAAGCTACTGCAAAAAAACAAAAACAAAAAACGTTACCTCCAAGGAGGTGTGTGTGTGTGTGTGTGTGTGTGTGTGTGTGTGTGTGTGTGTGTGTGTGTGAGCACCTTATTCATGTCAATGCTACTGGAAACAATTAATTTTTAGGCCATTTCTCTCTTTTATTATCATTTTTGTCTGGACAATTAAATACCAAGAGTGTAATGCATTGTTTGTTCTGGACACTGTGTTCAAGATTGTTGATTTTTTCAATATTCTACAGTTTTGTCTTTCCAATTCTCATTGATTTGTCACCTCCTGAGGGTGAAAAGGATTCACTTAAAGAACACTGAAGAAAGAGGTACAATAGAGAGCCTATTTAAATTAGTGAGGAGCACATTCAGGATACGTTTCTGAGACAACCATCTAGCTATTTAGAGCCAAATAAGTATGATATTGTGACTTTTAATAGGAAATACATATTTGGTCTTTCTCCAGCTTCTACCACAGAGGTTCTAAAATACTTGGAATTCCCTAAGTGGTGAGAGAGAGGAAGATGTTTTTGTTATGTTAATGAAGTGACTTTTGGAGTGTCCCCTAGGTCACTTAAGGATGGGAACTGGTTGCCAGGGGAAACAACCTTGTGACTGGAGGGTTGGAACTTGCAGATTCACCCCTTTATCTCTGGGGAGGAGATAGAGGCTGGAGGTTGAATTAATCACCAATGACCAATGATTTAATCAATCATGCCTTGGAAATGAAGCTCCCGTACAAACCCAAAAGGATGGGGTTAAGAAAGCTTCTGGGTTGGTGAACACCTAGATATTTGGGCAAAGGGGTACCCCTTGGAAAGGACATGGAAGCTCCTCACCCTTTCCCTCTACCTTGTCCTATGCATCTTTTCCCTCTGGCTGCTCCTGAATTTTATCTTTTTATAAGAAACCGGTAATCTAGTAAGTAAAATGTTTCTCTAAATTCTGTGAGCCTCTCTAGCAAATCAATCAGAACCCAAGGAGGGGGTCATTGGAAATTCCAATCTATAGCTGGCAGGTCAGAAGCACAGATGACTGGTGCCTAAAGAAGGGGGTGGCATCCTACAGGACTGAGGTAGGTAGTGTCAGAATTGAGTTAAATTATAGGACACTCAGCTAGAATTGGAGAGTTGCTTATTGGTGTGGGAAAACCCCTTCCTGACCCCCAGGGTGGACTTGGTGACCAGAAACCTTATAAGTTTAAATCCTTATCTCATACTTTGCATCAAGTTTAATTACTGATGTATAACATAAAATATAAAATAATATAAAATATAAAATAATTAAAATAGATATTAGTAAAAAATTTAAAAATAAAATAAAATAGATAATAAGTGAATTTTTTATACACCTGAAGTGTGAAAGGTCTATCTAGGTAAGGCTATCCAGTACAGATAAAAATAAAAATATTTATGAATTTAGATATGTAAATTAGAATTTTCTATGCAAAACTCCATCATAATGTAAAATGCAGAGAGTATAACAAAGTCGGAGAGACATATGGGTAGGGTGGTGGGGAAGAAGCTGTGTTTGAGAGAGTGGAAGTCAGAGGGAAAGGGGGAAATAGAGCACAGAAAATTTTTTCAAGAAGTTAGGTTGTACAACTCGAGTGGTCTTTGGAGGGAGGTGTGGAATGTGGAAGTCTTCTTTTAAAAGTGTTCTTTTCTAGGAATAGAAACTTATTGTCATTTTACTGAAAGGCTTTTGACTATTCATTCCTATATCCATAAACAAATTCTAAAATCTTCATTAACTAATTTGTAAATTCAAGGCAGAATTGTGAATCCACTTTCAGTTTACAGTTCAGTGCATCTATTACCCTTTTTTTAAAATTTTAATTAAAGGAGAGTCTTAATGTTTAAAAGCAGTTGGGAGAATCCAACTGAGGGGCTGAGGACCTCACCACCATACCTAATGGGACCTCCTCAGCCCTCACCGAACCTGTCCACAGCTTTCAACACTGTTCACTCTCCTTCTGGAAACACTTTTCCTGGCTTCCAGGGCACAACATTCTCCATATTTCTTTTCATCCTCTGGCTTCTCTTTCTCAGTAACCCTGGCAGGTACATCCTCCTGCACATAGCCTATCCGAATGGAGTTCCTCCAAGCTATGACAGAGGTCCCCCATCTTTCCTCACGACAACTCTGCAAGACAATCATGTCCACATCCCTAGCTTCAGGCACCATCTAAATGCTGATGACTCACAGATGTTGTTCATCCAGAGCCTCTTCTCAACTTCTCACCATATATTTGACTAGCCATTCAAAATCTCCATTTGGAGACCTGCCACATGAATCTTACCATGTCCAAATCAGAACCAAACTTTGAATGTCTTTGTACCCCAACCCAGCCATGTTCTGGTATTATTTCTGTGAATGACACTTGAATCTATTCAATCTCATAGGACAGAAAACTAGCAGCCATTCTTATTTTCATTTCCTTCATTTCCTTCAAACCTGAGATCATGATCTGAGGTGAAATCAAGAGTTGGAGGCTCCTCAGCTGAGAGATGGTTATAGCAATTTCCCATTGTTCTGAGAATCATGACAAGATTCTGAAGGTGGTCCTGCATGATCTACCAGTTTCTCCATTCTCCTCTTGCTTTATACTCCAAGCTGCTCTCTCACCTTGGCCACACTGGTCTTGTTTTAATTTTTCAGAAGGGCAATAATCCCTGCAGCTATGATGTCTTTTCGTGTGCTAGCCCTTCTATCTGGAATGCCCTTCCCCCACACAGCCCTCCCTACCTGCCTCTCATCCCCTGTCACATCTCAGGTCCATCATCACCTTCTCAATGACCTGATGAGTTTAAATCACGTTTCTATGTGCTATGTTGTCCAAGAACATATCACATTTCTTCATGGGATTTATCTCAGTCTGTTATTATTCAGTTATTGGTGTGATTATTTATATACTTGATTTACACCTATCTTCCCCACTAGTGCATGAATTTCCTGACAGAGCCTTGCTTGCTCTTCTAACAAGTATATTCCAGCACAAATAAGTGCTATAGTGACCAGCACAAAATAAGACTGTAGTAAATGATGAATGTACGAATAAGTGGATAAATAAATGGAATCAGTGAAATAACGAGCCAACCTTAGACAAAACTGCCAAATACCTCTATGCTTTTTCACTTATATGCAGAATCATAGTGAAGATAAATTGAGAAAATATTTGTAAAAATTAATAACTTAAATTGCTGAAAGCACCATTTAACCTAAATGGACATGTTGCTGATGGCTTGTCTTCCCATTCTCCCTCTCCATGAAGTACACTTGACAGAGCTCCAAGCAAACATTGTCCATTCACAATTGTAAGCTAGAGCATCCGCAGGCTGGCTCAGGATCCTGACTTCCACAGGGTTCATTGTTTAGGTTTTAAAGCTTAACATGACATTGAGAACGATACTTGGTTGATTTGATTATTTCTAATCCTTTCCAATGTTTAGAGTAAGCAGAATTCACAAGCTTAAAAAATCTTGTTCAACTAGGAATCTAGGGAATAGGAACTTATTCCAAAAGACATTTGTTTCAATGTCAGGGTGTGGAGCAGACAGAGCTGAGTGTTTAAGGCCAAGTCCATCCATGTGTTTTAGTGTCCAGATCATGTGCTTGAATACTCACACCCTGACACACACATACTCACACCAAAACAAGGGGAAAACAGTAAACCCTGGGTGGCTCCTGTGTCTGGGGATTAAGAAACAAGAGTCTTTTCTGAATGTTAATCTTGGGAGCCACCAGGTGACCCTGCCTTTTTGAAGGTCCTGACCAATGATGTAGGCAACATGATTTAGTATTTTAGCAAAGAAATGCTGATGGTTTCTTGATTGTCATTCTGTTTCTACTCTTTAACTTTGAGCCACACCTACAAGAAAGTTAATGAATCTCAAAATCATCGAAAATGCCTGAGGACCATAAGACAGACATCAGAGTGGTGTTTGCCACTTTTTCCGGTTTACTTTCCCTGTTGTTCAGATTTAGTGAACTTTAGTGAAAAATTCTCAAATTTAATGATTTTTATCTTCTGTCATCTCCACTCAACTATTGAACTATCTGGCAAGTTTTTATGTTATTGTATTTTGTGGTTCCATAATTTCCATTTTGTTCTTTTTTATAACTCCTACTTCTTTGATGAGATTTTCTTTTTAAAATTTGTTTTAAGAGAATTTGTAGTTGATTATTGAAGCATTTTTATGATGAGTGTTTTTAAATCCTTGTCAAATAATTCCAGCATCTGATTTATCTCTGTGTGGTGCCTGTTGATTGCTTTTTCTCTTTCAAGTTTCAATTTCCTTGGCTCTTGCATGATGAGTACAAGAGGTATAATTTTCTATTGTATCCTGGAGATTTTGCCTATTACTTTAAGAGACTAGGGGTCCCCTTCAAATCATTTATGTTACCTGGCAGTTGCCTGTTTCGGTTTAGCACATAGGTCTTGGCCAGCTTTTGTGGGCTGTGGTTCCAGTGGTGATAGACTCCTCTCCTACCTCCTGCTGCCTCCCTAGATTACTTCTTATTTATGTTACTTTTATATTCTGATTGTCTTATTTACTGTCAGATATAATTAGTTCTGAGCATTTGTGACTTTCTGCCACCGCTTTCTTCTTAACATGGAGAAACCAAAATGTCCAATACTGAAGATTGCCTCTACCTCAGGGGTCTCCGAGGTTGAGTGGAGTGAAGTGTTTACTACCATGGATATCTTTGGCTGCATCATCTACATATCTCCAATGTAGAGAAGCAGGAAAATTTTTTCAGACATTGTTGGTGGTTCTGATCACTTCTAGTGCTTTTATGGGTTGTAAAGCTGGGAACTACCTGGTGTGACACCTCAGGGAACTGTGTTCTGGAAGACTTGGCTTCTCTTTCAATGACCACAGAGCCAGCAGCCACCAACTTTTCCTTTCTCTGAGTGCTACTGGTGTTTTTTTTGTTGTTGTTGCAATTTTAAAGCCTGTCTAAGGCATTGATTTTTAGGTCTTTGAAGAAGGAAAATTTTGAGATTTGGTTTCTCTTTGGCCTCCTGAACCACTAGTTTGTGAATCACATTAGCCTTATAAAATTTCATGCTCTCTTTGTGGATTGTATAAGGGCTATGATCATGGTGTCACACAGAGATGATGGGGGAAGCTAATATTTACTAAATAAGTCATCCATGGCAGGTTCTAGAAACTGTGGGTACTTGATATCCATGATTTTATTTTGAAGTCACACAGTCTATTTAGCAGATGTTCTTACTGCCATTTTAGGGACAAGAAAATAAATGCTGAAAGAGACTAACACGTCCACCCGCTACATAGCCAGTGAACAAGGACTCCAGCTCAGGGCTATGTGACTTTATGTAACTGCTATTTCCACCCACTAGGATACTCTTGCTGACCTTAGTGCCATGGACATCTGACTGAAATGAGGCAGGGAAATCAAGTTGTATCTATCTGAGCATCGCCAATTCTATGAAGATAATATATTTCATCCATTCACTCACTAGAGATCATTTAAGGACCATTCATTGTTAAAATGGTAGCTTTCTGGTAAAATAGCCCAAAGTGAAAAGCAATTAGAAAGGCAGTTTTAATCATATTACGGATGACAAATGAAGGAATGAGCGATGAAGGGGACAATCTTTCAAGAAGTTTCTGGCAGGTAGAGCTGACTGCCTTTGACTTCAGTCCACATATTCAGAATGATAGTTGTGAATAGAGATGTTTGTGAGGTGAAGCATAATGATGTTGGCTTCAAGCATTCCTTCCTTGGGGAACAATGGCAAAATGATCCAGAGAGGTAGTTTGCAACGTACAAAATCCATGACCAGCTGAAAGCTGGGGTAATTTTTCAACCTGGCACCACAGGGCTGTCACATTGATAGCTCACAGATCCCGGATCTTCTGCTTTGAAAGAAGGTTAAGCTTTGGCCCAATGGGGTGCTATTAGCACAGAGAATGAAGCTCACTGACACAAGAGTTTCCATCACTGCTCTTGTCAAGAAAAGTGCTCTTTTCCAGCCACACCTCTTGTTGTCTCTCATTTTCAGGAGAGAAAGTTCTGCATTAGTCACCAAGGCAAGTTTGTGCCCATGAGCTCTGGTGGTTCTCCCAATTTGGGTCAGGGTTGTAATGAAGCCAGACACCGTGGAGTGAACCCTAATCCCTCAGAGTTTGGATGGCTGTTCATGGAGATTTTAGTGCTGACTCAACAGATAGGCACCAACATGTTCCTTGAGCAAGGAAAGGAAAAACTGAATCAAGCACTTATGAAAAACCTCGAAGCCTTTCCCTATTTGTACAGGAATATATAGAAAATTGACAGAAGTCCAACATATTTCTCCAAACAAATATCATGCAGTGTTTCCAAGACTGGAATCCCCATTGTAAGAAAACACGGTGAAATGTAAGGCACCTGTCTCTGGGTTTTCTGGGATCATGGACAACTCTATCCTTGGCAATCCTTCTATCCAACTCTATCCACGCAATCCTTCTCCTTGGCCTATGTGTTTGCCAAATTTTCTGCCATGATACTATTTATAGGAGGGTGTAAGAGGAGGCAGGCAATGGGAGGAGAATCAGGTAGCTTCAAATCTCACTATCTACTACTCCTCAATTCTATCTTGGTGGCTAAAGCCCAACATCCATCAGTGTGGACCTATCGGTTGACAAGACCAAATTTAAATAAATAAATAAACAAACAAATAATGGTAGGAATTTGCTCTTCAGTTTTGATAACAAGAAGCAAAACGAGGCCTTCAGCAAATGGAAGAAGCTAAATACGAGGGAACAGTAGAAGAAACAGCTCCAGGGAGGGCACAGCGGAAATGATGGCTGATGCACTTACATGTCATGGCAATCCTGCAGGTTCCACCCCCTTGCGTGTAACTGGTTCTGGAATGGGTCTCTCATCCAATTCTGACCTAAGAGACTGGAATCTATCAGACCAAGGGGGAGGATAACTCCCAGGTTGCCAGAGCATAGAACCATAAAGAGCTTCATGATACAGACAAGCCCCGATCAACCACCTGCCTTCCTGTTTTGTGAAAAAAACGCCAGTCATCATTGTTTGAGCCGATTTGAGGTGCGCTCTGTTACTCCCTGCCCAGAGTGTTTTCTGTGCACGAATGCCAAAGCAAACTTCCCTTTCCTCACACTTTTGCCTAAGGATGGGTTTCCTTTGCAATGCCATCATACTTGTGCCTATTTCCTTTTGTAAAAATTGGCGTAGTGATTCCTATGTCGTGGTACTTTGTCCTCACCTGTTTTTCTATTTGTTCTTCTTCTTCAAGAAACAGTTCCACGTTCTGATTTTCTTATGTCCGTGCATTGCACATAGCAAAAGCAATGTGATTTATTGCCTTTAGCTGGAGGATTATGTGCATCAACCACATATTAGCATACTAACTTATTTTTGACCAGCTGAGTCCATTGAAACGGGAATTTTTTTTTGTTTGAAGAATCTTGTGTCAATCTTGCTGGGGGCGGGGGGGATACTGGCACGCAATCTGCAATAAGGGGACACACATGCACACGGTTAGTACTTTTTCTCTGTTTTCTTGCCAATTTAAAAATTTTGAATTATCTAATAAAATACAAAAAAAAACCCGCAGAGAAAAATATAAAAATGCCTTGTGTACCCAAATTAACAAGTATTAACATTTTGCCAAGTTCACTTAAAGTGTTGCACATTAAAAAAAAGTAAGAGATGAAGTAGAGAGTGAAAGTATTTTCCTCCTCAGACCCATGTCTCTATTTCCCTTCCCCGAAGTAACTATAATGAAACATCTCTTACAAACATTTTATTTTATATATATGTCCCTACGAATAAATTATAGTATCACTCTGTTCTTTTTTTACTGATGCATAAAAGTTCTTTAATGTGCATACTAATCTTCAATCTGCTATTTGTGCTGTACATCTATTCTGTCCATTTATAATTATCTTTCAAGTTTTATTACTGCGCCTGACTGCCTTCCCTCTTTCCTTCCTTCTCTATTTCTCTCCATCACCCTCTACAAAAGGCAATCCCGAAGAACAAGAATTGGAGAGGCAACTTGGAGTCAATGATGTGTAGAAATGGAAACCAGTGGTCTCATGGTGGTACCCAGGGAATGGGACAGGCCTGAACAGCATGGTGGTGGGCTCCCTGCTGCCCAGGGTGGGGACTCCTGTCCTTGGCAAAGAAACATGCCTGCCTCCCAAGGCCCAGTCCAAGAGGCAGCCTGGCCAGGACCATAAGTAAGTGTGAATTCTGAATTCAGGCTACTAATATGGTACAGTGACCCAAGCTAAAAATATTAAAACAAAAGCTCTTGTTTTAATGAAAGGTATAGGGCCCCTGGCTGGGACACATTCAAAAGGGCCTGCTAGCTATGTTAACCCGATTCAGGTTTAATAGGCTAATACAGGATGCAGAAGTTGAAGATCAATAACTATCACCTTAGAAGCACAGAACCTGCAACGGGATGAGGAAAATCATTACTTTTTAGACAATGAAATACAATCTCTGAGAGAAGGAAGTTCAACATAAAAGAGTGGCATACAAAAAAAAAAAGAGAGAGAGAGAGAGAGACCAAATATTCTTTTTTTTTAAATTTTTTTATTATGTTAATCACCATATATTACATAATTTGTTTTGGTGTAGTGTTCCATGATTCATTGTTTGTTCATAACACCCAGTGCTCCATGCAGAATGTGCCCTCCTCAATACCCATCACCAGGCTAACCCATCCCCCCACCCTCCTCCCCTCCAGAACCCTCAGTTTGTTTTTCAGAGTCCATCATCTCTCCTGGTTCGTCTCCCCCTCTGACTTACTCCCCTTCATTCTTCCTCTCCTGCTATCTTCTTCTTTTTCTTTTTTCTTAAAATATGTTGCGTTATTTGTTTCAGAAGTACAGATCTGTGATTCAACAGTCTTACACAATTCACAGCACTCACCGTAGCACATATCTTCCCCAATGTCCATCACCCAGCCACCCCATCCCTCCCACCCCCGACCACTCCAGCAACCCTCAGTTTGTTCCTGAGATTAAGAATTCCTCATATCAGTGAGGTCATATGATACATGTCTTTCTCTGATTGACTTATTGCACTCAGCATAACACCCTCCAGTTCCATCCACGTCGTTGCAAATGGCAAGATCTCATTCCTTTTGATGGCTGCATAATATTCCATTGTGTATATATACCACCTCTTCTTTATCCATTCATCTGTCGATGGACATCTTGGCTCTTTCCACTGTTTGGCTATTGTGGACATTGCTGCTATAAACATTGGGAGACCAAATATTCTTAAATATAGGTTAGCATTGCTTGGTTATAAAAACGAATAATGACTTTTGAGAAAGGAAAACAAGGTGAGACTACAACGATAATGAACAAAGCATGGGAAATGGGGGAGACCAGAATCGAATCTCTTATTGCTGACAAGAAGCGTACCTAAAGCAAAATAACATAGACAGTTGAAAATATCATGGTAGGAAAGTACATACTAAACAAACACTAATCAAAAAAAGCTGTTATCGCAATGGTATTAGACTAATAAATTTGATTATATTAAATGTTAGATTATATTTGATAAATTACATTAATAAATATTAGAATAATAAAATTGATTGAAGGTAAAGAGTATTGAAAGTTATAAATAGGGATAAAGTTTTTATGGTAAGATAAAAGTAATGATCATTACAGAGATACAGAAAATATGAAATTGTTTGCATCTAAAAACATAGCCTGAAAAGAGGTAGTGAAAAAAAACTACAGAATTAAATGACAAAATTGACAGATCCACAATTCCAAAAGTACATTTCAATTCACACCTCTCAGAAACTGATAGAGAGACAAAAAATTAGGGCAGTAAAAAAATTGAAAAACACTTCTAACAACAGTTTGTGTGCATGTGTATAGATCTAAATATCAATTTATAATATATATACATACATATATATGTGTATCTATACAATATTTTGTTTGTGTTTTATAGATAATATATAACATATATTAATATGTTATGTTATATGTTAATATTATATATTAACATAAACATAGTAATATATAACTATACATATTTATACACAAACACATAATGTATATACATAAATATGCTTTCTAACCAACAAATAGAAACCACATTCTGTTCAAGTCCATATGTAACTTTTAAAAAAATTGACTATATATTAGGCCATAAAGAAAAGTTTGATAAACCGAAGTATCAATATCATATACATGATATGTTCTGCTCACAATCCTGTTAATTAGAAATAAACAATAAAATCATAGTTAAAAGACTTGTAAAAAGATACCTGAAATAAACACACACACACACACACACAAATCCCCCTTAAAATTCTAAAAATTTGTAAGAAAATGTGAAAAAAAAGGCCTATTTGATTTTGAGATAGGAAAAGCATTCTTAGACAAGACAAAACAAACCCAAGTTACAAATTAAAAGATAAACAAGTTTAATGAATCAAATGAAAGATTGCCCTACAGAGAGGGAGAGACAGAGAAACAGAGACAGAGAAAGAGAGAGAGAAAGAGAAATAGAGAAGGAAGGAAAGAGGGAAGGCAGTCAGGCGCAGTAATAAAACTTGAAAGATAATTATAAATGGACAGAATAGATGTACAGCACAAATAGCAGATTGAAGATTAGTATGCACATTAAAGAACTTTTATGCATCAGTAAAAAAAGAACAGAGTGATACTATAATTTATTCGTAGGGACATATATATAAAATAAAATGTTTGTAAGAGATGTTTCATTATAGTTACTTCGGGGAAGGGAAATAGAGATATGGGTCTGAGGAGGAAAATACTTTCACTCTCTACTTCATCTCTTACTTTTTTTTTTAATGTGCAACACTTTAAGTGAACTTGGCAAAATGTTAATACTTGTTAATTTGGGTACACAAGGCATTTTTATATTTTTCTCTGCGGGTTTTTTTTTGTATTTTATTAGATAATTCAAAATTTTTAAATTGGCAAGAAAACAGAGAAAAAGTACTAACCGTGTGCATGTGTGTCCCCTTATTGCAGATTGCGTGCCAGTATCCCCCCCGCCCCCAGCAAGATTGACACAAGATTCTTCAAACAAAAAAAAATTCCCGTTTCAATGGACTCAGCTGGTCAAAAATAAGTTAGTATGCTAATATGTGGTTGATGCACATAATCCTCCAGCTAAAGGCAATAAATCACATTGCTTTTGCTATGTGCAATGCACGGACATAAGAAAATCAGAACGTGGAACTGTTTCTTGAAGAAGAAGAACAAATAGAAAAACAGGTGAGGACAAAGTACCACGACATAGGAATCACTACGCCAATTTTTACAAAAGGAAATAGGCACAAGTATGATGGCATTGCAAAGGAAACCCATCCTTAGGCAAAAGTGTGAGGAAAGGGAAGTTTGCTTTGGCATTCGTGCACAGAAAACACTCTGGGCAGGGAGTAACAGAGCGCACCTCAAATCGGCTCAAACAATGATGACTGGCGTTTTTTTCACAAAACAGGAAGGCAGGTGGTTGATCGGGGCTTGTCTGTATCATGAAGCTCTTTATGGTTCTATGCTCTGGCAACCTGGGAGTTATCCTCCCCCTTGGTCTGATAGATTCCAGTCTCTTAGGTCAGAATTGGATGAGAGACCCATTCCAGAACCAGTTACATGCAAGGGGGTGGAACCTGCAGGATTGCCATGACATGTAAGTGCATCAGCCATCATTTCCGCTGTGCCCTCCCTGGAGCTGTTTCTTCTACTGTTCCCTCGTATTTAGCCTCTTCCATTTGAAATGAAAAAGAGAATTTCCCCTGGCACTTCAGTCTGCCTAATTGACCACAGGTCCCTTCAGCCTCCTCCATGTTATCCTATAACTCTCTCTCTCAGAATCTGCTACTTACTGGGGTCAACAGCTGAAGATGGGAGAGACCCTCATCACCTTGCCTACCGTATGTGTGACTTTCACTTCCCCACTCACTGAGAAGTGGGGGCATACAAAGATCAGCTACGTCCATATTTAGTGTCCCTACATGAGACTGGACCCTTGGGCTACGTGCCCAGTATAAGGACTCTAGCTACTACTACTGAGGCACACATGAGATAAGGCCAACATTACCTACACCCTCTAGACCCTTCCATCCTGAGTGTTTCGGAGTCTGTGGAATACCATGCGGGACCTCATCTCCTCCTTGCTTCTGTGAATCTCTGCATGCACTTCTACGCTTAGCATTCAAGGACCCTAATCTGCTCCTTTGGGCCATAGGGAACTTCTTATAGGACTATGGAATGAATGTTTGTTTCCCCCCAAAATACACACGTTGAAACCCTAATTTCCAATATGATAGTATTTGGAGGTAATTACGTCATGAGGGCAAACCCTTATAATGGCATTGGTGCCCTTATAAGAAGAGACAGGGGAGAACTTGCTTCCTTTCTCTGCGACCCACCATGTCAGGGCACAGCAAGAACGTGACTGTCTGCAAACCAACAATTCCCTTCTCTAGAACTGGCATGCTGGTATGTTTATTGCAGATTTCTCTGCCTCCAGGATGGTGAGAAATAAGTACTTGTTACATAAGCGCCCGGTCTAGGGGGTTCTGGCATAGCAGCCTGGACAAACTAAGATGTATAATTTCTGGAAAGCAGTATCATCTCCTTCACCGGTGTGCCTCTCCATGTGCCCAGCTGACCTCCCCATCCCTGTCTTAGAAAGTTTGCACTCAGCTTGCCAGACTGATTTAAGGAACCACCATCTCCATCTCTCAAAACTTCCTGGCCTTCTTGTACCACAGCCAGGCGGTGATTAGCATTCTCTCCTGTCCAAGGCACCTTTTACCTCATACACACACACACACACACACACACACACACACACACAGACACGTATGTCTTTATATAGATAGAGAAATATACATATATGGAAATATATATATGTTTATTAATACTTTCCCTGCCACCCCAATACAAGTATAAGTAATTGAGGACAGAGAATGTATATTAGTTGGTTATATGTCCCAGACACCTGTCATGGTCTCTGGTGCAAGGCTAATACTCAGGGAAGGCATGTTAAATGAATAAGGGTGTTTGTGTGAACAAAGACTTCTGTTTCCTTTCTGATCTCCATCTGGGGTACAGCCTTTCGAACACAGGGACCTAGATCCCTGCTCCCACCTCAAGTAACCCTGAACCCTGACATTCAGTTCAATCAGCTAATAGCCCTAATCATGGACTCTTCCTGACAGTACGGTCCATGAAATCATCCATTGTATCTCAGCTGGAGCCTGGGCTGCATCTGTTCTTAGGGTTCAGGCTTATCTCTCTATATGTCAGGTAATCAATAGCGTAGGAGTAGCTCAGGTAAATTTAGATAAGAGGGTGTACAAACTTCTAAATGGAAAAAGGAGCCAAACACAAAGAGCCTCGTTTTCCCCCAAAGCAGAGATACATGAGGATGGACTTGATTTATTCCACTTTTTCCCGTACTTTCTATGTTTTGGAACCATGTCCTGGGAAGGGGGTATAGCAGTGAGCAAGACACGTATGATCCCTGTCCTCTGGACCTCACAGCCTGCTTGGAATACTTTAAAAGAATACAACTTCTAACCCCCGATCTTACCAACTATGACTGCTAAAAATATCATGCCATGTTTCATGTTCGAAATAAATCTAGCCATCCACTCCAACAGACTTCCTACCGGCGGTCTTTGCCTTCTGGGGTTATTGATCATGTACCCTCATGATCATCCTCTGCCCTCCTCTACCCTGCTCTGGGCCCCAGGCAGGCACCCTACCCTGTGGATTCCAGCTACCAGCAACCAGAAGGAGGTGCCTACAGACTGAAAGAATGGGAGAAGAAAGAGGTAAAGGGTTTTGATCACCTTAGGCCTTCCTCAGTGGTCTACCCTTCCTCTCTTCCTCCAATTATGTCACTTAGCCTCAGGGCTGGCTAAAGCTCTTACTCCCTCTGGGAACAGCACCCTCCCTTTGGCCCTTCTGCCCTAGTTTGGCACCAGCTTTCTTCTTTTGCTAGACCAGCGTGTCTTACTATCCCTTGTTGATCTGTTGATCAACCCTGATAGCTGGGCTATCCAAATATTTCAAGTTAGGACTTACTGATGTAGCTTGTTCTGTTCTTTCCAGACGTGATTTTGATCCCCAAACCACAAGAGACTAGGATGTTTAAAATTGTGGTTCATTCATTGTCAGTCTAGGCAAAATCTGTGCTGATACCTTATCCTTGCTGACACCCTATATATAAATCCTCTTCCTTCACTGGACTCTGTCCAATCATCCTTTGAGTGCACCACTTGTTTCCTGCTGAGACCTTGGCTGGTATACGCACCATGCTCTCCTGTCCCTCCCTAGACACACACACATATGCACACCCAGTAACACACATGCACACACACTACAGGCTCCTGAACAGCCGAAGAATCTCAGGGGAGCTACATAGTTTCCAGTGTCCTTGTCATCTTCCTGATTACTCACTGTATTGCAGAAGCTAGGCTGACAGTTAGAGGTTTGCCTTCCTGATACAGCTTCTTGTGCTCTTCAGAACTTAGCTTTGATCCCTGTGGTAGGTTGAATGGTGGGCCCAAAAAATATTTGTCCAAGTCCTCATCCCTGGAACCCGTGAATGTGACCTTCTTTTGAAAAAGGGTATTTGCAGCCATAATGAAAGATCTTGAGATGAGGGGATGACCCTGGATTATCCAGTGGTCCCTGAATCCAATGACAAGGGTTCTTATAAGAGGAAGGCAGAGAGATATTTGAGACAGTTGGAAGAGAAGATACAGAGAAGAGGAGAGGCAGTGTGACTGTGTGTGATCAGGTTGATGCAGTTGCCTGACAGCCTCTGACAGCTGGAAGAGACAAAGAATGGGTTCTTCCAGAATGGAACCTCCAGAGGGAATGTAGTCCTGCTCAGACCTCGAGTTTGGACGCCTGGTCTTCAGAACTGGAAGAGAATAAATATTTTAAGTCACCAAATTTGCGATGATTTGTTACATCAGCTCTAAGAAGCTCATGTAATCCTTCATCCAAGAGGATGGACAGTCCAAAATTGGAGTCCACTCATTGGCACCATGTTACCACTCTGGCTTCTCAGAGGCAATTGTGGCGGTCCCTCTCCACCAGCCATAGATGCTCAGCATCTCATTTGAATTGGGTCTCAATTACAACAGCTCTGAGTGGTCATTCTGCCCAGTCCAGTCTTTCCAGGGCCGTGTTCCCCAAGCAGGTCCCGGGGGCTGGGTCAAGATGGTAGCATTGTCTCACTGTGTACCCCTCAAGCAGTCACCTCATTTTGATAGCTTAATCCCTTCTGGAGAGTCATGTCCACTGTCTTGGTGAGCTTCACCTCACAGGCCTCATTTCAGTTACCTTGAGCCTCAAGGAAGGGATCTGGGTCTTGAACTCATTCCATCAGAAGGTCATAGTGTTGCTATTTAAATTTGCTCCATCTCCTTCTGCAACCTCTAATTCATCTGCACTAGTGGGTATGGAGATTGGGGAGAGGGGGAGGGGCAAGACCCCATTGGCCAACTCAGGCCCCAGCACAAAATGATTTGCTTTACATTTAAGAAACCAGAGAACCCATTCTGCTACTTTTCTGAAACAAAAGAATTGCTGGAGAGAGAAAGTCTCTGCCTCTATGGAGTTTTAAATGACACTCTTGCAATTAAAAATTGTGCCACAGAGAACATAGTAACTGAGAACAATGAGCAGGAGGACCTCACTAGTTGAAGAAATAAGAAAACTTGATTCTAAGCAAATGTTAGAGATTCCCTGAGGACTTCCCTAATCATTTGGGAAGGACATAGAGCATGTCCAGAAGACCCAGATTAGGGGGAGGTACATGGGGAGAGCAGTTATTATAGGGTGGTGAGGACTGGAAAAGTCTGAGCACATATTCGTTCCTTCATCCAGATGTTTATTGAAGACCTAACATGTGACAGGCATTTGCCAGTGGCTAAAGGAAAATGCATACCCCATGCACTGAATTAGAACTGGTCTCTGCCCTTACAAATGGAGGCAATAATTTGAATGAGTTATTAAACATTACAGATGTTATGATAGAAGACTGTACTGGGTACAGTGGGAACAAGATAAAGGGAAGTAGAAAATTCTATGGGAGAACAACAATAGTTCATGCACTCTCAGTGGGGGTTATATAATCCCTAAGGTGGCAAAAATTGGTTCTTGGGGAGGGAGAAGCAGAAAATTCTTAGATATTACAATAGCTTGTGGCCTTCCAAAGGACTGCATTACATAAACAGATATATAGCACATTTGTGCTATTAAAATTTTATAGGGTGGCAATTAGGGGAAAAAATCTCTTAAAAGTCTCCTTGGGAGAACAATAATGAATAAAAATGGTTGGAAAACATTGTACTAGGTCAATCTTTTTAAGAAAGCTCTCCCCCCCCCCACCTGGCCCAACAACGTGGGAGGAGGAGGCAGAAGAACAGCATGAGCAAAGACCTCGAGGGGTGAGAGGGAATGGTGTTTCTGAGCTAGCAGGGATTCTCCACGCAGATTAATCTCATTGGAGAACTGATACCAAAGACTGTAGCGAGCAATGAACTTGGGAGGCAGATGGGCCTGATTCCACCTTGGCATCTCTCAGAGGAGCTGGGGCTGTTGTGTTGGATCCAAGGTCAAGACATATACCAACAGCAAGACCTGGCAGTGCCAACAAGTCCTGCTGCCAAGGTATTCCCCTGGGCTTTGACCTCTTTGACATTGATATTGGCCAGTCCAGACCAGGTTAGCTTTGGGTTACTCCCAGCAAAGGTCTGATCTTTCTATTTCCAGTAATTCATACTCTCCTTTGCTCTGGACCAACGTCTTTCCCTTTCTGCCCTGTCTGCAGGAGCTCCTAGCAGGCTTTATGACTTGGAAGACCCTAGTCCTGGTTTGGACAGGATATGGGACTTTCAGTGCTAAAACCAGGACAGTCTCAGGCAAACCCAAATGGTTGATGACCCTATTTAGGACCAAGGTTATACGTTTTCGACCTTCAACAGGTAGGTACAGCTAATGGGCAGCTAAGCATCTCTCCCCTCACAGCCTACGCCCAACTATTTAAGCACCTGTTACTGCTTACAGCAGTCTCAGCCTTGACTACATATTATAATCACCTGGAAAACTTTTAAAACTCCTGCTGCATAAGCCACACCCTAGAACAATTAAATCAGAATCTCTTGGATTAGAACCAGGCATCCATATTTTTTTAAAGTGTCCCAGATGATTTCAGTATATAGACAAGGTGAAAACCACTGGTTTAGAGCAACAGCAGTGAAAAACTATTCGAGTAAGGTAATCACATTGAGTTGGCTCTAATTTGGAGGGACTATAGGGTTGTTTTTTTTTTAACCTTGATGGTTTCACACATATGTCTCCATATAAGGGTCATGAGGACTTGGGTCTGTCAATATTTTGGAAATTAGAGCCATTAAATCAAGAGTTAAAATTGAACTAAAATGAGATGTAGACATACTTTCTTTTTAGCATCTGTATGCCCCTGGTTTTTGTCTGCATGGATTCCTTTCTGGCAGGTCAGAACCAATGGAACAGGGCAGTCTCGGTTTGTGGGAGTTTGTCACACAGTGAGGATCTCAGATTTAAAATCAACCAGTAACACTCAAAACTAATGGTTCACTGCTGTTAGCAGCTGGTAGACCTCTCCGAATTTGGCATGAGTAATCTAAAATCATTCCCATCAATAACCTGCCCTGGGGGTGCCTCAAGGTGTCCCTAGGGATGCTGTTGCCATTTAGAAGGATTACCCATCCATCTGAATGGTTAGCATGCATAGAGCTGCTTGCTAACATATGAAAGAAATAAAATAAAGAATTGGTTTGCAGCTGAGTTCAGATTCACACAAAAATGTCAGCTTTCAGAACGTCTATGAAGGCATTGAGTAGCCATTGGCCATAGGCCCAGGGGCTATTTCTAGGACCTTCCATAAAGTTAACCTTTTTATGGGCATTTTTGTTTTTTATTATCTAATGATGGCCTAAAGCAAATAAAGAAGAAGCAACCTCAGCTCCCTGTAGCCACAAATATATCTGAGGTGAGATTAAGTCTGAGTCAAGGGATATTCAAAAATATTTTTCCTAAAATATTCTTTACTAATGGGTCTTAAGTGGAAAAACAACAGTCGTGCTTGTTGCCCTCTATGACTATTTTGTAATGGGGATAATATCTTGAAGTCATTCAACCGCTGCATCTAATCCTGAGATGTCCCTCATTCCTGGTCGTCCCTTGGTTTCATGTGAACAACTAGTCTGGAGTACTCAGATCATACACCTAGGAAAGAGAGACCATGATGTCTCTTGCCCTAAGGAAACAGCATTTCAGAGTCTTTCTTAATAGACTGGAAGAAATAAGTAGAAACTCTGCACCCACTGATCACCGAATGTGTGAAAAGGAAGAGAGACAGAGGTGAGACAGACCAAGAGGTCCCCAGTCTTCATGCCTGCTCTGGCCAGAATCCTGGAGGGGGTGGAAACTAGTTAGGGTCTGGGTAAAGTCACAGTACTTCCCTTCAGAATCACATGGCGATTGTCGAGGGCCTAATTAGCCCTGTGAATTGTGGATGATAGAGAGTGGTACAGCTCCAAGTAACTATTAAAAGTCTTGGCTTATGTACTTTTTGGCTTATGTGAGTGGTTATTTCGTGTAATAGAAGCCACATTGTTGATTATAAGGGTTCATCAGACCTATATCCTGTATGAGTCTCTGTAGCCATTAAATCCAGAATATGCAGGGCGGGGCCAACATACAGTTTAATGCAATGCAGTCCTGCCCCTGCTCCATATGGCATGTTCACAGCGACAGTGACAGAAGGATGAAGGAGCAGGCTGATGAAGATGAGAGGACCATGATGGGCCCATCCACATAGAACAAGGACATCCTTTCCATCACTCCCATGAGGTCAAGTGTACCTACCCTCCCACACAGCCTGAGGTTATCTTTGGTAAACAGTGGGAAGGGGACAAAATCTGAAAGGCTGAGTAATAATCCGAAGGGAGACTGAGTTATCTGGATGGCACTGGAGATGAACTTGAAGATGTCAAGATACGTCCATTATCAAGTTAGTGCTTCTGACTCCTAATACCACACCCCATCCTACGCCCATCTCAACCAAGATTCAGAGAGGGATGAAGAAGGTGAGAGTAGTTATAAGAAATGAAAAGTACACCGTTCACAGAAGCAGCAGAGAATGAATTCTCCATCTGTCATTATCTGTGTGACTTCAGGCAAGGCACTTGTGCATTTACTCACAAATATCCTGTTCCAGGTGCCGTCCTGGGCACGAAGCAAAGAAAGAGTATCCTCGGGCAGGACAGCTAATCTCTGCTCTCTCGACCTCCTTTTCTTTCTAAATCTAAGGCCTGTAGTCAACAAATATTACTTCTCATATTATAATGAATATTACTTTTCTTACCCCTTCTCTTACTTCAAAAACTTTTTTTTTTTTTACTTTAAAAGAGATGTAGCAAAACTTATTTCATTGCTGTTGGGAATTAAATAAAAATATGACCATAACTATAGGTAAGAACATGGGTGGTTCTGGTGAGTTCATTTTTTCATCCAGAAAAAATATCCACTAACTAGTTTTGAAAATGATCTCCCCCGCCCCCCGCCAGATATGTAACCGACCCATCAGCATTTTTGTTCCCCAAGGGCCCTTTCCCTGTCACACCTCTGGGGACGGGGGAATCTCATTTCTTCTTCGTACTCTGCTTGGCTGGTCTGGCTTCACACTGGGGTTCTCTATACTTCCGTGTCCATCTTCCCATAAACCATCTCTTATCTTTCCCTGGAAAGCACTTGGGTCCTTGTTCTTTGGATCTTTTCTCCCAAGTGCCACTAAACCAAACTGTATACAACTTACATAAGTTATTGTAAGACTGAATAACTAGAAAGATCAAGAGGGGGTGACACTTAAGCATTTTATTAGAAGGCTGTTTATATTCACCCCCTTCAAACACGAACGTTGCATCTCTGTGTTCAAATCTACCCTGACTCACGCTCTTGCAGAGAACCAGGCTTTTCAAATTTCCAACTGTAAGATTTCTTACCCTCTTTAGCAAAGATCTGGCCCCTATCCAGAGAGACTTTTTCTGGGATTTACCCTTCCAATCAGGGAATCTGAGGCTCTAAAATTCCCTAAAATATATTTCCCCAATTGCAAATTATTCAGCTTGTTTTAATAAAATGTGCAGAGGGTTGGCCATGAGAAATGCATTAGCACTCCAAGTCCAGCAGCACCTTCCAGGAAAATGTTCATGGTCTAGGGTTACGTTTTCTCCACTACTGTAATAGGGACATACATCACCTTTGTGCCGTCTTTAGGAACTCCTTCAGTTTCCTCCTTTTAACTTCTGGAAAAAAGGCACACCTCCATGCACGATTATGTACACACATGCAGAGTTTCCTCTTGCTAATTCCTGGAGACAATACACACACACACACACACACACACACTTATGCACATGTACGTAACAATGTACACACACATACCCCTTCCAAGGACAAACACCAGTGCTTAAAGAGAAATTCCACTTACAGTTAGGATGTGAAGAAAGCAAAGGGCTTTTATTTCCATGGAAGCAACAGAAACTAGGAGGAGAAAAATAACCACAGTTTCCCACAGGACCGTCAAAGATGAGGAGCAAAGGAAATTATAAGTAACCCAAAGGAGAAGCCTTTCTCAGGCAAGAGAGATCCATGGCAGTTTCCATAACTGGGGGCAACTGTCCGATGTGCCCTGGCCAAACACTAAAACCACTCACCTGCCCTTTGGAAGGAGAACGTGTAAACACATTGTAGTATAATCATACAATGGCATATTATTCAGCAATAAAATAATGAAGTACCGAAGCATGTGACACTATGAAAGAACCTCAAAATCACCATTCTGAGTGAAAGAATCAAACATAAAAGAGTGTGGAGTATATCGCTCCGTTTTTATGAAATTCAGGAACAGACAAAATTTTATCTTGATAGAATTCACCAAAGTGGTGGCCTCTACGCCATGGGGATGGATTGAGGCACTTTCAGGGTTGATAGAATTTTAAAATATTGTGTTTGGGGAAATCATTGACACACATGCTTAATTTATCGAAATCTATCAAATTGTACTTAAGATCTGTACATGTCACTTTGGCCTCAGTTTGGCCTCAGCTAAAACAAACACACAGAAATATAACAAACCATGTGCTTCGTATTTGCGCACTTCACTGAAAGTAAATCGTACCTCAATTTCAAAAAGATAGACTTACAATATCCTCTAAATTAATTAAACGAACATATGCTGCATGATACCTCAGGTAGTGTTGTGATGGTCCTGTCATAAGAACTCACCAGAGATGTGCACCAAAACACACACACACACACACACACACACACAATGAAACTGAGTGCAACCCTGAAGGCTGGATGTTTTTTGATCAGTGGAACTCGATGCTCTAATTCCTCTCTGCCACAGCCTTCTAGAAGTGAGACCTGGGAACACCAAACAGAAAGGGCAGGAAGAAATTCTTCAGGGGCCTCGTGTGCCTGCCTGAACAATCAGGCTAGACTTGCCATGGTTGACAGATCCACCGTTTCCTCTGTGAAAAGTGGCCCATAAATGTTATAAATCTCTTCTTAATCCAGTGACAAGGGGTTGAGTATGAACTTTGGTTCTCAGTCTCCGAAACAAAAGGAAACTTTATGGAATTCCACATGGTCTGAAAGGGAGAGAATAGCAGTCAGGCGGGAAGTGAGGACACATTTGTTGGCCAATGTTTTTTCTTTACTTGTCTGAGAGGTTTTCCAGAAGTTACTCTTTCTCCAATGCTCTCAACATTCAAATGCACGAATATGAGCTGGAAACGCTGCAACCTTTGTGCTCAGCTTGAGGGTGATGTGGATACATGGAGGAGGGCACGGCCAAACGAAGTACAGAGAAATCGGACAGAACCCGTAGGTGAAGATCACGCAAGGACCCCCGCTTCTGGGTCTCCAGTCATGTGAGCCAACCAGGTCCCTACTGTTTATGCAGTTCTGAGTTGGGCTTTCGCTGACTAGGGGCCAGAGGACCCTACCTGATATCCTGCTGAATATATATTTGTCGAAATCATATATGGCATTTTCCTGAAAATTCACAATTACCTTTTGGGAAAGGTTCATCCTTGTCACATAACACGCTATAAGGATGCTCTTCCACGTCTGTCTGCAGAAAGGCATTTTTAAACCAACCGATTTAACAACAATAATCGTATGTTCAGAGTAAGCAGAGGGACATCTTATCTTTAATCACAGTTCTTGGAAAACCCGTGTAGGTTATACAAACTCGTCACTGACGGACTGGAAGCATATGGTCTCTCTTTGAGTAACAGTTGTTCTTACAAATCCTGTGAGGATGGGGATGGCAGTGGGGATCAGGAAAACCCATCACCTTGGTGCATATGGAAGCTATCCCAGGCACCCAACTGCAATGCCTGCTCTTCACAGCATGAGTTCACTTCCCTTAATCATACTTTATGCTCTCCAAAAATAATGTGGAGGAAGCATACATTATGTACTTAAAGATATACCATCTGTTTTCCTTCTCTGCCAAGAGAGGAATTCTTTATTAAAATGAGAGCCTCAGGTCATCATAGGAAGCAGAAAGCTAAGATAAATGTCTTTCCTTTTTTTCCCCTCTCACAGCATATGTACAAAATATTTCCCATGGCCACTAAGCAAAACAGGTGGATACACTTAACTTTCACACACACTGTGTTATGTTGTAGAACAGTCTAGCATGGATGGATGGGACTGAGCATGGCCCATACCTCCATTTAGACAGTGGCTGAGTCCCTTCCGCTCTAAAATGAGTAAAGAGAGAACGCTGTTGTGAATTCAAGAGAAAGACCAATGAGGGTGAGGTAGGGCTAAGTGATAAGCCCAGAAGTATTTTCCCCTTTTTCATGTTATGGTCTTGGTTTCTTTAGATAATCTTCTCCAGCACAGACAGCCCTATTAAGAAGCATACATTTCTAAGCTTAACAAGTTAACCAACCAATCTACTCTGCCCTGCCCACTCTTTAAAACCCATTCTGTGAGAGAAATCAGAACCATGCCTTCTGCATCCAGCATTTCCTAAACCACCTCCCCCTGCCCCATCACATGATAATCTTTAATAGCTCCCAAATGCTTTCAAAGCATCTCCTTGTTAGCTGTAGAATGACCTACGTGCCAAAATGATATTATTTCTTTGGATTGTGTAAGAATTAATGACCTTGAGTTAGGATATGAATATAATATTAGGAAAGTTTTATATTCCAAAAGAAGATATATTCATCCCCAAGATATATACAGCTCAGCTTGAGTCTTGATTGTGTCTGAGCATCTAGTTGGCCAGATGTTTGTCCATTGGCAGTGCAACATGGAACAAGGAGAATGAACAAATCTGTTTAAACCAGATGCCTCATCACCCATAAAAAGAATACATCTTTATGTTATCAACTTGGAATCTTTGTAATTAGAATACTTTTAGTTCTGAATAGTCACTTTTGTCATTTGAATATTTTCTAATTTAGAACCTTTGTGATTTGAATAATTTTGGTTCTGAACTTGCTAAGACATTCCTTCCTCTTCCTTCCATCCTTCTCATATATACCACTTAGTACTGGGGGAGAATTCGAGGAGATTAAGACATGCCTATTCCTAGCACAGTTCCTGGTACAGAGTTGGAGATTAATTGATGTTGCCTTTCCCTTCCTCGTTCTTTATCATTAAATTGAGGAGAACTTTTGGGAGAAAAAAGAATTTTAGTGGAAGCTCACAAAAAAGGAGGGTTTGCATAGGTGGATAAGTTGGAGATGAAAGAAATTCCATGCCGAGACAAGAATAAGCAGATTCAAATAAGTAAGCAGAGACCAGCAGTAAGTATCACATGGTCAAATGCATGTAGAAAATATGATGGGAAACATCTCTGGCAAAACAGGCAGGAGACGATTGGTAAAGAAAATGTCTCTTGTCATAAAGCCATATTTAATCAAACTGTGTATTATGATGATGAATATTTTTTACATCCTAACAATGTATGGAATATTCCAAGTCATTTTTTTATGCTATGAGTATTTATATTTGGAGATTTCTATTTGTCTAAGAACATGGAGAACCATTATTTAGGGTTGAGCAAGTCTATTCTGCAGCAAGACAAGTGACCATTTTTCAGGTCACCTGCTCATGAGCTTAGGAGCTGACAAATTCTAGCAATGATCATCATTTCATCTCAAGGCTGTTCTTTTTCACAAAACTAGCTACTTTTAGGGATATTTGATAAAACAGTATGGCACAGAATAAGTACTGAACTAGCACAGATCCAGACCCAGAACAAAGTGTTTAGTAATTTATTCTCTTGGGCTTAGACTTGATGTTAGTCCCATTTCAGCAGTCTCGGTCCATCTTTTTTTTTAAGATTTATTTATTTATTTTAGAGAGAGAGAGAGAGAGAAAATGAGTGGGGGAGGGGCAGAGGGAGAGAGAGAATCCGCAAGCAGACTCCCTGCTGAGCACGGAGCCCCACGTGAGGCTCAATCTCATGACCCTGAGATCATGACCTGAGCTGAAACCAAGAGTCAGACACTCAATCGACTGTGCCACCCAGGTGCCCCATGGTCCATCCTTATTGCTAACTGGCTGATTTGCCTTTGGGAGAGTCTTGTAAAACAAAAACATACCAAAAAACCACTAACCCTCCTCTTCCTCATTTGAAAAAAAAATGGGATTATAATTCCTATTTCATAAGGATGCTGAGAGATTACTACTGGATGGAATCTATGAAAGAGCCAAGCTTAGTCTCTGGCCATAGCTGATCGGCTCATGACCCGTGATTCCAAGGTCAAGTAGTGGTGGATTGAAGCTCCTATCTGACCCACTGCACCAAATCACAACCAGATGGTATTTAAGGATTCTGTCAAAACAAAAGTCTTCTTTAATATTTTCTTTCATTTTGGTTTGGACATTGGTGATGAGTTCCTTTTAATAAATCCATTCTTTCTGACCAAGCTCAGAGGAAGGAAATGTGAAAATAACAAGTTTATATAAATATCCTTTCTTCTTTTGGGAAGATCTGTACTGTTCGTTCTCCATTTCCTCATGTGTAGAAGGGGGACTATAATCAAATGAGTGCCCAAGACCATTTCAGGTTTAATTTTCTGAACCACATTTTATTGTGGGCAAGATATAGAGCAAGAGCCAGAAAAGTTATAGGCAAGTTCTTTTCTGTACACCTCATGGACAACTTTGCATTATCAGAGGCTCAATTATAAATTTCGCTAAACTCACAACATTTAGCAAAAGAAGTATTTCTGCTGGGTCCTGTCAGCGAGCCATACAGGAGAAGCCAAGATTTGAAAATGCCATCTTCTCTTAATTTTTCCTGCCCTCCCCAGTCTCTGTCCATGGAAGAGTGATTTTTTAAAAAGAACAGTGTCTTATTAATAAAACTGATACCATTCCTTACCCTTTAAGTCTATTATATCTATAAGTAATAAATTCTTAACTACTATTACATACCCTGATTATGCTACAAGTGTAAGGTAGCGAGTACCAATGAGATAGTGAGTGAATATGTAAGAATATCATAGACTAGAATATTTATTAAATGTATTAGCTGTTGTTGGACTCCTAGAGGGAGAGTCATTATGAAGAAGAGCAAGTATGAACCAGAACCTGTGCATGTCCCATTAACAAACAACAAAAAAAAGAATTTTTGTTTTATTTTACTTTGTTCCACACATTCCCTGTAGATATGATAAAACGCTGATTTGAAACCAGTATTTCAATAAATCTTCTGCAAGGTAGAACCAGTTCCCTAATCAATAACATAATTTCCACACCGCTTGCTCCGCATATCTCCTTCCCAGGTGACATAAAAGTGTCCTGTGTCCTGTCCCTCCCAGAGACCATGGGTGTAGCCAACAACCGCCCTGTTTGATTAAGAAGTGTCTTTAAATGTGAACATCCGCATGCTACAAATGCCAAAGGACATTTCCATTTTGCTTACAAAGAACCAGGACTCCACTGGAGAAAAAGAAGCTTCTGTAGCAGGAAGAAGTTAATTTAAAAATCCCCAGAGCAGTACTCAATGATTGGGGGCTAATACAATGGATTGGTTTCTCCTTGGACTTTTTACACCAAGCAAACCCAAAGAGTGAGATGAATTCCAAACGAAATTAAAGGCGCACTGGGGGAGTTCCTTGGGATGTGCAGCTCAGAGGGGTGCCTGAGTTCCTGGTGACATTTATGAAGCTATCTGGGAAAAGAGAGAGGCTTAGGGATTGGGCCGGATGTGCTTTGGGTCCCTCCCCTTGGGCTGTGTCTGGTGTCTCCACACCTAGGAGTGGCTTTGTGCACACACATCCCCCGTCCCCTCACCTCCCCTACCCGCACCCAAACACAGACCCTTAGAGGGGCGCACTGCAAAATGACACTCCAGGTGCTCCTGACATGCCTTGCTTGGCTGCTGGAGCCCTAAAGCAGAGCGTAGTTCAGATGGCTTTCCCTTCAGCTCAAGAGGCAATCCCTTCTAAATTAAATGCCAGGTGTGAAACAGGTTTTCTTCTTTATGCTCCTCAACTGTGAATAAACAGAAATTCCTGTGCAAGTGCAAGATAATCCGTGCATAATTCATCCCGGGGCTTCGTTTTCCAGATGTGCAGCCACTAGCGGATTCCCATGTCTGCTTCTTGGAGACGCAGTAGTCCATGCAGCCGGATCTGACTCCGGCACCCCGGCCTCCCTCGCAGCCTCGTCCCGCAGGCTACACAGCCTGCCCTCCTCCCACCCTGGCCCCACTTGCCCGGCTCCCCTCCCCTCCGCGTATTGCTGTCTGAGATCTTCTGCTCCTTGGTTTCCACTGACTTTTCATACTTCAAAGCTTAAATTGAATTTACCTTTATAAAGCAAAACGTTTCTTGTTTAATGTGGAGGTTTTATGGTTTCCTCTTGTTCGCCCCTTGGAAGGCCATGTCCAAGATTGGGAAGGACCTTCTGAAGTTTTCAGGATTGCTGTTGATTTGCACTGGGAGAGAAAGGAGGGAAGGAACTGGATTTCTCCCATCTCTTTTTTTGTGTGCTTACCATGTGCCAGCTCAGCTAAGCACCTGACCTGTGTCATTGACATGTAATAGTTGGGGCAGGTCAAATGCTTCCTCAGTGCTGTTCTGCATCTTGTCCATCCCTGTAGCCAATGTACTTGGGGAAGGATCCGGGGCTTTGGGGAAGCCTGTGTAGGTTTGATTGCTGCCCCAGTGTTCTCGAGCTGTGTGACCTCAGGAGGCTAGCCTAACCTATCTGTTTGTTTTTTCCTCATCTGTAACATAAGAGTTGCAAGCATTGTTACCAGGGTCAAAGAATACATGCGAAGTGTTTAAAGCGGTGCCTGGCAATAGTAAATATTTACCCAATGTTCTCTATTGCTATTTTACCCTAGCTAGTCAGCAATGAAAATTGCCACTTATATCTTTATTTTCAGCTATAAAAACACTGCATCTTGGCTTCCGTCCATGTCTTAAACCAGGAGCTCAGCAAAATTCATAGACATTCTGTTTGAATTCAGATCCTGTAGACTTCATGCTAGTCTATACCACCTTTCTCTCTGACTTCACCTCCTGTAAATTAACCTTGGAATCCTGTATTATTTCCAAGTTGGCAAGGGAAGCAACAACAAAACAAGATGTATTCAGAATATAATTTTCACACTGCAACATCTGTCTCGTTGGGATAGGTGTGTACTTATTCTTCTAGTGTCTTGGCAAGTTAAATAGTATTTTGTGTGTTTGGATAACATATGCCCATGCCTTTCCAAAGCAAGTCAATCCTGGTAAAATTAAAGCATCTGCCTGGCCACATTGTTCATTATTCCACCTGGATATCACAGGTGCCATTTCAAAGGGACACCAGCCTAGTGTAATGGTTCAATTCATCCTTCCTGGCACTATTACTAGGCATTGATTGGGCATTAGTTTCTCTGGGTGACCATTTCTAATCTTCAACTTCTCTTGCCCTAACCACAAGCAATGACCTTTGAAGTCCCAATCCTATGTCACTTGCTTCCTATTTATGCCTCGACTTTCTAGCCACCCGTGCATGGAGATTTTGTGTACAGGATGTCTGCTGGAAACCCACACAGACACCCACTATTGCTCCCTCCAGAGGGATTTCACTTTAAATGAACAACCCTGAGCTTCATATGGGCATGCAACACTGCCCAGGCTATTTAATGCTACGTAAATAGAATCAATCAGAAATACTTTATACAAAAAAAATTATTTCACAAGACTCTCAGAATGAAAATTCACATCAATTGTAGGATTATGATATTTAGTTTATTCCCATTCTGTTAATTAGAAACCTGGGGCTTGGAGACACTTAGGGTGTTACCAATTACCCACAGCTACCGCGTGTGGCAGAGGGATCCCCAGTTTGTCTGGCTCTACTTCTATTTTCTCTCTTCATGAGAGAATTACTCACTAAGGTCATGGGTTTAACATGGCTTCTATCATTTTAGAACATGACATGGGTTTAACATGGTTTCTATCATCTTAGAATGTGACCCGCTTTTTCATTTCATGAATATGCAAAGTAAGAATTCCACAACTTGGAGGGAATGGAGGGAAGGAGGGGCTGCTTTCTTTTATTTGTCAGGGGTAAGAAAGACTGACTTCTTGTCCTAGCCACAGCAATCAGACAACAAAAAGAAATAAAAGGCATCCAAATCGGCAAAGAAGAAGTCAAACTCTCACTCTTTGCAGATGATATGATACTTTATGTGGAAAACCCAAAAGACTCCACCCCAAAACTGCTAGAACTCATACAGGAATTCAGTAAAGTGGCAGGATATAAAATCAAAGCACGGAACACAGTGGCCATTCCTATACACCAACAACAAGACAGAAGAAAGTGAAATTAAGGAGTCGATCCCATTTACAATTGCACCCAAAACCACAAGATACCTAGGAATAAATCTAACCAAAGAGGCAAAGGATCTGTACTCAGAAAACTATAAAATACTCATGAAAGAAATTGAGGAAGACACAAAGGAATGGAAAAACGTTCCATGCTCATGGGTTGGAAAAACAAATATTGTGAAGATGTCAATGCTACCTAGAGCAATCTACACATTCAATGCAATCCCCATCAAAATACCATCCACCTTTTTCAAAGAAATGGAACAAATAATCCTCAAATTTGTATGGAACCAGAAAAGACCCCGAATAGCCAGAGGAATGTTGACAAAGAAAAGCAAAGCTGGCGGCATCACAATTCCGGACTTCCAGCTCTATTACAAAGCTGTCATCATCAAGACAGTATGGTACTGGCACAGAAACAGACACATAGACCAATGGAACAGAATAGAGAGCTCAGAAATGGACCCTCAACTCTATGGTCAACTCATCTTTGACAAAGCAGGAAAGAATGTCCAATGGAAAAAAGACAGTCTCTTCAACAAATGGTGTTGGGAAAATTGGACAGCCACATGCAGAAGAAGGAAACTGGACCATTTCCTTACACCACACACAAAAATAGACTCAAAATGGTTTAAAGACTTAAATGTGAGACAGGAGTCCATCAACATCCTAAAGGAGAACACAGACAGCAACCTCTTCGACCTCAGCCGCAGCAACTTCTTCCTAGAGACATCACCAAAGGCAAGGGAAGCGAGGGCAAAAATGAACTATTGGGATTTCATCAAGATAAAAAGCTTTTGCACAGCCAAAGAAACAGTCCACAAAACCAAAAGACAACCGAGAGAATGGGAGAAGATATCTGCAAATGACATATCCGATAAAGGGCTAGTATCCAAAATCTATAAAGAACTTCTTAAACTCAACACCCAAAGAACAAATGATCCAATTGAGAAATGGGCAGAAGACATGAACAGACATTTTTCCAAAGAAGACATCCGAACGGCCAACAGACACATGAAAAAGTGCTCAACATCACTTGGCATCCGGGAAATCCAAATCAAAACCTCAGTGAGATATCACCTCATACCAGTCAGAATGGCTAAAATTAACAAGTCAGGAAATGACAGATGTTGGCGGGGATGAGGAGAAAGGGGAACACTCCTACACTGTTGGTGGGAATGCAAGCTGGTGCAACCACTCTGGAAAACAGTATGGAGGTTCCTCAAACAGTTGAAAATAGGGCTACCATAAGATCCAGCAATTGCACTACTGGGTATTTACCACAAAGATACAAATGTAGGGATCCGAAGGGGTACGTGCACCCTGATGTTTATAGCAACAATGTCCACAATAGCCAAACTGTGGAAATAGCCAAGATGTCCATTGACAGATGAATGGATAAAGAAGGTGTGGTATATATATATATATATATATATATATATATATATATATATACCATGGAATATTATGCAACCATCAAAAAGAATGAAATCTTGCCATTTACAACAACGTGGATGGAACTGGAGGGTATTATGCTGAGCGAAACAAGTCAATCAGAGAAAGACATGTATCATATGACCTCACTGATATGAGGAATTCTTAATCTCAGGAAACAAACGGAGGGTTGTTGGAGTGGTGGGGGGTGGGAGGGATGGGGTGACTGGGTGATAGACATTGGGGAGGGTATGTGCTATGGTGAGCGCTGTGAAGTGTGCAAGACTGTTGAATCACAGATCTGTACCTCTGAAGCAAATAATACATTATATGTTAGGAAAAGAAGAAGAAGAAGAAGAAGAAGAAGAAGAAGAAGATAGCAGGAGGGGAAGAATGAAGGGGGGGAAATCAGAAGGGGAAACGAACCATGAGAGACTATGGACTCTGAAAAACAAACTGAGGGTTCTAGAGGGGAGGGGGTGGGGGGATGGGTTAGCCTGGTGATGGGTATTAAAGAGGGCACGTTCTGCATGGAGCACTGGGTGTTATATGCAAACAATGAATCATGGAACACTACATCAAAAACTAATGATATAATATATGGGGATTAACATAACATAATAAAAAAAATACAGTTTACAAAAAAAAAAAAAAGGAAGAAGCCACCTGGACCAAGGCTTCAGACCATGCTAACTGCTGGGTGCAGGACAAAGGTGGGCACGAAAGGGAAAAAAACGGAAAAATAAATCACATCTTCTCAATGCTTGTTAGCATGAAACCCCCCCCCCCAAAAAAGAAAGACTGACTTCTTCACAGAAAAATAGGGAGGGGTAGAGCCCTAGACTCATGTGTCTTTTACTATTGTGCTGGGCTTACAAGCAAACACTACCTCAATAAAATCAAATGAGGGGAAGATGCTGTACCACACAGGAAGGGCCCTTGGCCTCTGGAAACCCAGAAAGGCAGAAAGAAGTTAAGATTTGGTGCCAGATGAACCCCCTCCCTATGTGTGATTACTATAAATTAGAACACGTCTGAGTTTCCCAGTTACTTCATGCATAAAATGTGAGTAATACTGCTTACCTAGTCTAAGGATTGATATGAGCATTAAGTGAAATAATATGTAAAATGTTCCGGCAGAAAGCGGTCACTCAACATTTTTAATTTATTGCACCTGTGACTTGCCTAGAATCCGGAAGATGTTTCAGATCCAAGACCCTAGACCATGATCTTACATCAGCCATTACTGTCCATCAACACTATTGTTCTGTCTGCCCAAAAAACTCTTCTGGGGAATGTTTCTTCCTTTGCTCTAGCCTTGTGATTTGAATGGGATGTTCTTGTTGTTTGGGCCAAGGAGAGGCATTTGCTCGAATCAGAGTATTTTTCTGAAATTTGGAACTTGGGATCAGAAGGAGCAAATCTCAGACTGTTGCTGGTGGCAAAGCTGGAGTATGGGAGGGAAGGATCTGAGGCTGCTGTACCACCCTCTCCCCCAAGTGGAGAAAGTGGGTCTGAAAGACGATGCAGAGACAGACTGGCAGAGAGAGTCTCTGAAGCCAGCTGCCTCTTGCCTTTTCTCACTTTCTGGAAAATTCCAATACCTCACAGCCACCCCCCCGACAAATCCTTACATAATCTAGTTCAAATGTGGTTGCTTTAACACACAACTAAAGGAATCTTAAAACAATATTTTCCCCAATCATTTAAAAGGGATATTATTCTCACTAATTAAGTAGAAACACAAGCCCAGAGTGGCTGAGTGATGGATAGAAGTCAAGAAGGTGGTCAGGAGCAGAACTAGGATTCCTACACAGATTTCATGGAAGCCAAAGCCCAGGCTGCCCTTCACTTATGCTCAACAACCCTACTGTTCACCAAGAGGCCCCCAGGCCACTGGTGTCACTTGTATTCTTGGCTTTCCCGGGACACCACCCACCCCACTGCGTGTCCCATCCTTCTGCAACTACTGGAATGTTCTGGCTGTTCTCACTGGGCCAGCCATGGCCAGCACCATTGCTCTCTAACTGCTATGCCTCTGTTCTAACATTCTGGTCCAACATTCAAGCCTGGTAGGGTTCTTCTCTCTTCTGAAAATGTGAGGGGGCTTTTGTTTCTGCTCCTCCCTACACCAGGAGCTCCTTGAGGGTAGGCATGGTGTCCGATTCATGTTTTCTTTTCTGGGGTCTGGCATATGTAACTGTGCAATATCTTCCATTGGCTGAAAGAATACGCACCTGACAGATGATGTTCCTGTGACATTGAAGGAGGGCAGTGAGGAATGATTCACATGGGGCAAACAGAGCCCATTCTCTGCACCTTCTCTTATGCACCCCACCATCTTCAACCCCTTACATGTCACAGTTCAATAGCTTCCTCCCAACTTCTGAGCAATATCGAAATATACAAGACCTTATCTCAATTTCAAATTCCTTTTCTCCCACAAGGAAAGGCCACCATGACATATTTTTTCTTATCTCTTCTCTGCTCGGTGACATGCAGGACAAGTGGGCTAGAATTAGAAGAGGCTTACAGACAACCAAATGTATTGTAGGATTTCTGTATTGGAAAACCAAGTAAAAGGCATATCAAATACATGTGTATTGAGCATCCTGTGTGTACCACTTGTCTTTTCTTTAATTTTTAAAGATTTTATTTATTTATTTGAGAGAGAGACAGAGATAGTGACAGAGATAGTGAGCTGGGAGGAGAGGGAGAAGTCGGCTCCCCACTGAGCAGGGAGCCGGATGTGGGGCTTTGATCCAGGACCCTGGGATCATGCCCTGGGCCAAAGGCAGACGTTTAACCAACTGAGCCACCCAGGCGCCCAGTGTGTACCATTTGTCTTGCTAATGATACTATCTAAAGGTAGTTTGTGCTCTCCACCTGAACGTTCTTGAACACCATGTCTTAAGGCAGCCAGATGACAAGCAGAGGCCATCTACCTCTTAAAACCCAGATTCCTCCCTGTGAAGTCAGAACCAAGGCCACTGGCTGGACTGCAGTCCACCTTTTAAGATGAGTTTGCCTTGTGCTGGTTGGAGAGTGGGTCTCCAGCCAGTGTGGCAGGTGAAGGAGTCAGCTTGGACCTGCAGGACCTTGCAGAGGGTCGCCACTTTGAGCTCCTTGTCTTCACCTTTATCAATACTCCTTTGTTTGCTTGAATGTGTCTGGAGGCACATTTTTTTTATCTCAAGTACAGCTAATCCATGGCTTCAATACTAATAGTGCTCTGGACACAAAATTTCAAGGGGAGAAACTGAAGAGGGTGGGTGGACGGGGGATGACATGATGAACTACACGCAGCTGACTTCTTGTTGAAAAGGTGCCCCTGGAGGGATATTTCTGATAGAAATCTATAGTCTGGCATCCAAGTGAACATACATCATTTTGTAATTAATTTCGATAGTTGGGAAGAAACATTAACTATTGATTCCAATTAGCTTTGGGGTCTAAATTAATTGTTTTCTTACTTGAAAATTCCTCAGCAAATAGCTGGAAGGGGGTGGGGGAGAGAACAATGGTTTGAACCCACAGTGTGGAATTAGAGCAGTAACTCCGAGGATTCCTTCATCTGGTCCAGCAACTGCTTTCGCGACTGCTAACCACCCAATGTTATTTCTTCCCCAAGGGCAGAAGGTTCAGGGAATCTTCAGCCAGGTTGCTGCCACAGTCACAGCCGATGGCCAGCATTTTCAAGATCATTTAGAATTTAGTGGGTACCTCTGAAACAAATAATACATTATATGTTAAAAAAAAAAAAAAAGGAGAAGATAGTAGGAAGGGAGAAATGAAAGGGGGAAAATCGGAGGGGGAGACGAACCAGGAGAGACTATGGACTCTGAGAAACAAACTGAGGGTTCTAGAGGGGAGGGAGGTGGGGGGATGGGTTAGCCCGGTGATGGGTATTAAAGAGGGCACGTTCTGCGTGGAGCACTGGGTGTTATGCACAAACAATGAATCATGGAACACTACATCAAAAACTAATGATGTAATGTATAGTGATTAACATAACGTAACAAAATTAAAAAAAAAAAAAAGCCAGAAAAAATAAAAGAATTTAGTGGGTTTTGCCACTTACAGGAAATTAGCACATGCGGATTAGGATCTAGATGTCTGGACTCTTGATGGCTGGTGTACCTAATTTGTCCCCTTGGTCCCAGGAGTGAAATTCACCCTCCTCACTGAGGCCCCTACGGTTTTACTCACCCGTGTCTGAAACCGTTCCTTACTCCTGTTGACCCTGACCCCTCCACCTCAGTGAGTCTCTTCCAAATGCGTTTATTTATGGTTTACAAATGGACCCATTTCTCCTCTCCTGTCTAATAGCCAGGGATCTTTCCCACTTTTTTTTTAAAGATTTTATTTATTTATCTGAGAGAGAGAGAGAGAGAGAACACAAGCCAGCGGGGAGAGGCAGAGAGAGATGGAGAAGCAGACTCCCCGCTGAGCAGGGATACCCACGCGGGGCTACATCTCAGGACCCTGGAATCATGACCTGAGCCTAAGGCAGATACTTAACTGACTGAGCCACCCAGGTGCCCCTCTTTCCCACTTCTTTGATGTCAAGATAATAAATTGGCCCCAGACATAGAAAATAATCTAATATTGACACTTACCACTTGCAAACACTTAGTTTTGTTGAGGGAGAAATGGGTTTTTTTAGTACTTCTGAGACTTTTTTAATATTAGGAATGAAGCTAGAAAACTGGAACAAAAAGTTTTTATGTGTGTGTATACATGTATACAAACGTGTATGTATTTATATAATATTATATTAATATATTTATTATATATTATAATATATATTATCACATAATTATAGTATATATTATTAATCATTTTATTAACATTATTATATTAATAAATTTAAAAATTTGAGGAATGAGATATTAAAATCCTGCCATTTTGGGAAAAACCCTGATGCTCAAGGAAAAACTCAAGATTCAGGAGAGAAGGAAGAGGGCCATGGTTCCAAACTGAGTGTGCTGACGTCCTCCTTAGAATTCAAGCACAGCAAACAAGGGCCTGATTTCTTTGGGTATGTGCTGCCAGTGAAGACAGAGAGACTTCCTGAGAAGGCATGGTTCCACCTCCAATATGGTTCCCAGTGGCAACATGGCAACGGCTAATGGAGTTTCTTCGCCTGGTGGGCCTGAGGCAGCAACATAGGGGACTGCTTGTTTCTCTGTAATACAAAAAAAAAAAAAAAGTCTCTTGGAGCTACTGAGACCCCAAGAAAAGAAAACACAGAAAACTAAGCAGACTCATGGACTGGGAGAGGGCTAGCATTGGCTGGAGAGACCAGAATGTAGGGATTTTGCAACCAGAGACAGTAACAAGTATGGCGGTCACTGATAAAAGTCACCTACACGATGCCCAGCTACACATCCAGCAGACAGAGCAAGGACAGGTTGAAGGCTAAAAATGAAGAGGGAATAAAGCACTTCAATTGGAGGCTAGTAGGACCAGAAGTCTTTTTTCTGATATCCAAGAACTTGGGTGATTCTGAGGGAAAAAGTCAGGAAAACAGAAGGAATCTTGAAATTGAATATTTCTTAAAAGTGACCAAAACCAGAACTAGACAGTAGATGTGTTAATAACGTTTAAAATTGTTAAGGAATCAGTCTATCAATCAGAATGAACCAGAATGGGGTAGATCAGCTTGTCTTGCTCAACGACAGACATGCGGAGGGCTCCAGGGTAAGCTCAAGCTCAGGAAGAGGAGATTTACCAGGAAGCCAATGAGGTGAAACCCTCAGGGCCTCACCAGCATGGGCCCCACCAAGGCCTTCTGTTTCATTTTGTGCTTGTCATCTTACATTCTTTTTCTTCAAGTGGGCTCCACAAAATCAGCATCAGCCTCTCGGCTCAGATGCAGAAATGAACAGAATGGATTTCTTCTTAAATATCTGAGCTGCCTTGTGTAAATTGAGTCTCCCACTTCCTGTCTATAACACTTGATGGAGAATTTCAGGTTTTCTGGGTTCTTGGGCCATGCGCTTTATGAAGTCAGAGACAGCAATTTGATTTCTTTATGTATTCCCCTGTGCCTTGCACAGTACACAATTCTAAGTGTGTAGTGGAAGCTCAGATGAGTTTTAAAAGGGGAAGCCAGGCTTGGGAAGAGCAGTCAAAATGGTCTCTTGGGAGAGAAAGCCTTATGTCAGCTTTGATACCGGCATTCAGATGCCTGAGAAGGAACAGAACACACCTAGTAAAGGGATTAACAAATTCAAGGAGGGGCATGCAATTACCCCTACGGAAGGTTCTTGATAAATGGACTCTAGTCATGATGAGTTGTGCTCTTAATTCTGGAGCTTCATGCAGTCAGAAAGGAGATTGACCAAAGACTGATCCCCAGTATACATCATCTTTCCTATCCACTTAAATAAGGAACTAAGATAAAATGACAGAGACACCTTAAAATTCCTCTCCAGGTTTCTTTATTTTCAAGAAAATTATTCAATAATTTTCCCTTGGGGAGCAAAATTAAAAAGGCAAATGAAGAAATATCTAGAATTTTTTTTCAAAATGGACATTGTTTCATTAAGAAAAACAATGGTGGGGGTGCCTGGGTGTATCAGCCCATTAAGCATCCAACTCTTGGTTTCAGCTCAGGTCACGATCTCAGGGTCCTGTGACAGAGCTTCCTGTCGGGTTCTGAGCTCAGTTGGAAGTCTGCTTGTCCTTCTCCCTCTGCCTCCCCTGGCCCCACTCGTACTCTCTCTCTCTCTCTCTCTCTCAAATAAATAAATAAGATCTTTAAAAAAGAAAAACAATTGTGATGTGTATACAAGGCAAATATTCAGGTGAAAGGTTTACATTTCTTTCCAAATTCAAAAATGACTAAAATTTAAAAAGATACTATATATTTTGATATAATAAATTGTCTAATTTTGCTGTGCTGGAGATTCATCGACATGAACCAGAGATTTCCTCACCTCCTGTGTAACTGACCAGGGCAAGCCAAGACCTGCGACCTGAGCGACGAGCCACAGGCAGGGCTGCATCAGAGGCTTCCCCACAATGTGGAAACCCAACTCTCCATTCACACACATGCCCACTGCGACAAGATTTTATTTACTGGTTCATCTCAACACAGGAAACAAAAATAAAATGGAAGGACCGTTCTTCAGGCAAGTTTTCTCACAAAGGAGCAGGAAATGAACCTATTGTTCAAGCAATGTACCTGGGTTGACCAGTTCACTCTGAGTAAATCCTAGGAGATTTGAAAGGCACCTTTCTGCTTCTCAGTGGAGTGTTTTTTAGGAGATTACAGTCAGTACTGAGATGGAAAAATGTTCCCCGCTGAGCAAATGGAGAGCAGTGTACGTGATTGTATGTTTAAAGTCTACACACCATATCTAAGATACATATAATATTTTGCTCTAAGGGATTCAGGGCAATCATTTTGTATTTTAGAAAAAAAAAAAAAAAAAAAAGATGCCCTGACCTGGTTCCAGTAACACTAAATGCTTCACATACTACAATCAGGAAAAAACAAAAACAAAAAAACAAAACCACTTTGCCTTCTGAGAACACTGAAATAAACTAAAAATAACACAGTTACCATTACATTATCCCGAATAATACACCCTTGATTATGTCCCATTCACCCAAACTCGGTCATCATATAAATCAGTTGCTCTTTTTTTGACTGTGAACAAACTAATATAGATAAAATAACCTTAGGAATGAAAATTTTTACCTCTAAATACTTGTATTTTTATTTGGCGATGGAAGATTCTGGCCTTTTCCAAAGTCTTACTTTCAGACACTGAAAATAAGCTTTCTTAATATTTCTGAATCTGAGGCTTCCTTTTACAGCGATTCTTGGAGGTCCCACTGAAATACAGTCCAACCCGTAATAATTTATCCTCTTTCCTATCAGAATATAATTGGATACATATAATTTGTAAATATATGCTAGCCCCAAATTTCAGGCATGCGTTCTATTGAGGAATAGGAATACACTTCACATATAGAAGTTATATCTACGAAGTACTTCCAGGAAAAATCGACTACTACAATCCCATGCTTAAAAAATCTCTTTACCGGTGGTGCCGTACCCTAGCAGTCCAGGAAAATTAGCAAACATGAACCTCCCAGAGAAAAAGGACATCCCTGAGCCCAGGGGTATGCAGATGCAGCCTGCAGGGGTCAATGAGATGTTCCTTCGTCCCTAATCTCAATAAAGCTATTACAGACAGTAAAATACTTCTGACACATAAAAGTAAATTATACATCTAAGGTCTTTTTAAACTCTCAGGCAGGAATTAACTTTTAAGTATAAGATCATATGTCCCTAGTTTGTTAACAATATAAAAAAAGCACATAACCATCTCTGGTTACACCTATATTTTAACAACTATTTAAAAACCACAGTGTCAAATAAAATGATGCAAGATCAGAAAATTTCTAAGCAAGTTTTGTGGCCAAATCCATTAAAAAAAAAATGATGCTCTTCCCTGGTTCCAATATCAGAGGAAATTATAAGAAGAAATTGTAGGGGGGGAAAAAGTGATGCTTTACCACTTCTAATATGACTAAGAAATTCATAAACCACAGGTAGACAAAAATTATATTTTGTACCTGAGATAAACCAAAGATAGCAGAATCACCCTGACTTGGTCTGGATCCTAAATAATAAAACCTTCATTATTTCCTGTAAATGTGAACTCCTTTACAAAAGCAGTTTTGTTCCTCATGATTGCTCTGCTGATATCTGAAGATATGTATTGACACTTTTGAATAAGATAATTTGTGTGAGAAGGGGCGCCTGGGTTGCTCAGTTGTTAAGCGTCTGCCTTTGGCTCAGGTCATGATCCCAGGCTCCTGGGATCCAGCCCTGCATCCCAGGCTCCCTGCTCGGGGGAAGTCTGCTTCTCCCCCATCCCTCTGCCCCCCAACCCCCGCTCGTGCTCTCTCTCTCTCTCTTAAATAAATAAATAAAATCTTTAAAAAAAAAAAGTGTGTGAGAAAACTGGGGTTTTTTGTTTGTTTGTTTTACTGGTGTGTTTTTCTGTTTGTTTTTTTTACCTGGCACAGATAAATATAACTTGGAAACCATGGTGTGTTTTTTTTTTTTCTTTTAATTTCTGCTTGCGGTTTTTATTTGGTGAGCCATTCCTTCTGGAGTATGACTCCCTTACATTTGATTTCCTTCATCCATGCTTCTGTCTGAGTCTTCCTTTGACAATGCACAAGTAGAAGCTCAAGTATTTCTTGAATGACTGGTTAAATAAGATCCCACCGATTACCCACTGTCTAAAATAGTTAGCTCAAACAATTTTACATTAGAGAATTTTTTATAATGGAAAGCTTATTTTTCCAACTAAAAATGTATCACAAGTGCATTTTTAAATTAGAGAACCCAAGGGGGTCTGAGTGGCTCAGTGGGTTAAGCGTCTGCCTTCAGCTCAGGTCATGATCTCAGGGTCCTGGGATGGAGCCCTGTTATCAGGCTCCCTGCTCCGTGCGGAGTTTGCTTCTCCCTCTCCCTTTGCCCCTCTCCCTGCTTATGCTCTCTGTCTCTGCATCTCTCAAATAAATAAATAAAATCTTTAAAATAAATAAATAAATAAATTAGAGAATCCAGAATTATTTTAAAAACACTATAAATATAGACACTAATATGTATGCAATAATATAATCATGTATATATATATATAGAGAGAGAGAGAGAGAATATATGGAATATACATATACTTTTTAGCAAATTCATATTGAGATACATTTATGTTGTATTCAAATTTTTAGTGTAATAGATTAAGCTGTCATTAATTCTCACGTATCTGAAACTTTGCTCCCACTATATTATTTTTTAAGCTAAATTTCTAGAAATAGAATTGCTAAGAGTATTCACAGAGTTCAAGTATTTGAAACATATTGCCAAATCATCTGGCATAAACATAAAGGTTGTACCACCTTATGCAATTTATAAAATACTGTTTCCCTTCATAGATATTAGAAATTTACTTTTCTGGTTATATGAAACCTGTCTAAATAAATTAATTATGACATAAATGTTTTAATGCTAATATTTCTCTGTATTAAAAAAAAACATATTCCTATTTGGTTTGACTTATAGGTCCAATATAAAAATTTATTGTAAAGAAGTTCTCATGCATTGATTGGCAGTCTTAGCTCTCCAAAATCTTGACTGCTTAATAATGAAGATTTCATATTTTCAAACATATTTACAGAAAAAGCATATGGACCCAAAAAAGTTATAGCCGTTAATAAGCACATTAAGTCATTGTGACCATTATTTGAAATAGAAATTTTAATCAAAACCACATGTGTGAATTTGCAAGTTATTCTTTCCTACTGTGTACACCAATTGCCACTTGAATTTTAGCTCTGACATATATATATATGTATATATATGTGTGTATATATATATATATAACCCATGTATAAATACACAAATCATAGTCATGCTCATACCAATTCAATGCTGAATTTTGATTCTCCAGGGACTTAGCTTTGTAGTTGGAATCCATATTTGTGCTAAAGGTCATTCGAGTTATGGGAACGAGTAATAAATATTAACTCAATTTCCTGGTTGCCCCTCTTGTACTAAAGACCTGTTGATAACTAGTCAACAGAGAGGCACCTTGGCGCTCTAATATTTCAGGAAAGCATGGTCCCTGCTCACTCATCCTACACTCACAGGCACAAACCACTTTAAAAGGAACCAGATGTGGAGTGCGTGGCTGGGGGCCTCCGGCAGAGCCTGCACGTCCTGGAGGCTCACTTCACGGGGTGTCTCGCAGCTTTAGAAGGGGCAATTAATTTCCTCAGCACGCTATGCAAAGCACCACAAAATGCGAGGGAATCGGTTGCTTTTCTTTCTGTAATACTGCGTCCACATGCTTCATAAAATACGACTTTAATAAAACACACGACAGCACGCCAGCCGTGGTCAGCGAGTCCTCCACGTGGTACCCAGGTCACTCGCATGACACGCTGGGAGGGCATGTGGCCCACGCTGGGGAGCGGCGTCACGTGGCGGGCTTGCTGAGAAGTACGGCTGGCTGGGGGGCATATGGTGTCCTCATTTAAGTCTCAGTATGGAATGTGAGAAGAACCCCAGAGACACACGGAGAGGCTAGATTAAAGCATCACACGTGGCTTATAGAAGCCTCACACTGATTAATTAACAGAAAAAAGAAAAAAAACCTAATAACTGAGGAACAAATATGCTGCCAATCTGATGACACAGAGGGCATTCTTATTTGGAAAAAAGTTAGGGAACTATGCTCCTAATTGATTGGAGTTTTGGGAAAAAACGGCGGTATTCTTTTTTTATAATCTTTTTCCATTTATTATGTCCCCTTCTTATTTTTACTGTATGTCAGGTTCTTGGTAGGGCATACATTCTTTTTTTTTCTTCTAGCTTTGGTAGAGCTCTTGCTCTTTGCAGGAGTTAAGTAAATATGGCTTCTTGCTTTTGAAGATGGTGTCCTTCTCCCCTTTTTATCTGCGGGGGTCAGGGAGTCTTATGAACACCTCTCTCTCTCTCACACACACACACACACACACACACACACACATACACACAGTCCTTTATCTTTAGTTGACGTTGGCTTAGAAAGCACTAAACATGTTGTCCACTATTATACAGTCTACAAGATAAATCAAGTAATATTTAAAAAATTTATTGAATAACCTCAGGGTTATTCAAGGTTATCAGTTTGGGCTGTTAACTCTCAAGTCTAATAACCAAGATACTTCAAGATGGCTCCCATGGATTTTTCAGACTTGACTCACCTGGTGGATTGGGCACCCCCACTGTTCACACTTGTGGTTCTGTGGATGCTCCCTTACCCACCCTGGTGAGGCTTCTGGAAAGTCCTCACTCTTTCTGCTAGAGCACTGCTAGGAAGCTCACCCCTCTCAGGAACCGAAGGCTTTCCCCACCAATGGCATATCTCCTGGTGCCAAGGCATCTCACTCTTGAGAAATCCCAAACTGAAATTATGACCTTCCCCTCGAATCTGAATGCACTCATCCTTCTCTAGTCCCTTAGTTGGATACAACAGGGTTTGGTCCTATCTCCCATTGTAGGTGCTTTTCCTGTTCCTTGCTCAGCCATTCCACCCCTGCAGGCCTGGACAGTCTCGGAATAGTCCACTGTGTTCATGATGCCTGGTGAACCGGGTTCACGGCACCAGGTTATCTATCCACACGCACTACTAAGATGTCCCTGACTTCTCTTGGTGAGTTGACTGAGCTTCCAACCCCACACCTATGACACAGCATGCCTCTGTTTGCATATTTCTGTTACCTTCTGGAAAGTGCTGTCTGCGAGAACAGACCATGTCTTACCAAATACAACGCTATCACTTTGAGGATCTGGAATAATCCTTGATTTTTTTTCTTGAATCTCTCCCTTCACTGGGTCTAAGGGGTGAATATGAGACACTTAATAGTCTCTTAGTGGCTACTTTACATCAGAGTTTATTGTATACATGTTGGTCGAGAGAAGAGGAATTTCACTCTTGTGAAGCTTAGTGTATGTCTTGGTCACTTATAAAATGAGAAATTTTAAAACACAGCACTATGTAAACCATTAATTTGAATAGAAAAGAGATGATACATAAGATAATGCGCCCTGTAAAATGTATTTTACAAAGACTATATTATCAATTAGATTATTGATTCCAAATTTAATTATTACTTTTTTAAAAAAGATTTTATTTACTTATTTGACAGAGGGAGAGAGAGCACAAGCAGGGGGAGCAGCAGAGGGAGAGGGAGAAGGAGAAGCAGGCTCCCCACTGAGCAGGGAGCCCGATGTGGGGCTCAATCCCAGAATCCTGGGATCATGACCTGAGCCGAAGGGAGACGCTTAACTGACTGAGCCACCCAGACACCCCAAATTATTACTTTTATTAAGTAAAATGCTTTATAAATTATTTTGGGGGGTATTATTACTGTTCTCCCAGGAATTATTTAAAAAATATTACTATTTTCAAAAAGAGAAACTGAAACTACATATCATTTATTCATTTAAAAAGTATTTGGGGGGGTTGCTGTTAAGTGTCAGGCTCTCTGCCAGACACTAGGGAAACAGCAATGAATGATTCAGATCCTGTCAGGTGCCAGGATAGCAGGAAACCGGTTAAAAAACCAGGACATTGGAACACCAAATAGTTGGATTAGTGGAAACAGACAAGGGAGGAGCTATAAGCGGAAATGCAGCAGTCCGGAAAGGAGTCTTACAGGTAGAATTGACGTTACGTTAAATCTCTGAAGTGTGACAGGATGAAAATCTGGTCCTTGAATAAAAAAAAGGGCAACTTCGGGGAAGTCTAAATCTCCAAAATAGCTGGTCCAACCTACACATCTTTCAGTGTGATACCTAGTGCTTAAAGCACGTTAAATCGAGGTGAATGTTCCAGAACAAATGAACTCACATATGCGCCTACCTGACCTCACGTATCCTACCGGTGTGTGTTTACACCACAGCTACTTTTATACTTTGAAGAAACTAAAGAAAAAATCATCTTAAAAAGCACCTTCTTTAATAGAATACTATTACCATTTACATTATTAGGGGCTAGAATCAATAATAATATTTTTGCATGCATTATTTTACCAGCATGGCACAGCTCTCTTGTTTTTTTTAAAAAGACCCTTGTTTAAGATCATGCAGATGGTTACCACCAGATTCAGGACTTGAACTTTGGCCTGACGCCAAAGCCAATACGCACTATATGCTCTCTCACCTCCTTCCAGTGAATGGATACCTGTGATGTGCTCCTTCTTGAATGCACGCTCAAGGATCAATATTGCATAAAAACAAAGTCAAAACGTTCAGATACATGTTTAACGTTTAAATAGGCTACTGAATCAAGGCCTAAAGTTTTTGGTATTTAACACTTATAATTGGTTAACTTGATTTGCATAATAGTTTCATCTCCAATATGTTTGCAATGGATAACTCAAATCAGGAAAACATACCATCTAAGTGCAATTAGGTCGGAGAATGTTAGGTCTACTAAATGTGACACGTTAAGAAATACATATTTGGTCCCTGTTCCTGGTTCCTGGCACAGAGCTTCTAAAACCCTTGTAATTTCCAGAGCGATAGGGGTAGTAGGAATATCTTTGTTCTAACATTAGTCTTTGACCCCAGTTCCTGACACAGAACTCCTAAGCCCCTTGGAATTTTCCAGGTGATGGGAGCACGTGATCAAATGAGGCAACTCTTGGTGGGATTATGGATGGGGACAGGTCAACAGAAAGACCAACCCACGATGAGAAACTTAGAACTTTCAGCCCCAACCCCGATCCCCCAGGGAGGGTAAAAGGTCTGGATATTGAATTATGAATCATTCACGCCTACGTAATGAGGCCCTTCATAAATATCCCAAAACTACAGGGTTTGGAGAGCTTCTGCATTGGTGAACACATCCATGTGTTGTGAGGAGGGTGCACCCCAACTCCATAGGGACAGAAGCTTCTGTGCTTAGGATGCTTCTGGGCTTCACCCTCGTGTCTCAAGATGTTCATATGTATCTTTTGTAATATCCTTTATAATAAAGTGGTAAAAAAAGAGGTAAATGTTTCCCTGAGTTTTGTGAGCTAGTACAGCAAATTATCCAAATTCAGGAGGAGGTTTTGTGGGAGCCCTGATTTATAGCCAGTTGGTCAGAATCACAGGTAATCACATGGGACTTGGCAATTGGCATCTCAAGGGAAAGCAGTTTTGTGGGACTGAGCCCTTAACCTAGGGAGTCTGGCATTAACCCCCAGGTAGATAGTGTCCGAGTTGAACTAAATTGAATTGTAATACACCTAGCAGGTGTCACAGAGCATTTGAGAATTGTTTGGTGTGGCGGGAAAAAAACCCCACACATTTGGTATCAGAAATGGTGTGAGTGCATAGGAAAATGTTTTTCATTTATTAATCTGCAAAGCAAAGAGGATTCGGACTACTCAAGACAGAAGGAGAGGATGTTAACACAGGTAACTGTAGACCCAGGGACCAAAGGAAAATGTTGTAAAGGGAGACTCCCTTTCACTTTCAACAAGATTTCCACGTGTAGCATCCAAGGAAAGATTAAGTGATACATGCCGTCAATGAATATTAATTTTAAAGTTTAACACTTTAATACTGGTATTGGCCCAAGGGCTATATTACTTTGATATATTCTGGAAGCAATGCAAACCTGCAAACATTATGCAAACTTGCTGAAGTTTCATTTATCCCTTTGTAAACACTCGATATCATAAAGGAGTAGACATTACTTCTTTCTAAGTTTGTGGCTAATTGCAAAAATGAAGCTCATCATTTCCTTTCCAGAATATGGTTCTCCTCCTAGCTATTGGCTGCTCCTAGCAGTCCACATTTGCAGTCACACAGACACAAATTGTGAGTGCTTCTTGTTGCCCCCAACACCCACAAAGCTGCCAAATCTGGTGGACATAAGTCTCCAACACCTTTCCTTTCCTTGGCTCAGGACACGGTAATGCCTCTGATTGTGTCCCCTGGGAGAGGAGAGACCATTTTTTTCTGGCTTCTCTGGATTCCAGGAGGAATGGGAGTTGCTAACATCTCAGGCTCTCTCTGCCCCTTTTACTGCCTCTCCCTGGGCATGTGGAATGACCTTGATGATTGCGTACCTTTGGGAAGAATACCCAGGCTTGTATGGCTGCATCCAGATCTTCTTTCTTAGGAAAGTGAGCTCCTTCTTCAGGGAGCCTCTGAGGCTTGTTCCACCTCTGTAGGGGGCACCTGTCCTGCTCCCGCTCTGCCAATTCAAGTCCAGCCAATATTGCTGATTAGCAGCCACCTGCTTCTCATACAAAGCTATATTCTCCGAATGAAGCCGTAATTAGAAAGAAAGGTATTTTTTAAATCTCCAGTATGCCTTCTCTGTTTTATTTTTCTAATTTGCATAGAACCTGAACATAAAAGTGGGATTTTACTTACTAGGTATCCCCTCAAAGATCCCAAAACATCTTCACTTCTCTGATGGAAAGCGTCCCTGTCCTTTAACAAGTTCAGAGGGACTCAGATCGTATTTAAGAATGCATGCTTTGAGGTCAGTGGGACCAGGCTTGACCTGAAGCTCAGTGGCTTTGAGCCAGGGGCTTGACCTCTCTAAATCTCAGATTTTCAACTTTAAAATAAAATACTACTCACTACGTCAGAAAGCAGTGCAAGGAAAGTTACATTGTGTTTAGCACACTTCCTAGTATAAAACAAGCACTCTGTAAATGATAGCTAATGAATTAAAAACCAACTTTCAGTCTGATATTTTCTGACCTTCAAAAATAAACTCTTAACCTTTACCCCCAGTCTCTTCTTCCACAGTTCCTTAACCACGGTCATAGATAAATATATCAATGTAGTCTTAAGTGAGGCTGTTATAACAAGTTACCATAGACCAGGTGGCTTACAAACAAGAGAAATGTATTTGTCACAGTTCTGAAGGCCGGAAGTCCAAGATCAGGGTGCTAGAGTGGTCAAGGTCCTCTTTGCGTTTGCAGACGGACATCTTGTTGTATCTTCATATGGCGGCAGGAGAGGGAGAGAGCTCTCTGAGGTCCCTTTGATAAGGGCATTAACCCATTTCATGAGGACTGTACCCTATGACCTTATTTCCTCCCAAAGACCCACCTCCAAATACCAACACATAGGGGGTAATGATTTCAAAATGGGAATTTGGGAGGGACAGAAACATTCAGTCCATTGTGTATGTGTATGTATATATACATATATACATAATAAAATTATGAGATAACTATGAAAGTATCATAATTTCGTACACACAGTAGAGATCAAAGGAGGTTAGGTCCCACATTAACCCAAGAAGAGGAGAAAGCAGATCACATGATAGCTAACTCTGTCTTGAGGATGCATGGACATTCCTCATGTACTTGGGGGCAACCCAGCAAAAAGAAGAAGCAGGCATAGGAACCCAAACATCATGATATTTTAAGGAAATATAAGCAGTTAAATGTTCTCAAACTTTATTATGAAAAAGCATCTCTGGTGGAACTTGCTAGAAGTGCAGGTTCCCAGTGTATCTACCCAGAAATTCTGGCACAGTAGGATACTGCCTGGATATTACTAGGTATCCAATAGAATTTACATGCAGTAACAGGGACATATTTCATTCAACGAGTTTTGGAAACTATAAACACCCCTGATACCCACCACTCATTCAAGATCTAGAATATACCTATCACCCCAGAGAGTTACCAATGGTGCCCGTATTTTTAACAGCCACTCCATAAATGACTCTAGAATGTAAGACAATACAGTTTATAAAGAGAAATGAGGTTGGAGGGGTAGCAGAGACCAGATCTTCATGGACTTATGTATTCAGATGAAGAGTTAGAAACCTATGTCAGAGTCAAACAAGAGTTCTTTCCGGTCATATCTCAAGCTGCCCTATCTTAATATTCATGTTAATAATGATTCTTCTGCTTCACTCAGTCTTTCTCTTCTGCCCATCTCTGTCTATGAGTCTACATGTAACCCGGGCAGTTGAGGTTGTACCAATGACAAATTTTGACTACAAAGGAAAATGGGGAGGGGCTATGAAGGGAAGTTTCGCAGAAAAATACAGATATATGATCAAGCCCTGAATTATATGGAGAGATGTTCAGTATCAATCACAACAAGAGAAATACAAGTTAAAACTATGAGATACCATCTCCCACCTGATCGGTGGAATCATCCAAAGTTTAGAAGTCTGGCAGCATATTTTTTGTGCCATGTCTGTGAGGAGACAGGGACTCACGTGTTGCTGACAGTAACGCAAAGCAATACAACCCCGATTCCTGGGAATTTGGCATGTCCGGCCAAGTGCTGTTAGCGGAATTGTGTAGATGTGAACACTTTGACCTAGCCGTCCCCATTGCGGGAATAGACCCCAAAAATCCGCCGCCTAGAACATGGAAAGAAATACACACACGGGTATCCATTGCAGCATATTTGTAATAATGAAAGACTGAGAACTTCTCAAATGTCCCTAAATAGCGGGCAATAAGCCGTGACACAGTCACAGATAAAGTTCTCTGCCGGTGTAAAAAGGAATGGACTCTCTCTCTATACCCTTGTGGGAAATAATGTCTGCAACATATTGCTCAATGGAGAAACAAGGTGAGCAAAAATATTATAGTATGAAATTATTTTTCTAAAAAAGGTGATGAAAAGATACGTGCACACACATATTTTCTTATACTAACATAGTTGATAAATTATATTTTTTACAGCAAACTCAAAATACATATACACATATTTTTTGTATTAACAAAAACATATTTTAACCTTAAGTATACAATAATAAAAGGATAAAAAATTAGCAAGTTACTACCTTTGGGGAGGTAGAGAAATAGGGAAAGGGAACAGGAAGAAAAAAAACTAGACTTCTCTGAATATACTTTGCTTTGCAGACTTGACTTTGGAATCATTTCATATCTTGTATAATTATAAATAATGTAAGCAAAATTGTGTATCAATTTGGAGATATAATCACCCAGAGATTAATTTCATTATTTGACTATTCATGCCCAACAAAATAGATTAATTTCATTATTTGACTATTCGTACCCAACAAAATAAGAACTGATAAAAAAAAGTCTTAATATGTTTTCCAAAAATATTATTGATGGTAGTGTTTATATTGTAATTTTGAGACTGTTGTGAGTGCCTCTTTGGAGAAAACAGATGAGAAATTATGTCGGTTTCCTTGATAAATGGAATTTTCAGTATGTTTGCACACTCGCATATTGATGAGGTTAAGAAAAGCATTTGTGGTCCTGAATTTGAGTTGGCAGCATCAGTATGAATCCATGACGTATCTTAAATCTTAAAAACATTTCCTAGCTCGGTTCACTGGAAGGGCCTAGAAAACCATGACCAACCCAGTAGCAAAGAGAACCCTTGTTCTTCAACTGTGGTCTCTAAATAAGGAACCAGGGCTCCTTGGATAACAGCTGATTAAGAATAACAAAACCTAAGGGCATGTGTGCATGCGTGCACGCACACACACAAAATCAGGAAGAAAACAGGGACATAACTACAGGCATAAGAGATGTTTTTTATAAGGGATATTTTTAAAATACCATGTGAGATATTCTAAACAATTTTATGCCAGTAATACTTTAGTAAATTATAATTTACCAAAATTGACTCTAATTTTTTTTAAAAACCTTAAATAGATTAAAAACACATTTTGTATAGTCAAAAACCAGCTATTTAATTCAAAAAATAAGGGTATACCTTAAAATATAGATTGTTAACCTACACACAGTAAGATCTGGAGTCAGTTTTATATGCTTCTCTTTGCTTAGAAGCGTTTTTCTAATATACATTTCACATATATGTAAGTGTATATATATATATATATATAGTAGTCAAATATGTGTACATATATATACATATATACGTAGTCAAAAATAAACAAACCAAAATAACACAAGTAATTTTTTAAAGACCCATTTTTAGATTGAATTTTGTTCCTTGTCTTTTCTTAGCATTCTAGGGTTCTGGTCACAACAGCCTATCCACTAGAAAGATATTTTTGTTTCTTTTTGTTTGTTTGTTTTGTTTTTTGTTTTTTGTTTCTCCTAGAGCCTCCACCACACAGAAATTACTGTCTGACAAGACTGCCCCACTTCACGCAAGTCTCTGTTCTTCACTTGTCTTAGGGACCTAGACCTCTGTCCTGGCCCTGCTGGTCTTCCCCTTCACGTTGCCCCTTACCAGGGAGTTTGGTCCCCACTAAGCCTGGAGAAGGCGACTCTCCCACTGTTCTTCATCCGCGGTGGGACCCTAGCTCTGTTCTGCTCTTGTCCAAACCTGTTAACTCATTTTTCAAAAGCAGACAGCAACCCATCGTGAAGGTTAAGGACGGGGTTTTCTGTAAAGCAATCAGTCTTCTTTCCTGGCACAAAGTAGACACAAACTACACCGTAGTTCATTTCATTCTTCGAAGGGGCTTCAAAGGGCCATGGCAGAACATTTAGCAAAGCCACTGTGACCAACGGTCAGCTGAGCGGGGTGTCACAGACAGTAAAGTAAAGGCTATTGAGAATTACTGAAGCTGGAGAAGATATTTTTTTCTTCTCCCGATGGCAGAACTTCTTTCCCACTTTTGTGGACCAGCAGTGCATGGAACACTACCTGGTGTGTGTGTTGGGGGGGTGGGCGTGCGCGCGCACAAGACGTGTGTATGCATGCACTTGCGGCGTGTGTGTGTTTGCACATTTATTCCCAAGCACACACTCTCCCTGTTCTAAAGCCGCTTCCACATTTGCCCTCAGCTTTTGCCCTATAAAGAGGACAATTTGGGGGAAGGGGGTGGGCAAGGATAAGAAAAGTTCACCTACGTCAGAAACATTTGACCCCATCACAACCTCAGCAAAAATAACCTCAGCAGGTAAGGCCAGCCTACAGCATGCCCTCTCTCTGGAGCCCCAGACAATCTGAATGCGGTAACCAAGCTTGATAAAAAAAAAAAAAAAAAAAAAAAAAAAATGAGTGTGCCACCTAGTTGTGATTGCTCTGAGAAAAACATCCCTTTCATAATAATCTTATTAGGGGAAGAGAGTGGGGTTTTTGTATCTTCTTTGTGGAGAGCAATTTATTTTTATGGATAGTAAAAAGGATATAAATTCTCCCGAAATGGCTCCTTGGTGGATCGGGGTCCGCGCAGCTCACTCTGTGTTTATAGATAAGCAAAAGGTCAATTGAATGCTACGTGTATTATGTGTGGTGTGCGAAGATGCGGCACAGCTTGGTGTGGGGAGGGAGCCGGTTGGCTAACTCAACCTTTCTTCTCATCTCCTTTAGAGACGGATCTGAGGGGAGATTTCTGTACCAGGGGCCATCAGGGAAATACCTAGCAATCACCTGTCAGGAGGCATTTGTTTGGCTGGTGGGATTTAATACTCCGTAGGAGATTAGAATGTGTTGTTTTTGTCACTGTGGAAAATACACAGATAATTTTTCAGGCACCTGTTTGACAGGTTCCAAAGGAGTGGCATATGTGTCCCTGATTAATGACTTCCTCCTGTGTTCCTGAGGTCATTGTGACATTTCATTAAAATATAAAAGCGGAGACCCAGTTTGGAGATAGTGGGGGGGGGGGAGTCTGGGCCCAGATCCCAGTCTGGAAGAGGTGGAGGGTCGTCAGATTCAATTCCTCCCTAGACACACAGTGTGAAACCACAATCAGCTCTCGCTTCGGAGTGATTTTGCTTTCCTTCCTTACCACTTTTCTCATTTATTCGACAAATATTTAATTAGTAGACACCATGCACAAGAGTGTACATGCCAGACCCAGAGAGGACCTGTCCTTAAAATGTTTGATTTCTAATAGAGACAGGAGGGAGGATGAATCCAAAACGTTTCAAGTGCCTTTTGTATGCTCCCTGCCTAGCTACTGAGAGTCTAACAGGGAAAAAAAGCAAGAAAGGTCCCTAATACTTGGTGAGCACTTATTATGGTCCAGATAATATGTTAGGCATTTGCACAAGATTTTTCTCACTTTATCCTTGTAAATATGCTTATCTCCATTTTGGGGGATAAAAAAGCTGAGGTTCACAGAAATCTTGGCAGTAAGGAGAGATCAGAATTGAAAACCCGGGTCCTCTGGCTGCTCCGAGTGAGGAAGAGGGGGATGGGCAGTGAGTGGGAAGCCAGGTGGGATGTAGGGTTCGGAGGGGGTAGCAGGTAGGCATGCAAAGAAACAGCTTCTCTGAGGAAGTGGTGTTGAACTGAGTACTGAAAGGAACAAGATATAAAAGCAAACATTAGACAGAGTGAAGACAAGGCAAACGCAGGGCTGCTCAGGGCAGACAGCAGTGACCTTCTCTGCATCCGGCCCATGTTCTCTTTAATGTGGCAGAGACGCTGGTGAGAAGGGGCACTTGTCTCCCCTCCAGACCCAGCCCAGCCTCCAGCTTGGAAGGGGTCCAGGAGAGACAGGGGAGCGCCCCAGGGCAGAGGAGGAATGGGAGTCAGTGAGCACACTCCCCTCCCCCAAGCTCCCTCTCCTGTGGTTGTCACTTCCTTCAACCACCTTGGTCTCCTTCCCTGTTCCTCTGGCCTCTGCCCTGGGGGCTCCCCCGGCCTGACTCTGCTCTTCACACGGATGTTCTCTGGAAACCTCAAGCAACCACCTTGGTTCAGCTCTAGCCAAGTGACCTCCCAACCACTCTTCAGCCTTGACCCCTGCCTCCTGATTTGCTGAAATAGTAGTCCTGACTTTGAGTCACACCTGTGAGCGGCCCCTCCTTTCCTATTCCTGTTTCCCCAGTTTTGTTCAAGTCAGAATTCCCTCCCACCTGGACGACAATGGTCCCTTAATAGCTCCTCCTTCTGGTTCCTTCTATAGTCCCTGCTAATACCGTGTTCACATGCGTCTCTCTTACTATTCTGTGAACGGTCCCAGACAGGGACCGCTGCGATTCCTCTTTGCCTCCCAAGTATCTGGCAATCTCTAAGCCGTCAGTAATGCCTGTGACCACGCCCCCAGTCTGTCCTGCACAAGCTCAGCTTTCTAACCCCCTGCTTGGAAAACCCAGGGGCTACCCATTATAGACAGGATAAGGCTTACATTCCATAGCCTTCCATTGGAGGCCATTCCCAAACCGGCCCTGGGAAGTCCTGTATCTTACCACTCTCCAAGAGCCACTCACTATTCCAGCAAATTCTGCCTCTGCCCTCACCCATCACGTCTGTGCTTTCTTGGTGCCTTCATTCTTCCTTTCCTTCTCTTTTCCTAATGAAATCCCACTTATCTTACAAAGCAAGATTTGAATCTCACCCCATTCACAAATCTTTCTAGATTCCTCTAGCCTGAAGTCATTGGCTCTTAAGGTCTAGAGAACTCGCGCATCCTCCCCAACTGCCTTTCCCTGTGAAGCATCCACTACGGGGCTCAGGCTACTCTCCCCACTAGCCTGTAGACACCACGAAGGCCGGGCCCCTGGCCCACAGGATATTTGCACCTCTGATGTTCACTGCACATGAAGGATGCCGAATAAAGCTGTCATTATATATCATCTTCCAGAACTTGTGAAAGACAATTCTTCAAATGCACCCTTTGCTTCTTGCGTGAGTCAGATTCCAATTGTTATTCAACACACACGCACAGTGCAAGTCAACTCAGATCCCATAAGCCAAGCCTTTGCAAGGCGTCTTCAGAGGTGGCTGCGTCTGCAGGGCATGTACCTGCTCTGACTGGTAATCGGGAGGGGTGTGTGACATTTCAGTGGCAGGTTCAGTTAGGCACAGTGATTCAAATACAGTGTTTGATGCCTGGAAGGGGGACCACTTGTTCTTTTCGAGGGAATTTTGAAAACCAGACTTCTTATAATCAGAAGGACTTGCTGACTCAGCGTTGGGTCTACTTTCAATTTATGCCATTCCACTTCATCTTAAAACATTTTATTTAGACTTTCGGTACATTACGGCCCAGATACTAAATGGTTTATGCTAGAACATGCTGCCTAATGAATGTTACGCTGACTTTCTCAGCTTAATTAAATATCTACCTGGAGGGATTACAGCCAAGCCATGGCTGAAACTTGAAATCCGACCCGCCCGCCTCTGCATACTTCCTGCACCTGAATGGCCAGGATACAATACCCCAAAGAAAGAATTCTGTTGTGAAAAGGGGTTGCATTACCTGCCCATCCAGTGGGATGAATTTTCATCATGCTGAAAATCTTAAGCTGAGCAAGACTCTGGGACATTTGCAAGGGGAGAAAGGTGAATGAGAAGTTGCACTGACTTTGCAAATGAATCCCTGCGCCGAACACTGATATGGGACCAAGCCCTCCCCGTCTTAACTGTCTTAAGAAGAAATAGAGGAATTATGAAAGAGGGTGGAATTTCAACCTCAGCCACTTTTAATTCTGTAAGTACGTGCATAATTTCCCACAGACAATGACCTTGTGTTTCAGAGCCTCCTTTTAGTATCAGTTTGCTCTTAAATCAAAGGTTTTCAGATGCACGTACAGTTGGCCAAGGGGAGGGTCCATCTCCATTTCCCTCGTGTCTATTCCCTGTTCCTTCCAAGAGGCAGCTGCCAGGACCCTCGCCAGGACTGCATTCCTGTGGTGACACTGAAGGGACCTGCTACCTCATGACAGGGGACGATTCGATTTTTACATTAAAGTCTGTGCCTGTAACTCTAAGAGGTTGTGTCGTGGTGGGACTGTTTCTAAACGAGAGGTTGCAAATTGCAAAGTGCCCCACCCCTTGCCAGATGTGCAAGTCTGTGATAACCAAAATCTATATCCCACACCTATTTTCACTGACGGTTCAGTAATAACTTCGGCAAAGGCTCTGAAGTTTGGGATCTGATGAACCTGGAATCAAATCGAAGAGGTGAGACTTTGGGAGAGAACCTTGATGCCTCTGGTTTTTTCTCTATACAAAGGGCAAAAGAATACCCGGTTCCCAAGATGGTGGTGAGGATGAAGGGAGACGAAGTGGTGTCAAAGGGCTTTGTGCCATGCCTGGCACATAGTAGGTGTGGAATAAAATGTCATTAATTTCTCCTTTCTTCTCAGCGGTGAATTTGATGGTGTTCAGATGATGCCAGAGGGGTTTATTACTCTAGTTTTGTAAACATTCCAATAATTTACCCCTGTTAAGTAACAAAAGGGAAAATCACGGCTTCAATTGGTGTCTCATACCACTTATCCAGAATGCCATCGATCACTGACTTAATGTCTGGTTGTGGCTGTTGTTGTATCAGGAAGCAGTGATTAGTGACTCCCACATTTCGTGTAAACAGAGATTGAGGAGGTAAGAGAGATGGCTAAATAAAAACTCAAAGCTTTGCACCAAGTCCCTTTTTCTACCAAAGAAACTGGTGTTTTCTAAATCGGTGCCCCTGTGGGTTTGCTCTGGATCCTTCTTTAATTTCATTATATCTATTTCAATTGCTCAGCTGCAAACATAGGCTAAAATATTTTATGATACTTAATTTCAAGAAAATGGTTTCACCATGGTAGCAAAATAACAACAAATGTAATGGAAAATATATTAAATATAATTCCCTACTGCACAGAACTTTATAAATGCCATCAATATTTATACAGCATGTAAGCGGAAAATCAAAGCTATCTGGGACTGGGGCAGAAAGCATATACATCCAGGAGCCTCTCCTGATAGAGCAATTTTCTCTGCTTAGATTAGAGGAAAATATTCTGGGATGTTTCTTTGTTATAATGGTTTCTCCACCATGCCTGAAAATTGCTCTTTATTCCAAATACATCCCATTTTTTCTTATTAGATCAATTGTTCTTATTTACCTTCTTAAAATGAGCTTGCCTTGGGCCACATCGTCATGGTGTAACAAATATAACATTATCAAAGAAGGGAGCCGTCGGGAGGTGGCGGGGGGGAGTCAGACCAAAGATGAAGGCATCTTATACAGGTATTCAGTCATAATCGTAAGAGAGAAATCATCGAGTAAAAAAAAAAAAAAAATGCAGTTAAATCTTTGTGGAGTCATAGTGAGCTAGTAGGGTCTTTTCCCTACTGAGCTATTTCCCATCCAGCCTAGCGGTCATGGAATAGTATCTTTGAAATAATTGACTATGGAGGAAAATGTATTATTTTGATAATACTGCATTAGACCCCCACTGACATCTTGGTCAGAGCCTCAGGTTTCGACCTAGTTAAACCACCTTCTCTGTGCAAGCCACTGTGACATTGTTTGCTTTCCGTTAAGGGTGATGGTAAGCATGGGCTCCTCTCAGTTTCTAAATCACAAAGTGGGCACTGAAGCTTCCATTTCTTCTTTATCAACTTATTTCAATTTGCTGTCTGGAGTTAAGGTAAATAATGAGATCACAGCACATGACTCAGGGGTGATCAATCCCTCTGTTTTGAAAAGCGCAAATGATGACCAGTGTTGCTAGGGCAGCAACTCTGGGCTTGGCATTTTCCATCCATCACGTGATTTCATCCTTGCAACAGCTGTTGGAGATAAGGATTACTGTACCCTTTCACAGCTAAAAAGGGGAGGTTGAGCAATGTCATGGAACTTGTCAAATGTCACACTAGAAGGGGCAGAATCAGGGCTCAAACAGACATGTTCAACTCTGCACCGCCCACTTCTTTCTAATCCACTAGGCTACCTCTCAGAACTAGCATACTTCATTTCATATGGACAAAGGACCCCCCAAATAGCTGTCAGTATTTTGTTTTCCCTGATGGCATTCCAGGGAATCTGCTGCAGAGATAGTTCTATTTTTTTTAATACTGATTTATTTGAGAGAGAGCCAGCATGAGCGGGAAGGGCAGAAGGAGAGAGAGAATCTCAAGCAGACTCCACGCCCAGTGTGGAGCCTGACCCGGGGCTCGATCTCACAACCCTGAGACCATGACCTGAGCCGAAATCACCAGTCGGACTCTCAACGGACTGAGCCACACAGGTGCTCCTGGAAATAGTTTTTAAAAAATAAACCTATGTTTCACAAAGAGTGTTTTTATTTGGGAGAGTGAAAATTACAATATGCTCAATTCTCCATTAACATCCGCACTCCTCTGTGTCCCTGGTCGTGCCTGACCCCTCTTTCTCCATGGAAAGAAGGTCAGTTTAGGCTGCCAACCCTGTAGCCACCAGTTTCCTACAACAGAACCTCTTTAGGGAAGAGGAATCACATCAAACATTGCTGATGGACAAGCTTTTAATCTCAGAACTACTACCTCCAGTTTCGGGAGTTGCCAAAACAAGAAAGAAGAAATATGAAAACAAGACAGACTTTGGGGAAAAGAGGTCATCATCCCCGGTGTTGGCAAGAGCTGAGTTAGCAAGTGATGCTCATCAACAACCTCAATTATGTTTCACCTCCTCTGCACAGCTGGGTCATCCTGCTGCATGACACTCCCCTCAACAGAGGCACCAATTCCCCCAGGGGCAACGCGAGCTCACCGTGTATCTGCCACACATGTATTTAGTTCCAAGGGTCATTGCTCTCCCAGGTCAGCATTTTTCTCACTTCGCAAGTAAATCAGCCATGACAAACCAATGTGTCATCCATGTTCTTCTCTCTTCCAGAAACGTTTTTCAATCAATATCAATTCCCGATGGTTACGACAAAGGCGGGTGCTTCTACTCTGAGCTGGGGCCCTCCCCGCCTGGAGGTATACTGCCCGTTGAACTGCACTGAACGGACACATTGAAAATAACATCACCCCAATGGGATACGCTCGGAGACATTCATCTTCCTGGAAGTGCTGCCAGCTCAGGAAGGAGAAGGTGCAGAAGACCACACTCTTACAGACCACTTTCCCACCTAGCCTTTTACCTACGCTCAGAAATATTTCTCAATAATCAGGCTGTAAGCTTACATTTTTCAAAGTAGACAGCATAATAGAATATTGACTTGATATTTGAGTTAAATAAGATATTTGAGTTAAATAAGATATTTGAGTTAAATAAGATACTTGAGTTAAATAAGACAGCACTGCATCTAAATGAGAATACCCTGGTAATAGAGAGATACACTCACAATTACCCCCAGAAATGTGGGTTGTGTAAATGGCTACCTATTAGCAACTGGCTTATGAAATCAAAACAGCCAGAGATTTTGTTACATTATGCCTAAAACTATTCCCAGGCCTTGTCATTTCCCGTGGAAGTGCGAATTACCATGTGATCCCTTTTGCAAAGAAGTCCTTTATCATATATCATTGTTATGCACTGAATAGTTGTGTTCCCCACCCCAAAAAAATTAATGTGTGGAAACCCTAACCTCCGGTGTGATGGAATTTGGAGCTGGGATTTTGGGGAGGCAAATAGGGTTTACATTAGCCCATGTAGGTGAGACCTTCACTATGAGATTATTGACTAATAAGAAGAGAAAGAGAGAGATCTCTCCATGTGCACACAGTGAAGAAAGTTCAAGCGAGGACCCAGCTAGAAGTTGGCCATCTACAATCCAGGAAGCAGGCTCCCACCAGGAGCCAAATAGGCTAGCACTTTCATCTTGGACTTCCAGTCTCCAGAATTGTGAGAGATCAGTCTCTACTGTTTCAGTCATCCAGTCTATGGTATTTTGTAATAGCAGCCTGAGCAAAGGCAAAATATCCCTTTTAATCAAATTTAGCTAATACAGTCACCCACATATGTGGAAAAAATATTACAAGCAATGGGGTGAAGAGCCATGCGAGGTCATGGTCCAGGTAGGGCCAGATTTAGAATGCTCAGATGGCACCCAAACTGAGCAAAGCCCCTGAAAATGCTTCTCACCACATTCATCCCCAATTATATTTCTGTTCCAGGGCAAAAACAAGTGCAGTGGAGTAGTTTTGTGGTAGATACAGAAAATAAATAAACAAGCAAAATGGGAAGGCCATCTGATGTTAAAGAAATTGGCCAAGGCTGGGTCTATCCCCCATAGAGCTGGCATTCACGGCTTTTAAAGAAGGCTGGCCCTCACCACTGGTGGGCCTCCCTGTAAGTTCTGTAGGAGAGAGAGCCAAGCTGGTCCTCCTTCCCCTCCAGGACCTTCTCCCTGCTTGGGGCTCTAGGGATCCCTCCTTTCCTGTTCCACCACCGCCCTATGCTTCCCAGCCTTCCCCTGAAAGTCCTTACAGGCAACAACCTTCCCTGTTAATGTTTCCATTTGAGCTTTAAACTGACCTGGGGATGCATTTGCCTGGTTGTGTTACTGCTCTGTTTTGTTAGACATCATGATTTTTGATCTCCTGTATCCCAAATAAATCCTCTAAATTGTTTTCTATGTGTATCTTTTCATCATTTTACAACTCCACATTTGTTATTGTTGTTTTAGACTGAACAAAAATGCTAAGATTGTGGATATGACAAAATGACTAAATTTGAGGACAACATTAGCTTGGAGCTGGCAGGGGCTTTGCCCGTGTTGATACATCTACCCCAGTGCTAAGAAGAATGCTCAACATTTGTAGGATGAATGAGCTACTGAAAGTCCCCAGTGATGAACTTGTACCTTTCCATGGCACCTTTAACTGTTTTGATAATCCTGCATTCAGAGACTGATACCCACCCCTTCCCTGCCCACCCTCTTCTGCCTCACAGTCACCCCCTTAGTTTGGCCCATGTGCCCACCATGGGCTTTTCTCCCACTTCCTCTGTTTAGGAGTTTGCTGCCTCCAATCCTCTTATTTAAAAATTTATACAAATATAAATGTATGTATGCATCCGGAGTTGTTTGTTGACTTCAAATCCCCTTCTGTGTTTTTGCATAATGTCATATGTATCCTAAAATGCCTCAAAGTATGATTTTTGATGCTATTCCATTTCGATTCATTGTATCATTACATTTTAATCTCCAGGAAGGATTCAGAAGCTCCAGGAAATAAAAGGGCATATAAAATGATATAAGCCTTGAGAGCTTCGCTGTGTACGATTATCCCACCACACACCGTCTTCAGAGTAACGCAGCTAAGGCTTTATCAATGCTTTTTCAGGTTTTTGCAGCTTGAGCGTAATCTCCCTGGAATGCTCTGAATCTTATCCTCCACATGACCTTGTAAGAAAGCGAAGTATGCACAAATTCAACATAGGGAGTGCTAGGCAACCTGTTTCAAAAGCCTGGGATAGAACTTTTCAGGGCTTATGAAGAGTGAGTGATTTCAGTGAAATCACCCTAGAAACTTGTGCTCCCCATATTCCTCAAGGATCAAGATATTGTAGTTATTTCCCTAAAAAACCAATCGTTTAGTATGCGGACCTTCCTTCCTCTCTATTCCCACCCTGAGGCAGGGAGCTCTATCTTTCTGAAGATGCCTACACTTGGCGGGCTTCCTTCCCAGCTCTGGGAATTTGTTCTAGATACTATTTTATTTCTCAGCTTCCTTGTGGGTAAAATGGGGTTAATAACAGCATCCACTAATGAAGTTGTCGACATCACATGAGAGAATTCACATGAAAGAGCTTAGCACATACTGAGGCCGCACCCAGCACATAGTAAGTCTTCAATAAATACAAGCCTTTGCGATTGTGGTTAAAAAACAAAAACAAAAAACCTTCTCTCTTCCCAAGGAAATAATGCACAGGGTTTGGGATGAGGGAACTAGGAGGTTTTATAGGGAGAATAATTTGGAAATTGGATGTGATTTAAAAAAATCTAAAAGTAATAATGTGGTGGTGAAATAGTTCTGGACCAGGAGTCAAGAGGTCTGGATTGAGTTCTGGCTCTATAACTAATTAATTGTGTGACTTGGGCTGACCACATATTTTCTGGGCACCGACCACTTGCCAGGTACTGAGGATTCAGGGAGGCTAATAAAACACTTTCCCTGTCCTCCAGACATTCACAGACTTGTAGGAAAGAAAATTATGTGAACACAGAAATCAAATGCTATGTGATCCACACAACAAAACAGTCATAGAAAGGGGAATAATTTATAGTCTCCAGAGGGTCCAAGAAGGCTTCTGAGAGGGGGTTTGGAAGCAAGTCTGGGTTTAATTGATGTGAGTACAATTGAAGAAGAGGAGTCAGATTTGAGTCAAAAACTCAAACCAGCACCTTACAGCCAAATGAAATAGGTTAATGACCCTGCATGGAGCCTCAGTTTCTTCCTCTGTAAACCACCCAATTTGCAGTATTCTTAGAAGGACTAGAAATAACACACACAAAGCATCTAGCCCAGGTCATTAGTGCAGGTTATGTGTTGGGCACATGGTAGAAACACAGTTGTATGTTCCTTCCCCCTTTTAAATGTGTTCAGCCTTCACACTGTACCCCTATGCATCAGACCCAAAGGAATGTTATGGTTGTCATCTCTCAGTGCAGTGTTAGAAGCTGCAATGAACTTTACTGGAATTGAAAGTTTAATGTGGAAAGTTTCATGAATAGTTGTTGGTTCAGGTAGAGAGCCTGGGTGAATAAAGACATGAATATATTTCTAAATTTCACCAGCTTTTCTGCTAGGGCAAGGCAAAGGTTAGTCATCCCTTCTGCCTTTTACTTCTCTCTCATCTCTCCTGGGAAGTTATTCCAATTAACAAATTATCATCAACCTTATTTTCTGCTTCCTGGTGGGCAAGACATACCACTCAGCTTTCTACACCTGACGGGAAAACATCTTCTCTTTCTAGAGAAAATTCTGAGTCTCTCTTCCCACCCAAACTACAGAAGACTCCTTTCCTTGGATTGAGGAACCCAAATTTCAAACTGCAGTTTTAATTCACAAACTCTTACTGGTTTGAAAACTCAACTGGATTGCAGAAATGAGTCCACATTCTAACCATTGTAGAGCTGTAAGAAAAAAGATGCTCAGAGAAATTTGATCCTTCTTATCCCTACATATGAGAAAAACCCACACAGAGAGAGGGGTCGTGACTCCCCCAAGGTCCCATGGCTCGCTAAACAACAGAGTCAGAAGAAAATCTCAACTCCAGCCTCCTAGAAACAGCTCCGCTTTCCCCTGCAATTAGAGTTCTTCAAAATAATCATCAAGTCAATGAAAAACCCAGTGTAAAAATCCAAATGTAATCAATCCCATTGAGCCAAGGAATTGCAAATTCCTGATAAATACAGTAGTAACACAAGTGGGGGTGGAGGGTGAAGATTAAAAACAAATGTACAGGATGGGGTGCCTGGGTGGCTCAGTCGGTTGAACATCCAACTCTTGGTTTCGGCTCTGGTCATGATCTCAGGGTTATGAGACTGAGTCCAGCATCACGCTCCATGCTCAGCATGGGTCTGCTTGAGATTCTCTCTCCCCCTCTTCCTCTGCCCACCCCCACCCCCCGCTAGCTCTCTCTCTCTCTCAAAAAAAATAAATAAAATCTTTAAAAGAAAAAGAAGAAAATGTACAGGAGTTAAACCCTGTGTTAAACTCTAGCAAGATATTTGCTATTTTTCACTAATTTCCATGAAGCCCAGGAAGATCATAGGGTTCACAGTTAGATAAATATTAATTATGAGAAAAGCTAACATGTTGATGGATATTTTAAGAGGATAAAGTGTTATTTCCCTTAATTTCATTATAAATATAAAATGAAAAGGGACATTAGGCAAAAACTAAGGAAATATGAATAAAATATGGACTTCAATTAAATACTAATGTATCAATATTTGTTCATTAATTGTGATAAATGCATCATACTAAACATAAGACATTAATAACAGAGGAGACTGGGTGTAGGGCATATATGGGAACTCTGTACTCTCTTTTCAGTTTTCCTATAAATTTAAAACTGTTCTAAAAAATAAGTCTTAAAACAAACAAACAAAAACAAGCAAGCCAAAAACTTCCACCGTGTTCTTAGATCGGGGACCATCACGAGAGTACTAGGTTAGAATGGAAACTTGTGAATGTCTAAATGGCATGTTAGGCCCTGTACCCATGAGCATGTATTTCAGACTATCTGCAAGGCAAATGCACATGACATGAGACTCTATTATTCCTCTAGCCTCACTCTATTTCAGCATATTGCTGTAAGCGAACTATAAATAGAGAAAGAGAATGGCCTTCAGGATGCTGACCACTCCATGTACACATTTCACCCAATCCCCAGGACAACTTTCTGAGATATACATCATTACCTCTCTTTTGCAGATGATAAGATTGCATTCAGAGACGGTTAAAAAATTCGCCTAAGATTTTTCGAATATGATACAAGTTTACTCGGTATTTGTTTCCACACCTACAGATTACTTTGTTCTTCCCTATTCTTACGATCAATGAACAGAGACACCATTTTTGGAAGGGCTGGCCAAAACATGAGATGGCTATTGCTAGTGTTTTCGTCATCATGTCTCTTTAGAACCTTCCTGGATGAGACAGTTTCCAGAACTTCCTAATTTTTGATGACCCTGACAAGAGTGAGAGGCAATGATAAGGCAGTTTGTAGAATGTGTCTTCTTGGGATTTGTCTTATGGTTTTCTAATGATTATAATGGGTTTATGGGTTTTGCAGAGGAAGACCACACAAGAGATATGCCATTTTTGGCAAGTCATATCAAGGGTGCTGACTATCAGTTTTATGTATTATTGCTGATGTTGGTGTTAGTCACCTGGTTGAGGTAATACTTGTCATGTCTCTTTACTGTAGAGTTGTTCTTTTACCCCCATTCCATATGGTTTTCTTTGGGGAGAAGTAAATATGTGCAACCTATACTTAAGAGGTGGAAATTTAAGCTCCACTTCCTTGAGGGTGGAATATCTATACAAATTATCTGGAATTCTACATAGGACATTTGTGTATTCATACCCATTTATTTATGTATGCAATCATTTATATCATTATGAAGTCATGGGTATTAACTTTATATTTAGGGTTATAATCCAATACTTCTTTACTTATTTTATTGTTCAAGTCATTCCAGCTTTTGCCATGGGAAGCTCTTTTATTTGGCTTACCTGTTTTTTTTAACAGACTCCTGACATTGTGTTGTTTTTTTGCTTTGTTTTCTTTTGGGGAATTTTCTTACTCTCTGACACTACGAGATGTTCTAGGCTCATCTTATATATTTCCTGCCCCAGTACTAGAATCTGCCATTTCTACCTGAAACACTGGTTCCCTTCTATGGAAAATGATATTAGAGACCAATATCTGGATAGTGGGTATATAATAACTTCGGCAGATATACATATCTATAAATATTTCTATATATGACCAACCTGTATCTATATCAAGTTAGACATGAGCTCAGATTGACTTCTTCGGCTCCAACCCATGTCTGTGTCCATTACGACAGGATTCGTTCTAGCATTCTTCCCTTGCTGGTCTGTAAACTCCCATTTGAACAGTGAGAAACCTGATTCCCACCATCCACCACTCATTTACTTAATTGTTCCAATCCAGAATACATGTATAGCGGTATGGGAATTGTTAATATCTACCCATATGGAAAACATTACGTACAGTTTATTTTGCCCTTAATCTTACTCATTTACAAACTTATTTAGGATAACACCTTATCTCTCACCACCTTCAGTGATGTTGTTTCACACACTTGTAATAAAGTTAGAATTTTTTACCACTTTCCAAGTTCCATCCTGAGATCCTCTGGTCTCCTAGATGACTTATTTTTAAGTTACATACATGAAGGCTCATTCCTTGTGCTATAAAGTACTATGGTTTTGACAGAAGTGTAGTGTGGTTTTGCCTCCCTAAAATATCTCTTGTGCTTCCTCTGTTGAACACCCCACTCCACATCACCATCTGCTCCCCACTTTCCTCTCCTGAACCCCTGGATATCACTGATCTTTTTTATCTTTTTATTATTATGTTAATCACCATCATCATTAGTTTTTGATGTAGTGTTCCGTGATTCATTGTTTGTGCATAACACCCAGTGCTCCACGCAGAACATGCCCTCTTTAATACCCATGACCAGGCTAACCCATCCCCCCACCCCCTCCCCTCTAGAACCCTTAATTTGTTTTTCAGAGTCCATCGTCTCTCATGGTTCGTCTCCCCCTCCGATTTACCCGCCTTCATTCTTCCCCTCCTATTTTCTTCTTCTTCCTTTTTCTTAACATATTTGTTTCAGAGGTACAGATCTGTGATTCAACAATCTTGCACAATTCATAGCGCTCATCATAGCTCATACTCTCACCAGTGTCTATCACCCAGCCATTCCATCCCTCCCACCCCACCCCCACTCCAGCAACCCTCAGTTTGTTTCCTGAGATTAAGAATGCCTCATATCCGTGAGATCATATGATGCATGTCTTTCTCTGATTGACTTATTTTGCTCAGCATAACACCCTCCAGTTCCACCCACATTGTTGCAAATGGCAAGATCTCATTCCTTTTGATGGCTGCATAATATTCCATTGTGTATATATACCACACCTTCTTTATCCATTCATCTGTTGATGGATATCTTGGCTCTTTCCACAGTTTGGCTATTGTGGACATTGCTGCTATAAACATCGGGGTGCACGTACCCCTTCGGATCCCTACATTTGTATCTTTGGGGTAAATACCCAGTAGTGCAATTGCTGGATCGTATGGTAGCTCTATTTTCAACTGTTTGAGGAACCTCCATACTGTTTTCCAGAGTGGTTGCACCAGCTTGCATTCCCACCAGAGTGTAGGAGGGTTCCCCTTTCTCCACATGCTCGCCAACATCTGTCGTTTCCTGACTTGTTAATTTTAGCCATTCTGACTGGTGTGAGGTGGTATCTCATTGAGGTTTTGATTTGGATTTCCCTGATGCAGAGTGATGTTGAGCACTTTTTCAGGTGTCTGTTGGCCATTTGGATGTCTTCTTTGGAAAATGTCTGTTCATCTGTTCTGCCCATTTCTTGATTGGATTATTTGTTCTTTGGGTGTTGAGTTTGATAAGTTCTTTATAGATTTTGGATATTAGCCCTTTATCCAATATGTCATTTGCAAATATCTTCTCCCATTCTGTCGGTTGTCTTTTGGTTTTGTGGACTGTTTCTTTTGCTGTGCAAAAGCTTTTTATCTTGATGACATCCCAATAGTTCATTTTTGCCCTCGCTTCCCTTGCCTTTGGCGATGTCTCTAGGAAGAAGTTGCTGCGGCTGAGGTCGAAGAGGTTGCTGTCTGTGTTCTCCTTTAGGATTTTGATGGATTCCTGTCTCACGTTTAGGTCTTGCAACCATTTGGAGTCTATTTTTGTGTGTGGTGTAAGAAAATGGTCCAGTTTCATTCTTCTGCATGTGGCTGTCCAATTTTCCCAACACCATTTGTTGAAGAGACTGTCTTTTTTCCATTGGACATTCTTTCCTGCTTTGTCAAAGATGAGTTGACCATAGAGTTGAGGGTCCATTTCTGAGCTCTCTATTCTGTTCCATTGGTCTATGTGTCTGTTTCTGTGCCAGCACCATACTGTCTTGATGATGACAGCTTTGTAATAGAGCTGGAAGTCCGGAATTGTGATGCCGCCAGCTTTGCTTTTCTTTGTCAACATTCCTCTGGCTACTCGGGGTCTTTTCTGGTTCCATACAAATTTGAGGATTATTTGTTCCATTTCTTTGAAAAAAAGTGGATGGTATTTTGATGGGGATTGCATTGAATGTGTAGATTTCTCTAGGTAGCACTGACATCTTCACAATGTTTGTTCTTCCAATCCATGAGCATTTTTCCATTTCTTTGTGTCTCCCTCAATTTCTTTCATGAGTATTTTATAGTTTTCTGAGCACAGATCCTTTGCTTCTTTGGTTAGATTTATTGCTAGGTATCTTATGGTTTTGGGTGCAATTGTAAATGGGATCGACTCCTTAATTTCTCTGTCTTCTGTCTTATTGTTGGTGTATAGGAATGCCACTGATTTCTGTGCATTGATTTTATATCCTGCCACTTGACTGAATTCCTGTATGAGTTCTAGCAGTTTTGGGGTGGAGTCTTTTGGGTTTTCCACATAAAGTATCATATCATCTGCAAAGAGTAAGAGTTTGACTTCTTTGCCGATTTGGATGCCTTTGATTTCTTTTGTTGTCTGATTGCTGTGGCTAGGACTTCTAATACTATGTTGAATAGCACTGGTGATAGTGGACATCCCTGCTGCGTTCCGGATCTTAAGGGGAAAGATCTCAGTTTTTCCCTATTGAGAATGATATTCACTGTAGGTTTTTCATAGATGGCTTTTATGATATTGAGGTATGTACCCTCTATCCCTATACTCTGAAGAGTTTTGATCAAGAAAGGATGCTGTAGGGACGCCTGGGTGACTCAGTCGTTTGGTGTCTGCCTTCGGCTCGGGTCATGATCCCAGGGTCCTGGGATCGAGTCCCACATCGGGCTCCTTGCTCGGTGAGCAGCCTGCTTCTCCCTCTCCCTCTGCTGCTCCCCCTGCTTGTGCTCTCTCTCTCTGACAAATGGAAAAATAAAAATCTTTAAAAAAAAAAAGAAAGGATGCTGTACTTTGTCAAATGCTTTTTCTGCATCTATTGAGAGGATCATATGATCCTTGTTCTTTCTTTTGTTAATGTATTGTATCACGTTGATTGATTTGCGGATGTCGAACCAACCTTGCAGCCCAGGGATAAATCCCACTTGGTCGTGGTGAATAATCCTTTTAATGTACTGTTGGATCCTATTGGCTAGTATTTTGGTGAGAATTTTTGCATCCATGTTCATCAAGGATATTGGTCTGTAATTCTCCTTTTGGATGGGGTCTTTGTCTGGTTTGGGGATCAAGGTAATGGTGGCCTCATAAAATGAGTTTGGAAGTTGTCCCTCCATTTCTATTTTTTGGAACAGTTTCAGGAGAATAGGTATTAATTCTTCTTTAAATGTTTGATAGAATTCCCCTGGGAAGCCATCTGGCCCTGGGCTTTTGTTGTTGGGTGATTTTTGATGACCGCTTCAATTTCCCTAATGGTTATGGTCTGTTCAGGTATTCTATTTCTTCCTGGTTCAGTTTTGGTAGTTGATACATCTCTAGGAATGCACTCATTTCTTCCAGGTTATCTAATTTGCTGGCATAGAGTTGCTCATAATATGTTCTTATAATTGTATGTATTTCTTTGATGTTGGTTGTGATCTCTCCTCTTTCATTCATGATTTTGTTGATTTGGGTCATTTCTCTTTTCTTTTTGATAAGTCTGGCCAGGGGTTTATCAATCTTGTTAATTCTTTCAAAGAATCAGCTCCTCATTTCATTGATCTGTTCTACTGTTCTTTTGGTTTCTATTTCATTGATTTCTGCTCTGATCTTTATGATTTCTCTTCTCCTGCTGGGTTTAGGCTTTATTTGCTGTTTTTTTCTCTAGCTCCTTTAGGTGTAAGGTTAGGTTGTGTATTTGAGAACTTTCTTGTTTCTTGAGAAAAGCTTGTATTGCTATATACTTTCCTCTTAGGACTGCCATTACTGCATCCCAAAGATTTTGAACAGTTGTGTTTTCATTTTCATTGGTTCCATGAATTTTTTAAATTCTTCTTTAATTTCCTGGTTGACCCATTCATTCTTTAGTAGGATGCTCTTTAGCCTCCATGTATTTGAGTTCTTTCTGACTTTCCTCTTGTGATTGAGTTCTAGTTTCAAAGCATTGTGGTCTGAAAATATGCAGGGAATGATCCCAATCTTTTGGTACCGGTTGAGACCTGATTTGTGACCTAGGATGTGATCTATTCTGGAGAATGTTCCATGGGCACTAGAGAAGAATGTGTATTCTGTTGCTTTGGGATGGGATGTTCTGAATATGTCTGTGAAGTCCATTTGGTCCAGTGTGTCATTTAAAGTCTTTATTTCCTTGTTGATCTTTTGCTTAGATGATCTGTCCATTTCAGTCAGGGGGGTGTTAAAGTCCCCCACTATTATTGTATTGTTGTCAATGTGTTTCTTTGCTTTTGTTATTAATTGCCTTATATAATTGGCTGCTCCCTTGTTAGGGGCATAGATATTTACAATTGTTAGTTCTTCTTGTTGGATAGACCCTTTCAGTAGGATATAGTGTCCTTCCTCATCTCTTATTACAGTCTTTGTTTTAAAATCTAATTTGTCTGATATAAGGATTGCCACCCCAGCTTTCTTTTGGTGTCCATTAGCATGGTAAATGGTTTTCCACCCCCTCACTTTCAATGTGGGGGTGTCTTTGGGTCTAAAATGAGTCTCTTGCAGACAGTGGAAGTCACTGATCTTTTAACTCTCACTGTGATACTGCTTTTTCAGATTGCCATATAATTGTAATCACAAAGTCCTTTTTTCACTGACTACTTTCACTTAGCTGAATGTATTTAAGATCCCTCCATGTGGCTCTCTTATGGCTTAATAGCTCTTTTTCTTTTTATTGCTAAATAATATTCCATTGTACAGATGTACCACAGTTTGTTTATCCATTCACCTATGGAGAACATTTTCATTGCTTTCATTTCAGGCACTTGTGAATAATGCTGCCACACATGTTTGCATGCAGGTATTTGTGTGCAATAAGTTTTCAGATCAGTTGGGCAAATACCGAAGAATGGGATTGCTGGATCATATAGTGAGATGACCTTTAGTTTTATAAGAAACTGCCAAACTCTCCTCCAAAGGGGCTGCATCATTTTGCATTTCCAATAACAATGAATAATATTTCCTCTTGCCTTGTGTTCTTTTACAGCATTTGGTAATGTCTTTTTTTAAAATTTATTTTAGCCAGTTTAAGAAGTATGTACTAGTAGCTCACTGTTGTTTTAATTCACAGTTTCCTGATGATAAATGATGATTTCTGTTTTTGATTTCTAGTTTAATTCCTTCATCATCTGAGAACATACTTGATATGATTTCTGCTTTAAAAAAAAATAATGTGGGTTTTATGGCCTAGAAGGTGATCTATTTTGGTGAATTATCCATGTAAACTTGAGAAGAATGTGTATTCTGTTGTATTTACATGGAGTATTTTATAAATGTCAATCAGATGAAGTTGATTGATAGTAATGTTAAGGTCAACAATATCCTTACTGATTTTTTTTTTTTTTTTGCCTGCTTGATCTATCAATTCCTGAAAGAAGGATGTTGAGGTCCAGAGCTATAACAGTGAATTTGTGTGTTTCTCATAGTTCTATCATTTTTTTGCCTCACATATTTTGATGCTCTGTTGTTAGGTGCATAATCATTTAGGCTGGTTATACCTTCTTGGAGAACTAGCTCCTTTATAATTATACAGTGCTTCTCTTTATCTCTGGTAGTTTCCTTATTCTGAAATTTACTCTGTCTGAAATTAATACTGCTACTCTGGCTTTCTTTTGTTGGTGTTCACATGGTATATCTTTAGCATGGTATATTCTCCTCTATCCCCTTACTTTTAACATATGGTGTCTTTATAGTTATGTGGGTTTCTTGAAGACAACATATAGTTGGAGTTGTTTTTGATCCACTCTAGAAACCTCTATCTAAATTGGTGAATGCAGACCATTCACACTTTAAATGATTATTGACACCATTGGATTTTTATCTAATATGTTTGTAACTATTTTCTATTTGTTACATTTGTTCTTTATTTCTCTTTCCCTTAATTGTCTGCCTTCTCTGGTTTTAACTGAAGGGTTTATAAGATCCATTTTATCTCTTCTTTTAACATAGCTAGGAAATTTTTAAAAATTAATGGTTACCCTAGAATTTTAAATATACATTTCATTTTTTTGTTATTTTTTAAAATATTTTATTTTTAAGTCATCTCTACACTGGGACTTGAACTCACAATGCTGAGATCAAGAGTCACACACTCTACTGACTGAGCCAGATAGGTACCCCTAGATATACATTTTATACTAGTCTAATTCCACCTTCAAAATTATTATATCATTCTGCATATAGCGCAGGTACCTTACAACAAAATGTTCCCAATCCCTTCCTTCTGTCTGATGACATTGCTGTAACTCATTTCACTTATAAGTATGCTATAATTACCCAATATATCATTATTATTATAACTTACAACAAACACTAGCACTTAACTTTTAGATCAAACAGGAATAATAAAAACTCTTCAGGTCTGCAGTCTTTTTTTTTTTAAAGATTTTATTTATTTATTTGACAGAGAGAGACACAGCGAGAGAGGGAACACAAGCAGGGGGAGTGGGAGAGGGAGAAGCAGGCCTCCCGCGGAGCAGGGACCCCGATGCGGAGCTCGATCCCAGGACCCTGGGATCATGACCCGAGCCGAAGGCAGATGCTTAACAACTGAGCCACCCAGGTGCCCCTTCAGGTCTGCTGTCTTAAGAATTCTTTCCATGTCCCTGTCTGTCCCTGAATTGCTCATTTCCTCTTATATATTCAACTTTGTTAGTCTTTATTTCTAGGACCAGTTATGATCTCCATCTGCTTTCAAAATTTCAATACTCAGAGTTTTTGTAATTCCTGAGTCCCCTCTAACCTAGGACCTAGATTCTATGATTCAAAACCCTCAACCACTTCAACTCAATTTTATGGTGAGTGAAATTCTAGGACAGTCCCACAAATATGCCTACAAAATAAGATTGGAAAAATCCCTGAACAAGTGATACTTTTCTAATAAATTGCCTTCATTGACTACAGTTAACAATACCCACAAGTGGTTAAAAAAATAAAGATAATTATTGGTATGAATTGAGCTTTCTAATTTATAGAGACATAAATCTGAGGAACATGTGTGGGTGTGGGATAATGTGAACTAATGTGGGATAATGGTAGAAGGACAAAAAGTTGGATCAGGCAAGTATATTGATATGGGTCCACTAAGTAGAGATTCTGCATTTAATGTTGCAGCTTGTGGGGTTAGAAGTACTTTAACAGTTTGGCTGCTGGCTGGCTGAAATTTGGACCAAAAGGTGGCCCACAGGGAGGGAGCTGAAAATGCTGGGCCTGCCTTGATTCAATGTAGAAGTAGGGATTCAAAGACTAAGTGAGATTAGGAAGTTTGAGTGGATTTGTCATTTAAGACCTACATAATCACTCTGGAAGGATCCAGAAGACATACTTTTCAACACAACTGTGGAAAAGAAATTGGTGAGAGGACCACCCCCCCACCCCAGCATCCTTAAAGAGTTCTCTGATTGCTCTTTTCCATAGACCAGGCCTTAGAGTGGGAACAACAATCACTGAATTGGAAACCTGAATACAATGAGAATACCCGGAAGTGGAAGCCGGGGTGACAGGGTCCAAGTGTGGCACTCAGTCAAAAGCAAGAAGGGCATGGTTATGATAATGGGTAAGAGTCAGAACAGCAGTCAGAGGGGGTAGGGGTGTAAAGGGAGTAAGCTGAGAGCAAGGAGACATGAGGGAAAGCTCTAGGGTGATGGAACTGTTCCAATCTTTATGGTGATTATGAGTACATGCCTTTATACATCCGTCAAAACTCACTGAACTGTACACTTTAAAAAGGTAAATTCTTCTGCAGGTAAAGTGTGATTCAATAAGCCTGACTTTTGAAAAGGCTACACAGATAGATATAATGCAACAGAAACAAAATAGGCTTAGGAGTCAGATATGTTGGTGTATAATTTCTAGCTCCTCTGCTTATGAGCTGTGTTATTTAATCATTCATCCACTGTCCATCCATCCACCTATCTGTCCATCAATTCAATAAAAATAAAAAAAATATTCCACATGCTGGGGATGATTAATTAACTAAAGCAGAGGAAGTCATTGCCCTCATGATCTGGTATATTTGAACTGAGCCCTGAATAATGAGAAGAAGCAACCCAGGGGACCATCTGGGAAATGCATTCTAAGCAAAGATAAAAGCAAGCAGAAGCAAGAGGTGGGAGCAAGCGTGACATGTTTGACAGCTGTGCAGAACACCAGTGTGGCTATAATGTAATGAGTGAACTAAGTAGGAGGTGAGATCAGAGTGGAGGCAGTTACCAGACCATAGATAAAACCATGGGGTCCAGTAAGCTGGGGTTTTGTTCTTAGAGCAATGGTAAACCCCTACAAGGCTTTCAAGACAGTCACATGTTCAGATGTATGTTTTAAAATGGACAGTTCTGGCCAATGTATGGAGAATTGCTTATGATCAGGGTTTGGGGTTAGGGAGAGAATGGAAATTGGTGGTTTGGACCAGATGAGTGAGAAAAAGAGAAGTCTCAGGATTCTTTACTGAATCTACCTGTATCTTTTTCTTTTAATTTTGTAAAATGGAACGGGTAATATATATTTGTCAAGGTTATTGAGAGAATTACTTGGAGAAATATAAGTAAGACATTGATCACAGAATCTACCATAAATTAGACACCCAAAAATTCGTTTCTAAATTTTCCTCCACCAATATTTTATCAAAATGAATACCTACAGATATCTCTGTCCTTTAGATATCAGTCAAGTATTTAATGTCTTATTCACTGTCAGATCTCAGATTCTCTTTCCATAGTTCTGTAAGGACTCACTATCATCCAGTTTGAAACAAGTAAATAATAGCTAAATAAAATGGAAGGATTAGCTTCTGGCAGGGGTTGGCTGGGGGGCAGCGCTGGGGGGAATGGGACAGATATCCTTTTTGGTTTAGAAGTAGGAGTCTTATTTCTAGAAGATAAGAACAATGTCATAAAACCCCACTTCTCAGTTAGTACTAAAATATAAATACTTCTCTGATGTCTAATACCTCCATAAAGAAATTGGCAAATGAAACTTAATATTTGGGAAACTAGTAAAACTAAATATGCAATGTCTCATATACTAGATTCTCCTCCTAAGAATATATTACTTTTTAAAAAAATATAAATATGTACATGTATTTTTAAAAATCTATTTTAATTCCACAGAATCATAACCAAGTTCTGATAATTTGATTTTCTGCGTAATAGCCTTATGACCAGGATAAAGTCTTACCAATTTCTCCCAGACATGCTTGATTTACTTCCTAAATTATTTGAAGCAACAGATGCCGTCAGTAATTTTCTACACATTTATTTATTCATTACGGCAACCCTGGTTCCATTTATATGTTATTTCTGAGGGTCAGTAAAATGATTCATTGGGATGCCTACCTCAATAAAGCCTCAGATAGGAGATAGATATTATAAGCATTATATTACTTGACCTCATGAAGAAAATATCAGCAAACGTGAAAATAAATTATAGAGATTATGCCATCTGATAAATGGAAATAAAAAATAACAAATATTAACAAAGACTCAGAAAAAAATGCAGGACATCACTTAGGCACACCAACACCCACATAAAGACAGAAGAGAGAGAGAAAAGAGCAGAAAAATATTTAAAGAAATAATGGCTGAAACATGTACAAATCTGATGAAAGTATTAGTCTACATATCCAAAAAAAGTTCAATAAATTCCAAGTAGGAAAAATGCGAAGACATCCATGCTCAGACACATCATAGTAAAAATGCTGAAAGTCAAAGATAAAGAGACTATCTTGAAAGCAGCAAAAGAAAAAGGATCCATCACATCAAGGGAACTCCAATGAGACCAACAAGTGACTTTTTCAGGAAAGATGGAGACCAGAACACCGCAGGATGTCATATCCAAAGTGCTGAAGGAAATGAAAAACTGCCAATGGAGAATTATATCCAGAAAAATAATATTTTAAAAAACTAAGACCAAATAAAGACATTCTAAGAAAAATTAAAAACTGAGAAAATACATTGATAATAGACCAATCTTATAAGAAATACTAAAGAAAGTTCTTCAGATGGAAAGCAGATGACACCAGAGAAAATTATCAAGCAATTGAATCCATGTGAAAACAGAAAGCACACAAGCTAAAGTAAGTGTGTAGAGAATTGTAAAAGACACTATAATTGCATATTTACTCTCCTTTTTTTCTTATTTGATTTAAAAAGCAATTACTTTAAACTATGTGCATATTAAATAACATATAATACCTATGTATGTTCTATATATAACAATTATACATGTTTAATAACATTTATATTTATATAAACATGTATTTAATTTAAATTTGTGTTTATAAATATAAATATATAAAATGTTTATATAACATATTTATAATTATTAATACTGTTATACAATTATACATACATAATTATGCAATTATATACATATAAGTACATATAACGATATGTATATAATTGCATCATTGTACTTGTAACATATATAAATGTAATATAATAAACAAGTGCAAAGAAGGCAGATAGGGATAAGTTTATCTGGAGTAATGACACCATATGGTAACTCAAATTTACAGGACAAAATAAGGAAACCAGAAATAATAAGAAAAGGTTAATGTAACAAAACTTTATAAATATATTCTTGCTATCTTTTCTTCTCTCAGCTTCTTTAAAACACATAAAATTATATAAAGTGATACACATAACAATGAATCAACGGGTTTGTTTCATATGTAGATGTCATATATGTAACAATACTAACAAAAAAAGGAAAATGAAGGAATAGAAATACTTTGAATGATACTGAAAACAATACTGGCAAATAAGGGTTAACCAGAAAAATACTGATCCCCTGCAGCCTGGCCTGGCCAGACAGGGGATAGTCTTACGCAAGTTTCCAGGAAACCTCCTCAGGCCCAGAACTTCAGGTGCCCTGATCGTGCCCAAGGAACGTGCCCAAGCTGTTTCTACCCAGCTGTGAACACAGAGTAGATGGGATGGGGCTGGAGAACAGGTCCTCCCATATCATATTGCCCTTGTGTACCAGAGCCATTGCTTTCCTACTTGGTATACACTCCCAGAGTGTGACTATGGAGCTTTCCAGGCTGCTGTGAGCAGCCCCAGGGGGGATGGGGCCATGAGGGACCTACAACACCTGATCCCATCCAGTCCCCATGATGTTCTTCCAAATGCACACAGTTCCTACAGCCTGACACATACATGTGCTGCTTGCTGCTTGGCCATTAATTGCATGAAAGACATTAAAATTTGTGGGATAGAGCTAATGCAATATTTAAAGGAACATGGATAGCCTGAGCAGATTGATTAAAATAAGTCCTGATAATTAATGAGTTAGACAGACCCAAGGAAGGAATCAGAGAAAAGAGAAACAAAATAAACTCCCTAAAAAAGTGGACAAAAGAAAATAATTAAGACGAGGGAAGAAATTAATAAAAAAGAAAATACCAATACGATACAGGGGATTAACAAAGTCAAAATTACTTCTTTCAGAAGAATAAGAAAAAATGAGTCCCCTACAAGAGTGATTCAAAAAATAATGGGGAGTCACAAATAAGAAATTAAGAATTAGAAAGAATAGAATTTATAGATACAGTACAAATTACAAAAATAAAACATTTTTTAAATCTCTACACCAACAAAGTTGACAATTTATGTAAATGGGCAAATCCCTTGAAAGTATGGCTTATCGAAACCGCTTACAAAATATTTAAAAGCAGAATGATATTATAGCCTTTAAATAAGTTGAATCATCAGTTACAGATTTTCCCACAAATACAAACCAGATTATATTAGAAAAAGTTCTGTTAAATATTCAAGAGACATATACTCTATTTTTTTAACATATAATGTAGTATTTGTTTCAGAAGTACAGATCTGTGATTCACCAGTCTTACACAATTCACAGCGCTCACCATAGCACATACCCTCCCCAATGTCTATCACCCAGCCACCCCATCCCTCCCACCCCCAACCACTCCAGGGAGACATATACTCTAATGTTATATGAAATCTTTCAGAAAATTTTAAAAGATAAAAAAATCCTTTAACCTCTTAATAGGTCCAGAAGGAGCATTTGATAAAATAGGACAACCACTAATGACAAATCTCTTAACAATTTAGGAATAGAAGAGGATCCATAATAAATCTACAGCAAACAGCTGAGCTATAGATGAAATACTAAAAGCACTCCTTATAAAATCAGAAATAAAATCAAATGGCTGATATTATCCTTCCTATTCCACAGAATGCTGAAGGTCTTAGGTAATGCAATAAAACAGAGAGATTGAAAAGGAAGAAACAAAACTGTCATTATTAGAAAAAATGTGATTACTATACAGGGAAACCTCCTTTAAAAAAATGTAAGTACAAATGATTAAATTCATAAGAGTTTAGACAGATTTCTTAACACTAAAAAGTCACCTGCATTTTATTCAATAGCAAAAAATAATTTAAAAATTCAATTTTAAATAAAGCAGCATTTATCAAAGCCACATAAAGTAAGGTAATTAAGAATTAATCTAATGTCAGATGTGCAAGACATTTTTAAGGAAAATTATAAAACTGTATTAAGGGACATTTAAAAGACCCAAACAGGGAAGCTAAGTCTCAATATCCTAAAGTCATTGGATCTACCTAATTGAATTCAATGCAATTCCAATAGATAATCCAATATTTTCCTTGTTCATGGATTTTAGTAATTCTCAAATTTATTTCAAAGAGCAAAGCACCAAGATGAGCAAGATATCCCCAAGAAGGAGAGAGATAGAAGAAATTCCCCTATCAGTAAGTTAGACTTCTTATAAAGAAAATGCATCATTTATGCAGGAATATGCAAATAAGCCAGTGGAAAATAGCCTTAAAATATACACAGGCACACATACCAGGATCTGATGTATGACACAGTGTAACTGGAGGTCACTGGAGAAAAATAAATTATTTAATAGATGCTGCTAGGACAACTAAATTATCCGTATAAAGATATAAGATTGGGCTCCTACTTTATACCATACATAGTTAAGGTTTTAGATTTCTAGCACTTAATAGATGTTAACTCATTTTAAACTCAGAGCTACAATGTAATATGAGGGTTTTTTTTCAAATTACGCTTACTAAAAAAAAGTAACAAAGTAAAATAAACCTTATCTTACATATGATGAACTAAGACACAGAGAGGTCAAGGAACTTGTCCACGATTAAATTTGCTCAGGTTGAAATTTGCACATATTGAAATTTACCAAGGGATAAGAGCTTGATTCAAAACTCAGATGGACTGATTTTAAAATCCTTATTCTTAAATACTACTCAAACTGTGTTTTATCAATTCCAGACAGATTAAGGACTCAAACTGAAAAACCTAACTTGATACCTTGTAAATATATATATATATTTTTTTTTCATGATCCTAAGGTAGTAAAAAATTTCTAAACAAGATTCAAAAAGCACATACCATCAAGGAAAATACAGTGAATTCACCAGCAATAAACTTCAGTTCATCAAAGATACTTTAAAGGGATAAAAATATAAGCCATGCCATGGAGACATGAGGTATGTACCATTTATAACCAACAAAGGATTAGTATTCTGAATTTTTTCAAAAAAACTTTTATGAGACAATAATGAAATGATTAAACATCCCATTTCAATGAATGAAAGATATAAAAATCATTTCTTGTATAAGTATTTCAAAGAAGAACTGAGAATTGTCAAAATACTCAAACTCCATATGCCTCTACCCATCAGTGGTCAGGAAAATGCAAAGTAAAACCCAAATCAGATTCTAACCCATACCCACCAGATTGGCAAAAATAAAAAGATCTATCATATCAAGTGTTGACAAGGATGTGGAGTGAGAGAAACTCTATACACTGCTGACCAGAATATAACTTTGACCAACTACTTTAGATACAAGTTGCACTGTCCAAAAACAGGGTGAATACACATTCCTGTCTACATAGCAATTTTTCTCCTAAGCCATATACAAGAATGTTCTTGGCAACATTTTCTTGTAATACCAAAAACTTTAAAACACACACACACGTTTTTCAATAATGGAGCAGATATATAAATTTAGATGTATTCATTCAATTAAATATCATCTAGGAGTGGAAATAAATAAAACATTTTTATATATCAACATGGGTCTCAAAAACTCAGGTTTAGTGGAAGAGAAAATATAAAATAACACATCCAGCATGATTCCATTTATTACAGATCAAAAATAGGCAAAACAAAGTAATGTATTGCTTAGGTATATATGTGTGTATGTATGCAGTAAAACTATAAAGGAACTATAAAGGGAATGATGAACATGGAGATAAAACAGTGGTCACGCCTGTGGGGGAGGCAAGGAATTGGTCTGGGAAGGACAAGAACGCCGAGAACTAGAGAGGTTCTCGGATTGATCTTTCTTAACCGACATCATGGGCACCACCATGATCATCTTATCACTATTCTCCAAACTATAGAAATATATCACAGATACTTAAAAAATATATAATATACATTTAAAGCATAGGCTTGATATTTAAGAAAGCTTATAAAAAAGAGCATAAAAAATGAAACAATTGTAGAAGGAGGCAGAGAAAACCGCTGAGAGCTTCTTATCGCCTTCATTTGTATTTGGGGTCAGGAGAGAGCATCCACATTTTGTTTCTTCACTTCGACAACACTTGGACTTTTTTTTTTCTTTTTCTTTTCTTTCTTTTTTTTTTTTTAACAATCACACATTAGTTCTGAATTTAAAAATAATGACAATAATAATGTTTCGATGGAAATCTTTGCATAACGTCAGCATAAACTCCTAAGGGTTTCAAGATAGAGTAATTAAAACAAAACCGATGTTCAGTGGTGAACAAATAAACAATCAGTGGTACATCCACAGGGAACACTACCCAATAGTGAAAAGGAACTGGTGGGTATTGGTACATGCTGTATCTCAGGGGCGTTATGCTGAGTAAAAGAAATCAGTCTCAAAAGGATTACAAGCTGCATGACTGCATTTTGATGACATTCTGAAAAAGACAAAACTAGAGTGAACTCCAGTGAGAGAGATCAGAACAGTGGTTGCCAGGGGGAAAGGGTGGGAAAAGGAGGTCGATTTTCAGGGAGATGGAATTGCTCTGTCTGCTCACTAGGGTGGTGGTTCCCCAAGACATGTGTGAAAAACTGTACCCCCACTCGTCCGCCCAACACCCATATACGCCAAAGTTAATTTTACTATATAAGTAGAAGAAAGAGAGAAAAGGAAAGACAGAGAGACATAGAGGTATGGAAGTAGGGAGAGAGGCAGGGAGGCGGGAGGAAGGAAGGAAGGGAAGAAGGGAAGGAAGAATACATCTTTAAATGCAATGCAGTCGGGGCACCTGGGTGGCTCAGTTAGTTGAGCATCTGCCTTTAGCTCAGGTCATGATCTTGGGGTCCTGTGATCGAGCCCCTTGTTGGACTCCCTGTTCAGTGAAGAGTCTGCTTCTCTCTCTCTCTATCTGGCTCCCTCTGCCCCTTCCCCACCCCCATTCATGTACTCTCTCTCAAATAAATAAATAATTTTTTAAAAGATTTTATTTATTTGTCAGAGAGAGCACAAGCAGGGGGAACAGCAGAGGAAGAGGTAGAAGCAGGCTCCCCACTGAGCAGGGAGCCCGAAGCGGGGCTCGATCGCAGGACTCTGGGATCGATCTCAGGACCCTGAGATCATGACCTGAGCTGAAGGCAGACACTTAACTGGCTGAGCCACCCAGGCACCGCTAAATAAATAAAATCTTTAAAAAATAAATAAAAATAAATAAAAATAAAATAAATGCAATATGGTCTATGCTGGATTTCGATACTGAAACAGAGACTAGACATTAGTGAAAACACCGAAGTCCAAATAAAGTCTGTAGTTTCACTAATTATATTGCACTGAGTTTAATTTGTTTTGACAAATGTGCTATATCAATATAAGATGAAACTGGGTAAAGGGTATATAAAAACTCTGTGTTACCTTCATAACTTTTTCTGTAAATCTAAAATTATTCCCCCAAAATGTTTATTTAAAAAATCCAAGCAAAATTGGTATAATTTTTATTTTAAAAAATGGAGGGAGAAACGTATATGTGGATTTGTTTGTATAATATATATATAGAGAGAGAGAGAGAGAGAGAGAGAGAGAGAAGAAAATACAAGAAACTTAATACCGGTTCCTTGTATGGAGGGACACTGGGTCTTTAGAAGTCAGGAGTGTGAGAGATTTTTTAATTATGTACTTTAATTTTTTTTTCAATTTTGAATCATGTGAAAATACTATTTTAAAAATAAAGATAATTTTTTTTTAAATCCCAGGTGTTGAACTGGTTGGCCAAAGGCTATGTATCTTTTATACTTTGATACCCACAGCCAGATTGCCAGGGGAGAGAGAAGTCCCACGAACTGACAAAGAAATAGCCCCAGGTTCATGTCCACTAAGTTTCCTCAGTTCACAGTAACAGTTGTGCAATTCATTATTAATCTTCAGTTGTTTCAATGCTTCCAGCAGCTTCTAACCTTTGAAATCTGTAGCCTCTCCAGCCCAGGGCAGCCCTCTCTGGGTAGTTAGGATGCAAGAATGGAATTCACCTGGGACGGTCTCAGTGAATTATGATTTGAGGACCCCAATGTGACTCTGCCAGTAAAGGATCAAAATCATCTGCCTTTTGGATGGCGTTTGTCATTGACTAGCAACGCCCACATAGAAAAAAAAAAATCATGAATCCACGCCTGCTTCTGTAGAAACAATGGACTTTCTTGCAGAAGCTCCAAACAGCGGGGAGGAACCCAGTGGGTGGATCCGGTCTTGCAATCAGCAGTCTGTTCTGCAGAAGCTAGGAGCCGGGAAGCTTTATCCCCACCGGGCAAATCATTTGGTATCTTTCCTGTGTCTGTTGATAACAATTCATATTGCACATTCACCTTAGAAACTAAGAAGAGGGGGAAAAATATATATATCTTCTATATAGAAGTATAAAGTATATAGGTATAAAAATAATATCTTCTGAAGTGGTTTTATTATTCACGTTTTAAATCCTCACTTTTAACAGAGCTATCCATAAGTTGCAAGTGCCAAAGAGTGACTAAAGAGCCTTGAAATACCTTTTCCTTATCTCTGAAAGTGGAATATAAATGAGACATTTCTTTGGAGCTTATAAACCCGCCCAGACTTCGGTACTTCTGCTGGGAATTAATTGCACAACCGCTGGGGGTTTCATCAAAGGGACCGGGGAATCATTCCTTCATTTCTAATAATTTGTGTTTTTTTAAGTGTCTCACTCCAAGGGCGGCTGCCCCTGGCCGCGCTGGTCCTGCATTGGCAAAATTGCGGAGAGAAGCCTTGGCAAACACTAGGATATGAATAGCGCTCCCTAGAGGTGGGGAACGGCAATGCCGCTACCTGTGTGCATTGCCGGAGAACAATGAAAGGATTGTTAAAAAAAACAAAAACAAAAAGAAAAAAACACCATAGATGTCTGGTTTTGTAATCTGTGGATGACATTAAGGGACCCGACATCCTAATACATAAAGCTATTCCAAAGGCAAAAGCTGTTGGAGCAAGTGACTTGTTCCTCAGAACACTTGCTCCATTGATCAGATGGAATGGGTGAGGCACAGCATGATTCAGTGTAAGTATATTCTTCATACCCTGGATTTCTTTCAAAGATTGCATATATTTCAAAAGCATTTCCTCACTCTGCTTTCAGGATGCCTTTGTAGAAGCTTTAGAAAACAACTATTCCTCCTGTTAATTCGTCGTTACTGGATAAAAGAGAATTGACTAGTTTGCCACAGAAGTTTTCCAGTGATTGTGATTAAACAGACTTTGCTCAAATCATCTGAGATTCAAGAAAACCCCCTGCAGCAGAGGAAGAGATGTGACCAAGGGCAAATATGGAAGGTGGGCTGCAACCTGCTCATGGGTTCAGCACTCCTCGGGCTGTGCTTGGAGGAAAATATAAAGGAGCTCTTGAAAGGATGTATTGCATTCAAAGGGATACGGAGAGAAACAGGCCATTTTGACAGAGGCTAGAGGATCATTTCTCTAAGCCCAGAACAGAGGTTAACTCGTAATTGGCTAACGGAGAACCAGGCTGCATGTAATGGTATGAATTTAACCTGAAGCTGAAAGGGTCTTTGAGGGGGGAAAAAAAGACCCTGTGTTTTTTATCATAAGCAACAGAGACAGGTTCTGGCCAACTCAGGCTGCAAAGTAATTCATGAAAGACTGTAGGGCAGACAGGGAGGCTGCTAGACCAGGCTTGGAAAATGAGCGTGGAGACTGGACATCAGAAGCAGAGTCATGGCCACGTGGCAGGAGCATGGCCACGTGGCAGGTGGCTACATCGCCACCAGCACTACTGACCTGGTCACTCCGTGCTGTCGGGGCCACGTTCTTGATCCCACCACTTCTACTATGAGTATTTGGGCAATAATCACTGTGTTTTTATGGCAGTTGCTTAAGAATCACTTTCCCAGATGGACGCATCCGGTTGACCAAGCCTGGACTATATGCCCATGTTCTAGCCACCAGGGGACAGCCAAAGAAATGGGGTCCTTATTAGGACATCTTTAGGGTTCTGCCTCCCACCAAGACTCTCAGTCTAGAATTCACCCTGAACAAGAGAGATGGTTTCTGGATAGCCCAGTCCAACAATTCGGCAAGAAACCAATGCCCATAAAGTCCTCAATCACTTTGTAGCAGAATGGGAGACTCAGACATGGAGGATGGGGTGAGAATGGAAGGCAAAGAGATGGAGAGAATGGATATGAGAAACCTAGACCAGAGGAGGGAACTGGAGAGATAACCCGTAGAGGTATCACATGCTATTTAAAAGAGACATAAAATCAAACCATAAACAAAGGATGTCTTAGCTCAGACTCCAGCTGATCTCCAAAGCAGAGTCCAGAACAGGGCTTGTGTGTGTTTAGTTCATTTGAGGAAGCGACCAGAGAACTAGACTGGGGACCAGGGAAGAGTAAAAGAGAGAAGGAGAGGGAAAAAGAGTGTAGTCCTGATGGATCTACACAGTGGGGCACTGGGCTCAATCTCACATACACTCCTTGAGTTGCTCCCCGGAATGCACCTTAGAATTGCTCACCTGAATGATGGAAGACAGTGGTGGTCATCCACTTGCTCCAGTCACCTGTTGGCCAATATTGCCGTCTGGACATTGACTCCCTCGCATTTGTGAATTCTGGGCAGCTTCCTGCAGGACGCACATACTACAGAGGGCAGAGAGCAAGACATATGAGGTGAAGCTGAGGATATGGCCACTAGGCAAATCTGGTTATTACAGCAATGTTTTGAGTATAACGTGAGTGAGAGAATGTGAAGCTAAGCATGAGAGGTGTCCAAATACAAATGGAGACATGCAATTTCCTACTGTCAAAATGTGTTTATTGAAACCATGATGTTGAACGCCTATAACCTCTGTATATCTGGATAGGGTTGAACCTGGGACAATTCATAGTTTCAAGAACTTTCCAACATGGCCCTGTGGTCATCATGAACAGCAGACACATTTTTTTTTTTATTTAAGACAATCCCTTTCAAACCTCATATAATCAAACAATGGGGAAAAAGAAAGCCAATATATATGTATTCCATCCTCCAAGTAAGGATAAAAGGAATCCATATCAAGAGCCTACCACGGAGGCTGAAGACCTGTTTGTGAGCAAACCTAAGCCACACCCAGATTCATAAATGGTTCTGGTGATGCATATGTCCAGCATACTTAGGAAGTGCATTAAAGAGGGAGGTAGTTAACAAGTCCTTAACTTGAGTTAAGGGATAGACACCCAAAAGAAGTGGGTCCAGGAACCCAGCGACGGAGGTCCTCAAAAGCCAAGCAAGTGTTGGATGCTTCTAGTTCCTGGGAGATATTGAACTCTTTGTTTCCCGAGGAGTCCGTCCCTCTGTCCATCCAGTGCCAGTTCCATCAGGTACGTGAAGCCCCTCCCGCTGCCACTGAAACCTTAACACTGCCCTTTCTTCATAAACACTCACGTGACAAAGATGAAACATGGCAGATGATTCCACATCAAGAAACCAGCCAGCATCTGACAAACGACCTGCTTTTGAGAAAGATATTTCCTTCTTTTTCTCCCCAAATTTATCATAACCCCGTATCTCTAGGACACAGGTAGGAGTCTTTCCAGAGTGGACTATATAGGACAATTGAAACAATTTGTACCATGAAGCCCCCAAAACTGGCCTTCCCCATGATTAACTGTGTTATTTTGGATGAGGACTGTGCATCTCCACTTTTTCCACACCCAGGAAATTCTTCCCCATGAGTCTCTGCAAGCTGATAGATCTTGCCAAACAGATCCCCAGATAAATCTTGAAAATGGGTGTATTTAGAGAGCATACACAGTAGAGAGCCACCCACAGGACTGATGGTGTACATATAGTACTTAGTCCTATGAATACACTTGACTTCAAATAAGCCTTACTTTTTAAAGGAAACCGGAGAGGAAATGTGGTTAGGACTTAAATGGAAATGCAGTGATGCATTTAGGCATGGATTAGGTAGCAGAAATGAGGTGTAAAGCTACAGCTGGGCCTTATGGGCTGACGCACCTGCGGGCTATGTTACCACAAAGGTGCAAGGGGACGGGAAAAGTGAAGGGAAGGAAGGAAAAAGAAAATATCTGGAAGAAAGAGAACTGGACAAGCTTACCTTTCCTCTGCTTTTGCCCAAATGAACAGAGCCCACAAAGAAAAACTTTTTCCTCCACGCACTAAAATGCAATTATTTCTTCAAATCATTCAGATCTCAGAAACTGAACAGCACACTCTTCGATGACACTTTTCCTCAAAGAGCCCTGTAGTGGATGGTAAACGCATTGCCTGGCGGCATGCATTATTCATCAGGCCTGGAAAGAGCCTAATCATCCGTTTTGTTGTTAATGGCCTGTAAATAGTTGCTTTTGACAAGAATATTTAACAGCTCCAAGAAGGAGGGTTTGAGGATGGAGAAGGGCACAAAACTTGACATAACAGGGGTGAGACACAGTTTGGAGCTTATTACAGTGACTGGAAGCTGGTGCTGGAAAAGCAGCCTCTCGGCCATGGTAGCTCATGACAGATCAGGTAAATGGGTATCCTTGAAGAACCGGGTGAGAGTTCACCAAACCACATGGGAGAAAATGAGATGTCTGTAGTATTGCCTCACGGGGGCGCAGGTGCAAAGACCACACATGGCACTGGGTAGAGACGCCCCAGGCTTCATCTCACACTCTCTCCGAGGACCCTTCCCTTTTGGCTCTCTGCAGCTCCTCAAGAGCAACTGTCTTTCCCTTTTGAGATTCCCCCTTAATGGCCAGCACCCCACTGTGTTCAGGAGAATGTGGAGGAAAGAGTGGCTTTGTTCTAGAGCCATTGTTCTTCCTGAGTTTGTTTCTACTTTTGGTCATGGTAAGAAATAATGCCTATCTCCCAAGGTGGTCACAATACTTGAATGGGAAAAAGCAGGTAAAATTCCTGATGTGGTACCCCAAACGCATTCGGGTCTTAATAAATGTTAATATCCTTGCCCTTTTCCTTCACCTGTAAGCCAAAAATTACAACACTGTCATGGAGGCACATGGTGAAGATCAGTGGAGATGATATTTGAGAGACCAACACTGGGTTTTGTCTTGATGAAGTCAGTTATTTCCTTTATAAGTCTAGACATTTGTTAGAAATAAAGTTCCCTATATTTATTTCTCTTAAAAAGGAAAAAGCCCATGACTGGAAATGTGGAATGAAGTCCTGGTGTAAAGCAGAGAATAAGCCAGTATTTCCCAGGCATCACCCCTTCCTAGACAGATTTAATGGAGTCATTCATACTTCCTGGGAGTGTGGCTCCTGCCTGCAGATGGCAGGACATCAGCTCTTAACAATCTCTCCCCTTTATTTCCTGGAGGTTCTCAGATTGTCCCACATGTACTTAACTCATTATTCCATGTTCTTCTGCCCCCCATCCATGTTCTTCTTGCTGAAGTCCCTTCCTGAGAACCTAGGGTCTTTCTTGAGAAAACTGACTTTCATGCTAAAAGTTCCAGCCCCTCGGGCCTCCCAAAGTCACCAACCCAAATAAAAATTTCTTCCCTTTGGTTTTGGCCAAACCGGAGACAAGATGTTTCCGAAGAAGGGAGAGGGGCGTCTGGGTGGCAGTTGGTTAAGCGTCAAACTTTTGGTTTCAGCTCAGGTCATGGTCTCACGGTTGTGAGATTGAGCCCCGTGTGGGGTTCCACTCTCAGCCCAGAGTCTGCTTAGGATTGCCTCTCCCTCTCCCTCTGCCCCTCCTGCTAGTGCACTCTCTCTCTCTCAAATAAATAAATCGAAAGAAAGAAAAAGAAAAAGAAAGAAAGAAAAAGAAAGAAAGAAAGAAAAAGAAAGAAAAAGAAAAAGAAAGAAAGAAGAAAGAAAGAAAGAAAGAAAGAAAGAAAGAAAAGAGAAAGAAAGAAAAAGGAAGGAAGGAAGAAGAAGAGAAGAAAAAGAAAGAAAGAAAGAAAGAAGAGAAAGAAAGAAAGAAGAAAGAAAGAAAGAAAGAAGAAAGAAAGAAAGAAAAAGAAAGAAAGAAAGAAAGAAAGAAAGAAAGAAAGAAAAAAGGAAGGAAGTAAGAAGAAGAAGAAGAAAAAGAAAGAAAGAAAGAAAGAAGATAAATAAAGAAGAAAGAAAGAAAGAAAGAAAGAAAGAAAGAAAGAAAGAAAGACAGAAAGAACGAAAGAAGGAGAGAAAGACAGAACGAAAGAAAGAAGAAAGAAAGAAAGAAAGAAAGAAAGAAAGAAAGAAAGAAAGAAAGAAAGAAAGAAAGAAAGAAAGAAAGAAAGAAAGAAAGAAAGAAAGAAAGAAAGAAAAAGAAAGAAAGAAAGAAGGAAAGAAGGAAAGAAAGAAAGAAGAGAGGGAGGGAGGGAGGGAAGGGAGGAAGGGAGGAATGCTTCCTCCCCAACTCCATATCACATTTTGTCTCCTGGGCACAGAGCGGGCCTGCTTATGTTCCAAGTCTCACAGAGTCCCTAGGAAAAGTGTTTCACCTTCGTCTCCAGTCTGCTTTGCTTCCCTCCAAAAGGCCCAACCTCAGCCAATGAGATCTTCCTGAAAATAGAGAGCATGCAGGGCTCTCCACTCCCCAGCACCGCCTCACTCCACTCTCCCATCTTTGTCTCCAAGCACGTTTGAAGAAAGCTCCTTGCAGGACCTCCTCCTTCTACACTATGCAAACAAATCCATGCAAATAGTGCCTACAGATTAACAATGCCAGCAGCCCACAAGTGTCTGAACATTATTTCCATACAACCACACACACACATACACACACCCTTGATATAAACCCACAAGATGAAAACTGATTCACATTCACACAGGAAGATTCCTCCTCTGTTACTCATTTCCCCTTTCTTTAATCTTAAAACATAATTCAAGGGGCGCCTGGGTGGCTCAGTAGTTAAGGTTCTGCCTTTGGCTCAGGTCATGATCCCAGGATCCTGGGATCGAGCCCCGCATCGGGCTCCCTGCTCGGCGGGAAGCCTGCTTCCCCCTCTCCCACTCCCCCTGCTTGTGTTCCCTCTCTTGCTGTGTCCCTCTCTATCAAATAAATAAATAAAATCTTAAAAAAAAAAAAACGTAATTCAAGTGAACTCTCTCCTCCCTTGCAATGAAGTGTTTTAAATAAAACAAAATTAATCCTATATGTAACTTAGTTTCAAAGCAATAGCTACTTAGCCCTCCTTACTTGTTGGCTTCACAGATACCACATACAAATGCCTTAAAGCTGCTCCATTCAGTGACTTGATTGCAGTAAGTTGTCTTAATGTGTCTAATGGGGGACAGTCCAGATCTGTGGGGTAGACAGCAAATCTGCTCCTTCAGATGTATTTTTTTCTCAGCTAAACCAAGCAAAAGCCATTTGGTGCCAACTTGACTCAAAAGACTTCTATATCATGGACCTGGCAACTGAGGTTAATTGGAGCAGAATGGCCCCCTATAGAGATGAAACCCAGGGAAAGTCAGAAAGCAGAAATTACAGGAATTATATCCATTTGCTTAATCACCTCTCCTCGCTGTTTGGTGTATGAAGGTAATAGACAACACATTGTATTCATGCCTCTATTTATATTCACGGCTTTATCTCACTCTTTACCTGCATTACATTCTGGTTAACCATTTCTTCTTTTCTTGGAGTACCTGCACAGTGAGAAGGTCCTGTCCCTGGCATCTCCTTTCAGGGTTGCTTCAGATCATTTAAATGACGAACACTCCATGAAGGGAAGAAGGGAAGCTGTGTTCTACACATTTATTTTTCTCCAAACAATTTACATTTTGCTCCTTACAACACCTTCAGTTTCAGTTATGGGAGGATAAATATTTCGTTTTTATTTTTTTTTAATTTTTTTATTGTTATGTTAATCACCATATATTACATCATTAGTTTTTGATGCAGTGTTCCATGATTCATTGTTTGTTCATAACACCCAGTGCTCCATGCAGAACGTGCCCTCCTCAATACCCATCACCAGGCTAACCCATCCCCCTACCCCCTCCCCTCTAGAACCCTCAGTTTGTTTTTCAGAGTCCATCATCTCTCATGGTTCGTCTCCCCCTCTGACATACTCCCCTTTTCTTCCTCTCCTGTTATCTTCTTCTTTTTCTTTTTTCTTAAAATATGTTGCGTTATTTGTTTCAGAAGTACAGATCTGTGATTCAACAGTCTTGCACAATTCACAGCGTTCACCGTAGCACATACCCTCCCCAATGTCTATCACCCAGCCACCCCATCCCTCCCACCCCCAACCATTCCAGTAACACTCAGTTTGTTTCCTGAGATTAAGAATTCCTCATATCAGTGAGGTCATGTGATACATGTCTTTCTCTGATTGACTTATTTCACTCAGCATAACACCCTCCAGTTCCATCCACGTCGTTGCAAATGGCAAGATCTCATTCCTTTTGATGGCTGCATAATATTCCATTGTGTATATATACCACACCTTCTTTATCCATTCATCTGTCGATGGGCATCTTGGCTCTTTCCACAGTTTGGCTATGGTGGACATTGCTGCTATAAACATTGGGGTACACGTACCCCTTCGGGTCCCTACATTTGTATCTTTGTGGTAAATACCCAGTAGTGCAATTCCTGGATCGAACGGTAGCTCTAATTTCAACTGTTTGAGGAACCTCCATACTGTTTTCCAGAGTGGTTGCACCAGCTTGCATTCCCACCAACAGTGTAGGAGGGTTCCCCTTTCTCCACATCCCCGCCAACATCTGTCGTTCCCTGACTTGTTAATTTTAGCCATTCTGACGGGTGTGAGGTGGTATCTCATTGAGGTTTTGATTTGGATTTCCCTGATGCCGAGCGATGTGGAGCACTTTTTCATGTGCCTGTTGGCCATTTGGATGTCTTCTTTGGAGAAATGTCTGTTCATGTCTTCTGCCCATTTTTTGATTGGATTATTTGTTCTTTGGGTGTTGAGTTTGTTAAGTTCTTTATAGATTTTGGATACTAGCCCTTTATCTGATGTGTCATTTGCAAATATTTTCTCCCATTCTGTCGGTTGTCTTTTGGTTTTCTGGACTGTTTCTTTTGCTGTGCAAAAGCTTTTTATCTTGATGAAATCCCAATAGTTCATTTTTGCCCTGGCTTCCCGTGCCTTTGGCGATGTTTCTAGGAAGAAGTTGCTGCGGCTAGGGTCAAAAAGGTTGCTACCTGTGTTCTCCTTTAGGATTTGGATGGACTCCTGTCTCATGTTTAGGTCTTTCAACCATTTGGAGTCTATTTTTGTGTGTGGTGTAAGGAAATGGTCCAGTTTCATTCTTCTGCATGTGGCTGTCCAATTTTCCCAACACCATTTGTTGAAGAGACTGTCTTTTTGCCATTGGACATTCTTTCCTGCTTTGTCAAAAATAAGTTGACCATAGAGTTGAGGGTCCATTTCTGAGCTCTCGATTCTGTTCCATTGATCTATGTGTCTGTTTTTGTGCCAGTACCATACTATCTTGATGATGACAGCTTTGTAATAGAGCTGGAAGGCCGGAATTGTGATGCCGCCAGCTTTGCTTTTCTTTTTCAGTATTCCTCTGGCTATTCTGGGTCTCTTCTGGTTCCATACAAATTTTAGGATTATTTGTTCCATTTCTTTGAAAAAAGTGGATGGTATTTTGATGGGGATTGCATTGAATGTGTAGATTGCTCTAGGTAGCATTGACATCTTCACAATGTTGATTCTCCCAATCCATGAGCGTGGAATGTTTTTCCATTTCTTTGTGTCTTCTTCAATTTCTTTCATGAGTATTTTATAGTTTTCTGAGTACAGATCCTTTGCCTCTTTGGTTAGATTTATTCCTAGGTATCTAATGGTTTTGGGTGCAATTGTAAATGGGATAGACTCCTTGATTTGTCTCTCTTCCGTCTTGTTGTTGGTGTATAGGAATGCCACGGGTTTGATTGATTTCTGATGATTTCTGTGCATTGATTTTATATCCTGCTACTTTACTGAATTCCTGTATGAGTTCTAGCAGTTTTGGGGTGGAGTCTTTTGGTTTTTCCACATAAAGTATCATATCATCTGCAAAGAGTGAGAGTTTGACTTCCTCTTTGCCGATTTGGATGCCTTTGATTTCTTTTTGTTGTCTGATTGCTGTGGCTAGGACTTCTAATACTATGTTGAATAGCAGTGGTGAGAGTGGACATCCCTGCCGCGTTCCTGACCTTAGGGGAAAGGCTCTCAGCCTTTCCCCATTGAGAATGATATTCGCTGTAGGTTTTTCATAGATGGCTTTTATGATATTGAGGTATGTACCCTCTATCCCTATACTCTGAAGAGTTTTGATCAAGAAAGGATGTTGTACTTTGTCAAATGCTTTTTCTGCATCTATTGAGAGGATCATATGATTCTTGTTCTTTCTTTTGTTAATGTATTGTATCACGTTGATTGTATTTGCGGATGTTGAACCAGCCTTGCAGCCCAGGAATAAATCCCACTTGGTCGTGGTGAGTAATCCTTTTAATGTACTGTTGGATCCTATTGGCTAGTATTTTGGTGAGAATTTTTGCATCCATGTTCCTCAAGGATATTGGTCTGTAATTCTCCTTTTGGATGGGGTCTTTGTCTGGTTTTGGGATCAAGGTAATGCTGGCCTCATAAAATGAGTTTGGAAGTTTCCCTTCCATTTCTGTTTTTTGGAACAGTTTCAGGAGAATAGGTATTAATTCTTCTTGAAATGTCTGATAGAATTCCCCTGGGAAGCCATCTGGCCCTGGGCTTTTGTTTCTTGGGAGATTTTTGATGACTGTTTCAATTTCCTTAGTGGTTATAGGTCTGTTCAGGTTTTCTATTTCTTCCTGGTTCAATTTTGGTAGTTGATACGTCTCTAGGAACGCACCCATTTCTTCCAGGTTATCTAATTTGCTGGCATAGAGTTGCTCATAATATGTTCTTATAATTGTTTGTATTTCTTTGGTGTTGGTTGTGATCTCTCCTCTTTCATTCATGATTTTGTTGATTTGTGTCATTTCTCTTTTCTTTTTGATCAGTCTGGCCAGGGGTTTATCAATCTTGTTAATTCTTTCAAAGAACCAGCTCCTAGTTTCATTGATCTGTTCTACTGTTCTTTTGGTTTCTAGTTCATTGATTTCTGCTCTGATCTTTATGATTTCTCTTCTCCTGCTGGGTTTAGGCTTTATTTACTGTTCTTTCTCCAGCTCCTTTAGGTGTAGGGTTAGGTTGTGTATTTGAGACCTTTCTTGTTTCTTGAGAAAGGCTTGTATTGGTATATACTTTCCTCTCAGGACTGCCTTTGCTGTATCCCAAAGATTTTGAACAGTTGTGTTTTCATTTTCATTGGTTTCCATGAATTTTTTTAATTCTTCTTTAATTTCTTGGTTGACCCATTCATTCTTTAGTAGGATGCTCTTTAGCCTCCATGTATTTGAGTTCTTTCCGACTTTCCTCTTGTGGTTGAGTTCTAGTTTCAAAGCATTGTGGTCTGAAAATATGCAGGGAATGATCCCAGTCTTTTGGTACCGATTGAGACCTGATTTGTGACCTAGGATGTGATCAATTCTGGAGAATGTTCCATGGGCACTAGAGAAGAATGTGTATTCCGTTGCTTTGGGATGGAATGTTCTGAATATGTCTGTGAAGTCCATTTGGTCCAGTGTGTCATTTAAAGTCTTTATTTCCTTGTTGATCTTTTGCTTAGATGATCTGTCCATTTCAGTGAGGGGGGTGTTAAAGTCCCCCACTATTATTGTACTGTTGTCAATGTGTTTCTTTGCTTTTGTTATTAATTGCCTTATATAATTGGCTGCTCCCATGTTCGGGGCATAGATATTTACAATTGTTAGATCTCTTGTTGGATAGACCCTTTCAGTAGGATATAGTGTCCTTCCTCATCTCTTATTACAGTCTTTGTTTTAAAATCTAGTTTGTCTGATATAAGGATTGCCACCCAGCTTTTCTTTTGGTGTCCATTAGCATGGTAAATGGTTTTCCACCCCCTCACTTTCAATCTGGGGGTGTCTTTGCGTCTAAAATGAGTCTCTTGCAGACAGCATATGGATGGGTCTTGTTTTTTAATCCAATCTGATAGCCTGTGTCTTTTGATTGGGGCATTTAGCCCATTTACATTCAGGGTAACTATTGAAAGGTATGAATTTAGTGCCATTGTATTACCTGTAAGGTGACTGTTAACTGTCTGTTGTCTGTGTTTGTTTCTGCTCTTTGCTGCTTTTAGGTTCTCTCTTTGCTTAGAGGACCCCTCTCAATATTTCTTGGAGGGCTGGTTTCGTGTTTGCAAATTCCTTTAGTTTTTGTTTGTTCTGGAAGCTTTTTATCTCTCCTTCTATTTTCAATGATAGCCTAGCTGGATATAGTATTCTTGGCTGCATATTTTTCTCGTTTAGTGCTCTGAAGATATCTTGCCAGTCCTTTCTGGCCTGCCAGGTCTCTGTGGATAGGTCTGTTGCCAATCTAATGTTTCTACCATTGTAGGTTACATATCTCTTCTCCCGAGCTGCTTTCAGGATTTTCTCTTTGTCTCTGAGACTCGTAAGTTTTACTATTAGATGTCGGGGTGTTGACCTATTATTATTGATTTTGAGAGGGGTTCTCTGTGCCTCCTGGATTTTGATGCCTGTTTCCTTCCTCACATTAGGGAAGTTCTCTGCTATAATTTGCTCCAATATACCTTCTGCCCCTCTCTCTCTCTTCTTCTTCTGGGATCCCAATTATTCTAATATTGTTTCGTCTTATCGTATCACTTATCTCTCGAATTCTGCCCTCGTGATCCTGTAGTTGTTTCTCTCTCTTTTTCTCAGCCTCTTTATTTTCCATCATTTGGTCTTCTATATCGCTGATTCTCTCTTCTGCCTCATTTATCCTAGCATTTAGTGCCCCCATTTTTGATTGCACCTCATCAATAGCCTTTTTGATTTCGATTTGGTTAGATTTTAGTTCTTTTATTTCTCCAGAAAGGGTTTCTCTAATAACTTCCACGCTTTTTTCAAGCCCAGCTAGTATCTTTAAAGTCATGATTCTGAACTCTAGGTCCGACATCATACTAATGTCCGTATTGAGTAGGTCCCTGGCTGACGGTACTACCTCTTGTTCTTTTTGCTGAGGTGATTTCTTTCGTCTTGTCATTTTGTCCAGAGGAGAATAGATGAATGAGAGAACAAAATGCTAACAGGTTTACAACGTCCCCAGCAAATATACTGTATACAAATCAGAAAAGACCTGAAACCAGGGGAAAAGAAAGGGAAAGAAAGAAAAAAGAAAGAGAAAAAAAAAAAGAAAAAAAAGATAAAAACAAAAACAGAACAATACAAAAAAAAAGCAGAATATGATCAAATATGATCAGGCTAGTGCATAGATCAGTGCCACACACTATATTTTGGGCGTATTTTGGTCTGTTAGAAAAAAGTGCCTCCTAAAATTTTAAAGGAAGCAAGACATATATGTACAAAATAAGGGTTGATACAATGAAGGGATGGAAGATGACTGTAAAGATGAAAATTATAAAAGATTTTATAAAAGGACTTGGTAAGATAAGTTGTTTGAAAAAAGAAAGAAGATTTAAGAAAAATAAAAACGAAAAAGGGAGAGAATGTGATCAGGCAGGAGACTAGAACAAAGCCATACACTAGTGATTTAGGGTATCTTTTGATCTGTTAGAAGAAACTGTACCTCAAAATTTTAAAGAGAGAACAACTTATATATATATATGCCAAAAATAAGAGTTACTACTATGAAGGGATAAAATATGACTCTAAAAATGAAAAATAAAAAATGTTTTGTTTTTTTTTTTTTTAAAAGGGATTGATAAGATGTTGGTTGAAAAAGGGAAAAAGAAAAATAAAAAAAAAACAGTCAACAAAAATTAACTTTGATGAAATAATGAATCATGGTAAAAAAAAAAAAAAAAAAGCCATGAATCTATGTGCAGTATTCCCCTAGCGCTGGAGTTCTCCCATTCTCCTTGATCGATCAACTTGGTCTTGGCTTGCTGGCTGTTCGTGCTGATCTTCTGGGGGAGGGGCCTGCTGCTGTGGTTTCCAAATGTCTTTGCCGGAGGCGGAATTGCCCCTCCCTTGTCGGTCCGGGCTAAGGAAGCTGCTCCGGTTTGCTCTCAGGAGCTTTTGTTCCCTGCAAGCTCTCGGTACAGCCTTGGAGGACCAGGGCAGAAATGGTGGCCTCCCAGTCTCCACCCGGAGGAGCTGAGAATTCAGGGCCCCGCTCCTCAGTGCGCCCCCAGAGAAAAGCAGTCACTCCCGTGTCCCCGGTCTCCGGCCGCACTCCGTGCTCACCCGGCCTGTGATCGAGCGTTGCTATCTCTGGCACCCGACCCCGCGCGGAGTCTCCAAACCCAGCAGATCCCTGCAGTGCGCTCCCGCACCGCCCCTACCCGGGAAGGAAGGGGAGTCTCCCCGGATCTGCCGCCTGTTGGGTCCCTGCTGGGGGAGCCGTGCCCCGACTGGGCCGCGGATCACAGTTTATGGCAACCCCGAGCTGAGAGCCCGCGACTCTGCTCCGTGTCTGCAGCCGGCTTCCCCGCTCCGATACCTGGGAGCTCTGCCGCACTCAGGCACCCCCGGTCTCTCTGTGACCCCAAGGGTCCTGAGACCACACTGTCCTGGGAGGATTCCACCCCCCTCTTAGCCACTGCAGCGACGTCCCTCCGTGGAGCCAACTTCTAAAAGGTCCGATTTTGTGCTCTGCGGCTCTATCACTTGCCAGAAGCGGCCGACGGAGGCCCCCTCCCCCGCCGTCTATCCTCCCGAATATCGCCTCGGATTCACTTCTCCGCACGTCCTACCTTCCAGTAAGTGGTCGCTTCTCTGTTCAGAGAGTTGTTGCTACTCTCCTGTTCGATCTCCTGTTGAGTTCGTAGGTGTTCAGAATGGTTTGATCCCTATTCAGCTGAATCCCTGAGACCAGACGAAATCTAGGTCTCCTACTCCTCCGCCATCTTGCTCCGAATTAAATATTTCGTTTTTAAAAAGGAGAGCTTTAACCAGCCTTTCAGAGGGAAAAATTGCCTCTGGAAAACTTTTACAATAAAAATAATAGAATAACGGTTATCTGAGGTGAGGAAGATAAATGTGCTTATTCGGCCGTCTCTCTGAGGCAAAATGCTACTTAATCCCTTCTGACTGTCAAATCTTGGGGCTTGTGTCCTTGGCCTCTATGAACAATTTCTCAGTTAACAAGTGAACCTATGCAGAAAAATCACATTTTTTATTGTGGTAAAATATATGTCACATAAAATCTACCAGTTTAACCAGTTTCATGTGTAGAGGTCGGTGACATTAAGTATCTTCACATGGTCTGCAACCATCACCACCACCCACCTCCAGAACATTCTCATCTTCCTCCATTGAAACTACCCATCAAACACTAATTCCTCATTCTCCTCTTTCTCTAGCCCCAGGCAGTCGCCAGTCTACGCTCTAAGTCTGGCACTACTTCAGGTACCTCCTACAAGTAGAATCCTAGAGTCTTTGTCTCTTTTGGTCTGGCTTGTTTCAAGGTAGGAGACAGATGACATTTTAAATATTCAGGCTTGGGCTTAAATCTTACCTTTGCCATGTCATCCTGCTGTATTTTCAGAGAAATTCCTCTAAACTTGTTTCTTTACCAGCCCCACACGATGGTATTAATGATGCGGGGTGGTGTGGCTGTAAAGACTAGTGTGTCCATAGCATGATATTGGACAAAGAGCGAATACTCTGTAGATGTTATTTCTTCTTCCAGCCTAAGGAAGTTGAGATAAATCCGGATGCCCAAACTTCAAGCTCAAATACCACTCTTGGGCCTATCAAATATACAATGAAATTGACTTTCTCTAACATTAGAATGAATAAGAATATCACCCTCAAAGGTTTATAAAATGAGATTAAATATGATAGCTCTATCTATAAAAGTCGATAATCATTGGTCCAATCTCAATCACAGTGATTCCAGAATGGCATCAGGTGATCTGCAATCCATATGATGAAGGTGATACAGTTATCGGCCTCCCTGAGACAAGAGAGAAGAAAAGATGATTTGTAGCTTAAAAGGAGAGGGGTATGGACTCATAAATAGCCCTGTACTTCCTGCAATAAAAATACCATTGATCCGAAACATATGTTTGATAGAATCTTTTTATTTTATTATTGGAATAACAGCTAAAGGTCATCTACACCAATATTATTATTTCACACAACTGGTAAAGGGTCTTGCTCCTGTCTCTAACTCTTTTCTCACCAATGAATGGCTATTTGTTTTTACTATAACCCTGAAAAATGAGCCTCATTCTTGCCTTCCAGTCAATATGATGAAACTGTGTATTGTGCTAGCATACTCTTATTATTGAGTTCAATCCTCTGCCATTTCTGAGAGGGCCTGATCGCTGAGAAACTGGACTGAGTTGGACAGTCAGCAGGACCTAACTTCTAACCCTTGGAGTTAAAAGATTCTAGACCTACTCCTGATGATAGGGGAAAAGCAAGATAGCTGAGTTTTCAGCTTGTGTACTTGTGGAAACTTATTCACGACAAAGGAGGCATTGACTGCTGTGAAGCAAAATACTACTTTTACATACATTTAAAAGTTTAAAATGAGTAAAATGTGTTGGCCCATAAAATCACAGAATATATATATATATATATATATATATATATATATATGTATATATATGTATGTATGTATATACATACCTATGTATCTAACTGAGAATAGAAGAGAGGACTAGGAATTCAGCAGTGTGATAGACTCCAGAACAGCCCCCCAAATGTATGTCCTAATCTCTGTCAATGGTACTTGGTTTGGAGAAAGGGTTCACATGTGAGTGAGTGAAGGATATTGAGATGGGGAGACTATCCTAGATTATTTGGGTGCATCCTAAATGCACTCGCATGTGCCCCTACAAGAGGGAGGGAAAGAGAGATCTGACATGAGCAGAGAAGGCGGCAATGTGAAAAGGAACAAAGAGTTTTGGAGATGCTGGCCTTTAGGATTGGAATGATGCAGCTGTGAACCAAAGAATCCTGGCAGCCACCAGTAATCACTGGAAGAGGCAAGACAGGGATTCTCTCCTGGAGCTTCTAGAGGGAGTGCAGTCCCCTGATAATACCCCAACTTAGGCCTAGTGACACTGAGTTCAGACTTCTGGACTCTAGAAGTCAGCAAGAATAGGTTTCTGTTGATGAAGACACCAAGTTCATGACAATCATTCTAGCAGCAATAGGAAACAAATAAAAGTGGTATCACAAAGACAGAGCCATTTCTTTTCCCATGGATTTTACAATCAAGGAGAGAAGATAGAAAATTGAACAAATAAAGTTGAAAGTAACTTAGGATGGGAGTATGATAGGGAAGAGCAGGATGTTATGAGAACATAATAGCAGAGGGACCACATCTGTCACTGGAGGTCAGGGAGGGCCAAACTGAGAGTGTTTAAAATGAGATCTAAGGATCTAGAATGAGTGGCAGTTATATGTCAAAGTGCAGGGCACAGATGAAAGTGGATTCCACCATGTATCAGAGCCATGAGGCCGTGGAGACTCTTCCACATTCGAGCCCTGAACACAGTCCCATGGGCCAGAGTGTGGAGAGGCTCAAACAGTAGAAGATGAAGCAGATAGGCAGGCAAAAAACATACTACACAGGGATTTACAACCATGGTGAGGAGTAGAGAGATTATTTTAAAAGCAGTGGGAAACCTAACGTGTTGATTTTAGCCATTCTGACTGGTGTGAGGTGGTATCTCATTGAGGTTTTGATTTGGATTTCCCTGATGCCGAGCGATGTTGAGCACTTTTTCATGTGTCTGTTGGCCATTTGGATGTCTTCTTTGGAAAAATGTCTGTTCATGTCTTCTGCCCATTTCTTGATTGGATCCTTTGTTCTTTGGGTGTTGAGTTTGATAAGTTCTTTATAGATTTTGGATACTAGCCCTTTGTCTGATATGTCATTTGCAAATATCTTCTCCCATTCTGTCCGGTGTCTTTTGGTTTTGTTGACTGTTTCCTTTGCTGTGAAAAAGTTTTTTATCTTGATGAGGTCCCAATAGTTCATTTTTGCCCTCGCTTCCCTTGCCTTTGGCGATGTTTCTAGGAAGAAGTTGCTGCGGCTGAGGTCGAAGAGGTTGCTGCCTGTGTTCTCCTTTAGGATATTGATGGATTCCTGTCTCACATTGAGGTCTTTCAACCATTTTAAGTCTATTTTTGTGTGTGGTGTAAGGAAATGGTCCAGTTTCATTCTTCTGCATGTGGCTGTCCAATTTTCCCAACACCATTTGTTGAAGAGACTGTCTTTTTTTCCATTGGACATTCTTTCCTGCTTTGTCAAAGATGAGTTGACCATAGAGTTGAAGGTCCATTTCTGAGCTCTCTATTCTGTTCCATTGATCTATGTGTCTGTTTCTGTGCCAGTACCATACTGTCTTGATGATGACAGCTTTGTAATAGAGCTGGAAGTCTGGAATTGTGATGCCGCCAGCTTTGCTTTTCTTTTTCAACATCCCTCTGGCTATTCGGGGTCTTTTCCATACAAATTTTAGGATTATTTGTTCCATTTCTTTGAAAAAAGTGGATGGTATTTTGATGGGGATTGCACTGAATGTGTAGATTGCTCTAGGTAGCATTGACATCTTCACAATATTTGTTCTTCTAATCCATGAGCTTGGAACGTTTTTCCATTTTTTTTGTGTCTTCCTCAATTTCGTTCAACGACAGATGTTGGCGAGGATGCAGAGAAAGGAGAACCCTCCTACACTGGTGGTGGGAATGCAAGCTGGTGCAGCCACTCTGGAAAACAGTATGGAGGTTCCTCAAACAGTTGAAAATAGAGCTACCCTACGATCTAGCAATTGCACTACTGGGTATTTACCACAAAGATACAAATGTAGTGATCTGAAGGGCTATGTGCACCCTAATGTTTATAGCAGCAATGTCCACAATAGCCAAACTATGGAAAGAGCCAAGATGTCCATCAACAGATGAATGGATAAAGAAGATGCAGTATATATATACAATGGAATATTATGCAGCCATCAAAAAAAAAAAACCCGAGGGCACCTGGGTGGCTCAGATGGTTGAGCGTCTGCCTTCAGCTCAGGTCATGATCCCAGCGTCCTGGGATCAAGTCCCGCATCAGGCTCCCTGCTCAGTGCAGAGCCTGCTTCTCCCTCTCCCTCTGCCATTTCCTCTGCTTGTGCTCTCTGGCTCTATCTCTCTGTCAAATAAATAAATAAAATCTTTAAAAAAAAAAAACAAAACCCCAAAACCTTGCCATTTGGAACTACATGGATGGAACTGGAGGGTATTATGCTAAATGAAATAAGTCAACCAGAGAAGGAAATGTATCATATGATCTCACTGATATGAGGAATTCTTAATCTCAGGAAACAAACTGAGGGTTGCTGGAGTGGGGGGAGGTGGGAGGGATGGACGCTAGGGAGCATATGTGCTATGGTGAGCACCGTGAATTGTGTAAGACTCTTGAATCACAGACCTGTACCTCTGAAACAAATAAAATATATTATACGTTTAAAAAAAAAAGATAGTAGAAAGGGAAAAATGAAGGGGCAAAACCGGAGGGGAAGACGAACCATGAGAGACTATGGATTCTGAGAAACAACCTGAGGGTTCTAGAGGGGACAGGGATGGGGGAAGAGTTAGCCTGGTGATGGGTATTAAAGAGGGCATGTATTGAATGGAGCACTGGGTGTTATAGCAAACAATGAATCATGGAACACTACATCAAAAACCAATGATGTAATGTATGGTGATTAACATTACATAATAAAATAAAATTAAATAAATAAAAGCAGTGGGAAACCACTAAAATTCTTAAGTCAGGGGATGGTGTATCAGATTTCATTTTAAATGGATAAGTTTGGTGTCACCATGAAGAATAAATAGAATCAGACTGAATCAAGGCCGGTTGAGGGAGCCCAGGCTGTGGTCCAAGCAAGAGATGACTATAACTTGCACCAAGACCCAGGACAATGGGAAGGAAGGCTAGACAGAAGGGGTGAGTCCTTGCAAGAGAGAGCGTTGACTTGATAGGTAGAATAGGACTGTCCAATTGACTGGACATGAAGTATGTGAGAAAGCAAAGCATGAAGATGGATCCACCTCCTGAGACATGGAACACTGACATTTCAGGAGGTGTTTATGATTTTGGTTTCAGGTGTGTTGAATTTGTCATGCTGGTGGAAAATATAAATGGAAATATTGATTTGGCAACTGGGAATACAGGTAGGAAACTCAGAGTGCTGGTCTGGCCTGGAGAGGTGGACATGGAACTTACTTCCTAGAAAGAGGGGAAAGTGGAACGGGGTCCAGAGAGGGAGGAGAGGAATGCTCAGTAATCGCCACAGCGAGTGCAGATCCTTGAAAAGCATCAACAAAGTGAGGGGTTCTATCTACCAGACAACCTGTTATTCAAAACGTCCTCTTGCTGGGCTGGATTCTCCCCTCAACTTTTACCCTTCAATTGTTTGATTTGAGAGTTCACTTCCTTTTCACACAACCACATTCCTGCAGACATTTTTTTGAGCTATCAGAGAATATAGGTACATCCTGCTTAGATAATATCTCTTATTAAAGCAAGAGGTAAACGTTTCTAGGTTCGAGTACAGGGGAGAAGAAGTAGGGTGAAGGGGAAGAAGGGAAGCAGAGTGAGATAACACAGGAAGATGATAAATACAATGATATCAAATTAGAAAATACTGTAATTCATGGCAATTTACCTTGATACCCCTATTTTGTAATACAGCACCTCCAAATAGAAAATTCAATTCTTTAATATACCTCCAAGATATTTCAAGTTACAAGAACAACAATTTCACCTATAAAATATAGAAAATTGACCCAAAGGTTAATTTGGATTGAGTGTTGTATAGATAAGGCTGAATATAGATAAGGTTAAATTTTCCACTTCTTTTCTTTATTTAAATGACTCCAGTGATCAGAAGGAAGAGTATTTTTCTTAAAGAATATGTTTATACAGTGCCTCACAAATGAATTTTTCATTCATGTTCTCATTCAATGATGAGATGATAGGCATTGCAAAAATAAAAAGTTGAACAGGAATGATAACTATCTTCATTGTTTACAATATTCAAGATAAATATGCTAGATATTGTACATTGGTGCAATAATACCCATGTTAACCAATGTGGCTAATATTTGTTGCATGCCTATCATGTGTTAAATGTTTTGTTTGACCTCCGGATTGTAGCAGCAAACAAGATAGACAAGGATCCTGGACTCAAGTTTACCTTCTAAACAAAGAGCTTTGGGAGCAGATAGAAGAGAGTAGATGCTGGCTAATTTGAATTGAAAGGTAAAGGGAGATGTGTTCTCTTGGGCTAAGGAAGTGGTTGGAGAAATTGGAGAAGGCTGGTTAGCCAAGGCAACATGTGCTTTGAAGTTTGACAGCTAAAGAGGAATTCACCAGCTAATGGGAGAGGAGGACATGGAAACCAGGACACAGAACAAAACAACAATGCAGAGGTGAGAAAGTACCTAACATCTTCAGAGAATGGGAAATCAACTGACACAGCTAAGGCATTGGAGATTGAGACCAAGTTCTGAATAATATTAAGTGCCTCGCAGAGGGATTTAGAAGACTCCAAGTATTTCTAATCAACCAGAAAAGAATTTTTTTTAAAAAAAATCTGTTAATAGCCATAGATAACAGAACATTCAGCATATCATGGATTACTTGATTAATCAGTATAACCCATACTCAATCTCGATAATAAGCGATTAAAATAAGTAAAATGGGTTCATGCTGTGGAACAAGATTTATTCTTTAACTAAAAAGTTCTGGCTCGTGATCAATTATACCAGAGTCTCCATCCCCAGAGTTCTAAGGCCTGGAGACAGTCTGGTCTTGTCTACATCTATAAGGTCAACATGGATGACCACTTTAGTCCCTCTAGGACTCAGGATTTTTATGATTGTGAGATCTTGCTACGCATTGAAATGACAAGCTAAAAATAGATTGCTGCAGTAAAACTAAAACAATAAAAGGATTTAATTTCATAATCATGTCCACAGTCATAGCTCTTTTAAAAACCATGGCTTTTGAAGAACCTTGGAAGAAGACAAAAATAAGATCTCTTTTATGGTTCCCCAACTAATTATTTTATCAGCCATCTAACAACACAGCCTCAAGTTTCTATAATACACTTGCTAAACTTTAATTAATATAAGCCCTTTACCATTATTCTCATAATGAAAGATAACACTATTGTCATATATCAAACAACAGAAAATTAATTTTTTTGTCACTGCTTTCTCTAAGAGCAAATATCATATTTCTTTCAAAGTAGAATATTTATTTGGGAGTCATTTTACAGCTACAGATAGCCATAATCTTTCTTCAAAATGATGAATTTCAAAGGCCAAGACTCATATGATAAAATCCCACTATATAATTTAATGATCTAGAAGAAGTTCGACCATCATTGAATTTATAGACTCTTTGTGTATTAAGAAGCAGACATGAGCTCAGACTTTGCTAGTGATGAATAGGTACAGGGGCATGAACAGCAACTATTCATTCAAGGCCAGAGTCTCCTCAAATCATCCCATCTTTGGGTCAAGATGTTCATAGAAGATTACAAATTCTCTCATCGCTTATTAAAAATGTAAACACTGTAAGGTGGCAAAGCCCATAGCCAAAAAGAAAGGAAGTTTCATGGCTTCTTGTCCTTAGCCACCAGACCTCTCATGCGATGACATAAACCTGGGCATGAACTGGTTTTGAATGTGATGTAGGTAACCCTCCAAGCAGACTGTAGAGAGATCCAAGGGCACAGGTTATGGGACATCTTTCACTGTCAAAACTCCGTTCAGCGTTGATGTTTGGACCAGCATGACTAGGGCTTCAGGAAAGAACAATAGTGGGCCATAAGCAACAGTACCTGAGATCTGTTTGACATTCAGAGATACTGTGCTTTGTGCTTGGTGTTTAGAAAGCAATAATTCTACCTTTTTTTTATTATTATTCCATGATGTTTGTTTGCTTATTTGTTTGATTCTGAAAACTGATCTAGGAACAGGGTGAAAACAAAGAAATGTAACACTGCATCAAGATAAGCAGCTTATAAAAGGAAAAAAGAAAAAAACTCAGTGAATCCATTGATTTATTGCATCTACACAAGGTCAAGTTGCAAAGCACTTTGACTTTTCCTGCATACAGTGGCCAGCTTGGACCTCAAAGTGGCTCAGTCCCGGGGAGGACAATAACTTTTTAAATCTCTACAAGGGAAAGTGATCAGCATGAAAATGAAATGATCAAAGACCGAAAACCAAATGATGCCCCCCTCCAAAAATGATATTTTAAATTGCATTTGCCGCCTTATTTTTATAACATGAACAAAAGAACCTATCAGGAAGGCTAGAAAGGTAAGGAAAGCTTGGAGCAAACCTAAAGGAAAAACACAGCGAAGAGAAGGGCATATAAAATAACACAATTATTGCTCAGCAAGTGCGTGTCATTGTATTAATCTTTGTATTACAAATCAAAAGTCGGGGGGACCATGGAGTGATGTCATTTACACAATAACTCACAGGTAGTACATGCTGGGTCAAGATTCAAAAATGCAAGTGTGCCTGATGGGAAAGTCTTTATCCTTTCTCAATGTGTCACAGGGCTTCCCCATCATTGGGTCACCTGGATTTACTTCCGCTGACGGTGGTGATCCACGGGGAGGGGAGGATTTATAGAGAAGGTCCACCAAATGCAATCTCCACTTCTCACCTGTGAGATTGCGTTGGACAGGTGTCCAGTGCATGCTGCATTTCCCCCCAAGTTCTCCCTCTTTGGTGTTTCAGGCACCATCTCTGAGGTCCTCCCGGAAGCCCTTGCTCCTCAGGGATGCTTCTTCAGAGCACAGTCCGAGAGGAGTCTAGGATGAGGTGAGCAAGTATAGAAGGAATTTGCTGGCATTTAAAACACCCCAAACAGTCTATAACTTAAAACATGTTTTCTTGCTTCCAAAAGAGAAAAAAAGCAGCTCCACCTTTTCCAAGTTTGGTAACAACTTGCCATTTGCAACAATGTAGATGGATCCAGGGAGTATAATGCCAAGTGAAGTCAGTCAGTCAGAGAAAGACAAATACCATATGATTTCACTCATATGTGGAATTTAAGAAACAGAACAAATGAGCAAAAGGAAAAAGAGAGAGAGGCAAACCAAGAAACAGACTCTTCGCTCTAGAGAACAAGCTGATGGTTACCAGAGGGGAGGTGAATGGGGGATGGGTGAAACAGGTGATGGGATGAAGGAGGGCACTTAGGACGAGCATTCAGGGTGTCATATGGAAGTGTTGAATCACTATACTGGTCACCTGAAACTAATATTACACTGTATGTTAACTAACTGGAATTTAAATAAAAACTTTAAAAAATGAAATAAACTCGGAGGAAAACAGAATCCCTGTTTTTTTTTAAATAATATAAGATAATCTATTTTTAGAAAAAAGCTTAGAAAAAGCTTTAAAAATAAAAGCTTTCAGTGACACTTACTTAAAGTGGAAGGAATACACCAAAACATCAGTAGATTTTTTTTCCTCTGGGTGGGGAAAAAATGGATTTTTTTTTCACCTTTCTTCAATGTTACATTTTCTAAAATAAATCTTTATTACTTTTACACAGAAAAATAAAAACAAACTTCAACGTATGGTGATTAACATAACATAATAAAAAAAAAGTAATAGGAAAGAAGATTTTTTTTTTTTTTCTGACAAGCTTCATCCTGAAAGTACTCATTGGGGATTTTGTGATAGACCTGCCATGAGATATGGCTTTTAATATCATCCCTGACATAGATTGAGTTACGGTAGTCAATAAATTTCAGTTAGGGAGGAATTTTCCTCAAGGCTTCTTGGCAGGAATTTTGCATACTTTTCACCTTTCTTTGGAGTCCTGAACAGAACTCTTCCTTGTCTGTTTCTATCTACCACTTTCTCATTTTTGACAGAGATGCCTCAGAGACAAAAATTCAGCTGCTTCTCACCTAAGCTCTTGCAAACCATCTAAGGTAGCTCTTTTCAAATCACAGAAACATGTCTGAGGGAAGTCCAGAAGAATTCAAATTAAGGAGCAGAGAGGGAATTATCCAGATAGAAATTTAAAGAGCTGTGACAGAAATCATGTTTAAATTCTTCTTAATTTTAGAATAGTTTTAGATTTATAGAAAAATTGCAAAGAAGGGACAGAGAATTCCCACATAGCCTACATCCAGTTTCCCATGTTTTTAACCTCTTACATCAGTGTGGTATATTTATCATAATAAATGAATCAATATTGATTCATTATTATTAACTAAAGTCCATACTTGATTCAGATTTCCTTGGTTTTTACTTAATGTCCTGTTTTGTTCCAGGATCTCATCCAAGGTCCATATTATGTTAGTCATGATGTCTCTTTAGGCTCAGCTTGGCTGTGACAGTCTGTCAATTACATTGTAATCCTTTGAAAACTGGAAGAGATGAAGGGATGTTGTTCTAACTCCTTACACATGTATGAATAGCTAGATACTCCCGGGAAGGATCAGAAACTCTAAGATGTGTATAAGCTACCAATATTCATTCAAAGTGCTAAGTGCTAAGCAAAATAGAAAACAAAACAAATTTGCCAGCTTATTTACAAAAAAATGAGCATCCTATATCAATTTTAGTTGGGGGGGGAGCCCATCTGGTTGACATCCAGTGCTTTTTAACAAGAAGAATTCAGACAGGGTCCACCCCACAGGAAAAAAACAGAAATCGGCCAAATGGTCAATGTGGTAAAAGAAATTGCATATACAGTGTCATCTGGAACACAGCGCCTAGCACAATGCCTGGCACATATGTTGAATGGATGAATATAAATGAATGAACAGAGTGTTGGAAAGGACTGTGGATAGGGTCCCCCTAGAGCAGAACTTAATTTCAAAGGGTGAGACAATTCATGCGCAACGTGAAATCTACCATCAATGCTAGACCATAAACCAAACTCAGAGCACTGTGACTTTTTTATTCAAGCTTACGATTTTAAAAAGACATATGCCATGGAGTAGGAAGGGCATATCAAGAATTGCTTCTATTCACTAGTTGTGGAGACTTTATGGCAGTTAATTAAGCTCTTCAGGAGTTAGCTTTTTCACTGGTATAATGCAGATGGTCATAGTTCCCACATGGATCTGCTGAGAGAATTAAATAAGACAATATCTGATAATAAGAGGAGCTGGCCTAACAGAAACTCAACAAATGGTGATACATTATCATCTTCATCGTCATCTTCATTGACATCAACATTAAAGATGAGAAACATTCATCGTCATCTTCATTGACATCATCATTAAAGATGAGAAACATTCATTTTTGTTACTACCCAAGGGTATCGCATGCAAGGTGCTGATTCCTTTTCTAATTACCTGCTCCTCCCACCAGCTCTCTCCAGCATGATATTTTCTGAAGTGGAGACATTTTATCTTGTGATTTGTCTGGCAAATTTCTATCTTTCCTAACCATGCACCTCAAAAAGCATCTCCTTGAAAACCTTTCTCATGCCCTTCCTTTGTGCCTCGCTAGTACCAATTCATATCTCGATAGAGTTCTCATCTCAGATATTGAAATCTTGGTTCCTATCCCAGCCACGTGGCTAGGAGTTCCTGAAGAACGGGGTTGGAAACGTGTTCATTTCAGTCTGCCCAGTGCCCCGCATACCGCACAGTATCTTGGTTTTATAGGTCTGCTCTAACAAAGGACCACAAAGTTGATGGCTTTAAACAACAAAATTTATCGTGTCACAGTTCTAGAAGCTAGACATCTAAAATCATGGCACCAGCGGGGCCATGCTTCCTCTGAAGGCTCTAGAAAACAATCTTTCCAAAACTCTACAGGGCTTCTGATGTTGATGGCACTCCTTGGCATTCACTGGCTTGCGGCTGCCTCGCCCAGATCTTTGTCTATCTTCACGAGGCACCCTTCCCTCTGTGTGTCCCTGTCTGTCTCTCTTTTCCTTTTCTTATAAGGTCACCTGTCAGGTTGGCTTAACTGCCTACCTACATCTTAATGGCATCTACAAAAACTCTATTTCCAGATAAGGTCACATTCACAGATACCAGGGGTTAGGACTTCCACGTATTTATTTAGGGGACACATTTCAACCCAAAACACTAACTCGCAGTAGGTGCTCTCTGATGTCCTGATGAGGGAATGGATGGATCAATGATTAAATAAAAAATCCTACTCTCCCGATAGCCAGGTGCAGATATACAGGTGGTAGCCCATTCTTCTGTAACCACAACTATGCTTTATAATCCTGTGGTTTCTTGGCACCCACAGAATTCTGCCTTTTTAAATCCATGATTAAATAATCCCATGCTAAATCTCACAGTAATTCCCTTCCAGGGCTTCATATTTGTATCCAATTATGGAAAACCCAAGCCAGAGCCTCAAAGGCATAATTTTAAAACCACTTTTTTTTCCTTCTGACTTAGCTGCTGCAGCAGTGAGCATACTAATTGCATGAATCTCCTTTCACCTGTATAATGTTAATAACTAGGAGGCAAAACGGTCCTTTGCAAACACAACCGACTTACCGGGCCAAAGAAACTGACAATGTTTGAGACAGACATTTGCTGCTAGTTTTTCTCAATCCTTGACTTTTTAACATAGGTAATCAGCATCTTCGTTTTCTCACCTTTTCTTCTATGTTAGAGCAAAAGGACAGGAAGTACCGCAGAATATACAAAACTCTAAATCTGCTGTTATACAGGGTTCTGACCAGCATATTTCCGTTTTTCTCCTCTTGCTTCCAAGTCATAGAGAGGTGGCAGTGGCTTCCAAGTTACTGAGCTTCCATTTAGCTATTTTACCTTCTTTGCCAGCATTGGTCCTTTTCTCAACCCTTATTCACCTGCCTCTCCCAAAAAAAAAAAAAAAGTAACTGACTTTTCTTTAAGCCAGTCAATGAAGAACATACTGAGCCTACTTGCTAATATTCCTGGTTCTTCATACCACTTAGCTGTCCTGTGATGCTGAATTAGCTTATCTGCTTCCGCCTGGGAAGACATGAATAAAAAAGGCAAAAGACCCTAACATGGGGATTAAAAAAATGAGAAAATGATAAAGGCCACAGGCAACTTCACACACATTTACTCGTACTAACGAAAATAGCAAAGTGTGACATCCTTGGAAATGTTTGTCACCCTCTCCTACTGAGGTTGAGAAAGTGTGGGAGAAGTAATAGCCAGAATTTGGAAAACGAAAACATACTTCCAATGGACTCCTTCTCCAGAGTACTGGGATGTCGTTGGTTATGGTTCCACCCAACCTGGTAAAGGGAAACTGGTCCTTTGTCCAAAACATCAACAAAAGCTTAGCTCTTTCACTTAGCTGAACTTAAAAATAAATAAGATAGATAGTATATTTCTCTTCCTGGCCTTTGGCTCTTCACTCTGGAAAGTTCTTTCTTTTCCCTTATCTTCCCTGACCACATCTGAAGTAGGTGTTAGAGACTTAGCACTCCGAGGGGTTAAACATCTTTCTCAGTTAGCTTCTCGGTCAAGGGATTTGGGTACTCAAGACTTGTTCTCAGTATCAAATAATCCAACATTTGGGTCCACTGTCATAGCAGTGTAACTTACAATATAGTAGAGTTTTTATTCCATGGACTCCAATCAATTCCATGTGCCAATAGCCACACCCATGATATAGACAGATAGGTAGGTAAGTAGATAATATTCACTCTATTTTTTATCACCACCAGCTCTTACTCTCTCTTAATGCCAGGTACCATGAACTTACAAGACTTAATGGGAGAGGCACACATTTAGTATCATTAATCTGAGACATTTTGTGCAGATACAAGGTTAAGTGTATGCCACCTCCTGACTGGATTTTAACTCATAGACACCTTAACCCATTGATTTGTCCCTTATTAAAAGAATGAGTTTTAATTGACCAATTGACCATTTTCCTCGTCCTACCATTCAAGATGAAAAACACCTGCTTCTTTCTACCCTACAAGTCTCTGAAATACCTCTATTCCATTTTATTCTTGCTTGTAAACTGGCTGCCCCTCCTCTGAGCTCGTACCTTTCTAATAATGACTTGCCAAATGCAGCCAAGAGTACACATCACACAGGACAGCTTCCAACCTCTTCCACTAGACTTATACAACTTCTAAATTATGTGATTTCCCCCCAAGTTTTCAAGGGCAACGATTTCAGCAAAAATTTCACCATTGCATTACACAACTCACCATCCTTTGAGCCTTGAATAAAGTTTTTTGCCAACAGCCAAATAGCTTCACAAATTACAGATTTTTGTCATGGCAATGTCCAAATCTAAGTGCTAAGTATTGTCTCAGTCAAGATTGAGAAATCAGGCCCTAATCCTTAAAACTTAGCCCTGGAAATGACACGTTTCCATTTCAGTGGTCAAAGAAAGTCGCGTGGCCATACCTAAATTCAAAAGGAGTGGAAAAAAAAAACAAAAACATTACTCACCAGGTGCCCAAGAAAAGCATCAGAAATCAGTAGTATTCGATGAACAGTACTACGAATGTAAAACGCTTAAGAAAATTAACAGTAATTGCCTGTCATCATCTAAAATTCAGTCTACTCCGCTAATTGTTCCATTTGTCTTAATCACTGTAGCTTCATTACAATTATTTTTTTAAGGATTTATTTATTTATTTTAGAGAGAGAGATTTTGAGAGAGAGAGAGAGAGAGAGAGAGTGCACGCAGTGGGGGTGGGAGGGATGGTGGGGGGCAGTGGTTAGCACAGAGCCTGACTCGGGGCTGCTAGTTTTTTTTCAGGACTCTGAGATCACGACCTGAGCTGAAACCAAGAGTCCCACCACGCTTAACCAGCTGAGACACCCAGGCGCCCCTGTAATAATTCTTGATAGCCATTAGAGTCAGGCTCAGTTATTGATTATATTAGTTTTTTCAAAGCACCACTGTTTGGCTTTGTAGACCTGCTTTATTGTATCATTGTTTTCTGTTCTACTATATTTATAACTTTCATCTTTCTGCTTTTTACTGGATTTGATTTGCAAATATTTTTCTACATACTTCAGTTAGATACTTGGCTAACTTATTTTCAGGGTTTTTTTTAATATGTGATGTTATTTAATTTCCCTTTATGTGAAGATCTATCAGCATCCGACCATTCTTTTTTTTTTAATCTGTTAAAACTTCTCCAAATGTCTCCCAAAGTATTTTTTATTGTTCATTTATTTATTTTTTATTAACATATAATATACTATTTGTTTCAGGGGTACAGTTCTGTGATTCACCAGTCTTACACAATTCACAGCACTCACCATAGCACATACCCTTCCCAATGTCCATCACCCAGGCACCCCATCCCTCCCACCCCCCTCCACTCCAGCAACCCACCATTCTTTTTCTATCATTTTGTTCAAAATATTTTCTCACCCCAATGCGATTTCAGTTTTGATCCATGGTTATTTTAAGTATATTTGTTAATTTACAAAATTTGGTATTTTCTTTTAATTACTTATTTGTCGCTTATTTCCAGTGTGATAAGGTAAAATACTCTGAAGGGATTCGATTCTCGGTTGTTGAGACTTGCTTTTATGGCTCAACATTGTTTATTGATAAATATTCTCTCTGTTCTTGAAAAGACTATGTATTTTGCAGTTAAGCTTGCAATATATTATGTACATAAATTAGATTTTTATGATAATCACATTGTTCATATATCCTTTATAGTAATGGGGTTTTTTGTTCGTTTGCTTGCTTGTTTCTCCAATTACTGAGAGAACTGTGTTAAAATCTCAGAAAATGATTATGAATTGTTATGTTTTGTTTAGTTGTGCTTAATAAATATCTTTAATATATTTTGAAGCTCTTTTGTTACAAGCATACAAATTTAGAATGTGTAGATCTTCCTAGTAAAGTTTATCAGGTTTTTTATCATGAAATATCGCTTGATCTTTAAAAATATTTGTTCCCTAAGATCTATATTGTCTGATGTTAGCATTGTTGCACCAGCTTGCTTTTGATTAGGATTTCCATAAAATATTTTTCCATCTCTTTCTTTGCTGAATTCCAAATGTAATGTATTTCTTTTTTTTTTAATTTAAATTCAATTAACATATAATATACTATTTCTTATAAGCAGCACATGATTGTGTTTCAATGTAGTCTGAAATCTTTTCTTTTTAGGTGAAATATTTAGTTTAATCTTCATTTTAGGAAAGTTTATACGTTTGATTTTGTATGTATCATCTTATTCTTGTTGCAATTTGTCTCATCTATTCCATTTTTCTTTTTCCTTTTCCTTCTGGATTAAGTGGTTTTTTTTTTATTTTCCATTTATACCCTCTAACATCTTGCTAGTTTCGCATGATTTTACTACTGTTTTAATAGTTGCCTTGAAGATGTGAACAAATGCCCTTGGTTGATTACAGTCTACTATAAGGTTAACATTTTTATCTAATCCTACCAATTCGAGAGACTTAGAACACTTCGACCCTATTTACCTTACCCCAATTTATGTACTGTATTGTCTGTATGTAGTTTAGTCATCACAAAACATCATCATCATCACCACTATTGACTTACAAGCCAATATTCCATTAAGATTGAATTGTATGTCTAGCCTTTCTCTCACTCTTCATTCTTTTCCACATCTCCATGTTTCCTTGTGGGACCATTTTCCTTTTGCCTAAAAAACATCTATTAGTATTTTCCTTAGTGAGTGGAGGAAACACATTTTGTGTCCTATTCCACAGCCCCTTAGTTCATCTCTGATTTTAGCTCTATTTGTGCTGGAAGGTGTTTTGTTTTGTTTTCTTTGTTTGTTTGTAAAGATTTTATTTATTTATCTGATAAAGAGAGAGATAAAGTGCTCACAAGCAGGGGGGGAGGCAAAGGCATAAGAAGAAGCAGACTCACGGGTGAGCACGGAGCCCAATGTGGGCCTCCATCCCAGGACCCTGAGTTCATGATATGAGCCAAAGGCAGCTGCTTAACCGACGCAGCCACTGGGGTGCCCCTGTGCTGGAAAGTTTTTGTACACACAGACAACGTCTCATACCAAGTACCAACTATACTCTTTCAGCATCAGTGCTTTTTCTAAAGTCGAGGGAGCTGGCTCAGTGTATATGAAGAGAAGACTTGGGCAATGACCTGCTTTCATCAATTCCTGACAACTTTTTCTTTATGTAAATCAAAATAATGATATTAGGTACAGGCTGTTAGATTTTCATAACTTCCTCTTAAATTGACCCCTTTAGCTTTATGTAATGTCTCCAACAACACTTCTTGCCTTAAACTTTGTTTTGGTTCATATTTATATAAAGACATCAGTTTTCTTTTGGTTAGTATTTGCATGGTCTGTCTCTTCATTTATTTTAATTTCAGCCTCTCCATGCCTTTATATCAATTATGTTTTTTATAACAAGCATATAGGTGGGTCTCTTTAACCATTATTTTTGTGGTTTCATTATAATATATTTAGGTCCATATTCCCTCTCCGTTCTACTTGGATTTCATTGGGCTACCTAAATCTGAAGTTTGTTTTCTTTCCATGATTTCAAAAAATATTTAGCCATTATATCATCGAATATTTTCCTTTCTGCATTCTCTTTATTATCTCCTTCTGGAGCTCAAAAATATTATGTATCTTCTTACACCACTCTCTTTATATCTTAATACCTCTTTCACATTTTTAATCTCTACACCTCGGTGGACTGCAGTCTAGATAATGTCACTGGAGTTATCTTCCAGTTTACCAATTTTCTCTTCACTGGTGTCAAATCTGCTGTTTGATATATCAGTTTTTCTTTTAATTTTGTCTTGATTGTCCTATCTGGAAATTCTGTCTCATTATTTCTAAAATCTGCTTTATTTGCTATTTTATAGTTCCTTGTTCCTTTTTCATGTTTTCTTTGAGGTAAGCATGAAATGCTGATGGTTTCTGTGTGTATGTGTACGTGTGTGTGTGATCATACTAATAATTCTACAGTCTGTCGTTTCTGCTAGCTTTGCCTCATGACAGTGTATTTACTTGTCTGTCTTCTGATTTTTGTTGTGAGCTCCTCATATTCCTTGGAACTCTACCTGCTAGAAAACCTTAAAGCATAGCCCGAATTTACTTTCTGTCTGAGAACATTTATATTCACATGTTTTTTGACCACATGTGTTTGACTATGTATGGATCCAAGTCATGATCTCATAAAAGGGCTAAAATTTTGGTTTTGACTCTTCAGGAAAAACAATTTTTTCTCTCTCTCTCCACCTGCCAATGAGGTGAAGATAGTCAAGCTTCATGACTGTCTTCTTTTGCATGACAGGTTTTTCCATTTATTTATTTTTCCGATAAGGGCTTAGCCCTTTGGGATCCCAACTTGGTGCTAGTGTCTTTTATTAGATTCCCCACATTGAATAAGCCCAGGATTTACCTCAGCCATGTACTTTGTCCACTCCAAGAAATAAAAGTTCAAAGTTCCCAATGTTTGTCAAGGCCATCATCTTTTTACTGATATCAAAAGGGTATGTGTTATCTTTTTTCTTAAGTAGGTTATTAGTCATCAAGATCTTCACCTACATCCATTAATTCATTAAAATTTGCAAAATAATGGTATTTGTATGCGATCATTCCTTTCTCATTGTTTAGCTGTAACATTTCTATAAAGAGAACATTCACCTTCATCAAACCTATTTTGTTACCCTGAATAGAAAACCAAACTGTAAAATGTACAAAATAAAAGTGACAATTTCATGTGTTCTTTGCATGGTGAAAGAATGAACATGCACCCACTAATATGGGGCAAACCTGTTGTTTAGGAAAAGGCTAGTATTCCTTCAGTACCATTTTCAGCCATTAGTACATTCTTTGTACTTGGTGGCTGCTCTCTGATGAACTTGACACCTTTGACATATATATGAATTGCAAAGTGATGCCAATCCAAGAGTAGAAAATAATCATGGTTTTTGTAAATGCTCTCTATTCAGAGGACTCCAGTTACCTGCCATTTTACATGGAGTACAAGTTAAAGTCTTTACGCTATCCTCTATGGACCAACCTGTATGGTCTTCTACTCTAGCCCACTTGGGCCAGTTGTATTTCCTGACTCCTGTTATTTTCCACCTACTTGCTCTTCTCCAAGGACAGGAGCCTTCTTGCTATTCCTGGAATATGGCAAACACACTTGGGGTTTCACGGGCTAGTTCTTCTGCCTGGAACACACCTCTTTCTGATAATCATGTGATTAACATCCTCAAATCTTTCAAATATTTGGTCAACTGTCATCTTCACAGTGAGCCTTACCTGACCATCATACTTAAAATTGAAACTGCTCTCACCGGGCACTACTGATCCCTTTATCATGTTTCGATTTTCCACTTTCCTGTAGTATTTACAACTTTTAACATTTCATATATTACCATTTTGTACTTATTTTTATTTTCTGTCACCTCCTGGAGATAGTAAGTCCATGAGAGCTGAGATTTTCTGTCTGTTTTATTCACTATCTTCCACGTACCTAGAACAGTGCCTGGCACATGGGAAATAGTCACTCATTTAAAAAAAAGTTAAATTAATACACAAATAAATTCATGGATAATGATCATTCAGAATTAAGAATTCTGAATTGCATTAAAAACATAAGGGAGAATGAATTAAAGAAACACAAACAGGCAAAGCACACCACATTTTCCATTTTAAAGTCTGTGTTATTTGAGTTAACATGCCCCACAGACCAGGTAAAAAAGCATGGCTGCTGATCCACAAAGGACAATTTCATTTCTAAAGCCATCAAAGCAAAGGGGGAAAAAAAGTATTTCTAATAGTTTGTTGCCACAGGGGATCTCCAAAACCCAGTTTGGGTAAATCAAATCAAATTTCAGCAGCACAAGGCACCAACTATAATTCTCAGGATCTAGGGATGTTTAAGACACACTAATATGATACAAAATAAAATCCAAGCCACTGTTTGGAATAATACTCATTAAATAATATTTCAACACATTTCCCATAGCTCTTTACTTTTTCACAAAGGATTTTTTTCTGTTGCATATTCCAATTTTCTAAAAGTTTTCCTTTCTATCCCTGCCTCCCTCCGGCCCCCACTGATATGTCTGGCCAGATTAGTAAGTGGTAACCCAGGGACTTTAACAATTCAAAGGATAAATCAAAATGTCATGTGCATCTGAAGTCATCCTGGTAGCCCCTTCTCTCTTATCAGGCCCAGCAGCCCTGGGAATAGAACAGCAAGAGCCAGCCTTGTGGGGACCAGGCACGTGGATGAGTATCTAAGCCATTAGGTTGCCATGAGTAATGGCTGAGGTGCATGTTTCTGATTTGGCCTTTATTAGCATTTGAAGGGGATCATGAATTTATTTAATGTCATTTATCACCTTTACGTTCTACATTCGAGAGAAGTATATAGAATCATTGTAAATCCACGTTTCCAGGGCACTTGAGCGGCACTGTCCTTTAAGCTACCAGCTCTTGATTTCAGCTCAGGTTGTGATCTCAGGGTTATGAGATCGAGGCCCACCTCATGCTCCATGCTCAATGTAGAGACTGCTTGAGTTTCTCTCTCCCTTTCCCTCTGCCCCTCCCGCTTGTGCTTTCTCTCTCTTTCTCGTTAAAATAAATAAATATTTTTTTTTAAAAATCCACACTTCCAAGAATAGGCTTAATCTTTTAAATATCTTGTGTGAGCTGATGTCACTGCTGTGTTGAGGCTCCCCCTTGTCATATGTAGCATGGAGTTAGTTCAAGGGCCATCTCTGTTTTAGATGGGACACTTTGAAGTGGGTACTTGAGCAGCATGCTATAGATGATGGACTCTGAAAAACAAACTGAGGGTTCTAGAGGGGAGGGGGGTAGGGGGATGGGTTAGCCCGGTGATGGGTATTAAAGAGGGCACGTTCTGCATGGAGCACTGGGTGTTATGAACAAACAATGAATCATGGAACACTGCACCAAAAACTAATGATGTAATATATGGTGATTAACATAACAATAAAAAAATTTAAAAAAGAAAAGGCAGCAAAAATAGGTGAAGGAATGCCATGGGAATGAAATAATAACTCTTGTTTCATGGAATGAGTATCAGTCCTTGCACATGGAGTGAGTGTGCCAGCACATTACTGGGGATTTTCATAAATGATTTCCTTTAAAAATAGAGAATAGGAGCATAACCCAGAATGTTGGCACGTGCAAGATGGTCTTATGTAATCTGTTACTAACATAACAAAGAGGCACCAGGAGCAGGTCTTGTTCATGTTACACTGAAAGATGAAGGTGAAAGAGAACATGGAGGTTCTTGGAAAAGAACTGAGTCACGACACCAGAAGAGTACTTTGTTCACTGCTCTGAGAACCGTCTTCTCCCCAGTACATCCCTTTCTCCACTCAGGAAGAGAAGAAGGGAGGGAGAGAGGAAAGAAGGAAAGAAGGAAGGAAACCAACTCTAATTGATCCAGGCAGCATGCGGATGTTTTACACAAATCATTTCATTTACTTTCACAGTTGCCGTGGGACATCAATATTATCATCCCCATTTCTCCCACAAAAGAACCGAGGCTCGTTGAGATGAGTGACTGGTCCAGGATCACATAACTAGTTAGTAAGAATGCTCACATTTGAATCCAGATCTGTTTGTATCCAAACCTAGACTTCTATTTCTGTTGTTCTAAGAACCATAATTTCCTCCTCCTTGCAAAGGCCAGGATGCTTGCGACCAAGTGTTATCTTCAACTGCATTCACTACTTTGACCCCTAGGTTTGCTATATTATATTATTGGGGCTTTTTTCTTATAATTGCTTCTATACCTTATTCCTTTCAAATTAATCTTGTTATACTATTTGTGTGAGTGCATTTTCGCTTACGTGTTCAGCCATCACGAGGCTCAGGGAACACTGTGAGTTTGGTCTTCCTGCTCTTGCCCAAGAGCTCCTTGAAATAACTGAAATATCAAACAAACATGGAGTATCACAGTTTTATCATGAGACATGACACGAATGGACAATATTATCTAGCACATAGGCAAATGTTGTGTTTGTAAGTAGTATGAAGAGAGTCACAATCCCTGTGTATCTCAGCCAGCCTCTTGGATTGGCATGGCAAAGCTTGGGTGAGTGTATTGCTGACATGTGCGTCATAGCTTTGGAGTGTTTTCTGAAGTTCCTCAGCATGGGCTTTCTTCTGCTTTTTCCTCAAACCTTAGTGGAGGAGCTCAGTGGTATGACTCTATCACTCAAGATAGGTCAGGTTCAACCATGGTGACAATTTTTCAGTGGCTTGAACAACAAAGGCTTATTTCTCTGCCATACTACACATCCTTCACAGGTTCACTAGGAGCTCTGTTTCCCATCACCCTACTCTTTAACCCAGGCCAACAGAGCAGCCACTATTGGAGACATTGTCCATTACTATGGTGGAGGAGAAAGGAGAGTGTGAAGAACACTGGACTTGAAGTTTCTGTCTGGATAGGGCACATGTCACCTTCACTCACATTCCTTTGGCCAAAGCAAGTCAAAGGACCACCACTATCTTCAAAGAGTGGAGGAAATATAATCCAGGCTTGTGCCCCCCAAAAAAGAACTAGAAGAATGTGGTGGACCTCATTAATGATTTCCTCACTGAGCTCACAGCCTTTGTCTTTATCCTTCTTGGCTCATGTTAGCCTCTTAGCTTTTATCCTTTTGCTGCTCTACTTGACTTGGAGCCCTGAATTAGCTTGCTTGGAGAGAGTCTAGAAGTTCAAGATCAAGGATTCAGTCTCTTCTGAGGTGTCTGTCCTTAATTTATACATGACTACCTTCTCTCTGTACCTTCACTCGGTCTTCCCTCTGTGAATGCATGTGTCTGTTGTCTCTCTCTGTGAGTCCAGACTCCCCTTCTTATAAGGACACCAGTCATATTGAGTGAAGGCTCACCCTAATGGCCTCATCTTACTTTAATCGGCTCTTTAAAGGCCCTATTCCCAAATACACCTACATTCCAAGCTACTGGGGGTTAGAACTTCAACATATGAATTTGGGGGAGACAACAATTCAGCCCTAAACTGTCCCTCACTCAGACTCATTATTCATCCTACCCAGGTGGGGATCTGCTTACCCCTCTCTGGTCCATGTTCTGTACAGGAGCTGTGAGATTGTTGTTGCACAGCATGTAGGAGAACACCTACCAGCACCACTTGGTCTAGGCTGGTACTCACTGCCTGTAGGGCCAGCAAAGCACACAGGTCTCCATTCTCCCAGCATATTGAGAAGCCGATGGAACTCAGGTGGCTGGACACACTGGCTTCCCTTTTTATGGAGCAAGTGTGAGAGCAGTCTTGCATGAGGAATAAACATTGTGACTTATGCGTTAAGTACTATGGGCTTTTGCACCAGATGTTTATAAGAGAACTAGGAAATGCCAGGAACCTAGTAACTGGAATTGCTTGGAGAGAGGGAGAGCCCTGGTGCAACTAGACTAGACTATCCTCACTGTTTACTCCATAGCAATCAGTTAGAAATACACATCTAATTCCATTCTGCCACCCAAAACATGCCAATGGTTTCACATTGCTCATAAAAATCTCTAACCATGACCTTGACCAAAGTAAGGCCTTAATCATGATCTTCAAGGCCCTGCAAGGACTGGCCCCATCCACCTCTCCAGTCTCCTCCTGAATGTCTCACCCCTTGCTCATCATGGTCCAGGCACACACTGCTCCCCTTCAATTTCCTTGAACATCTTGCATTTTCCTGCCTTGATGCCATCATGCACAGTGGTGCCTGGGCCTCAACTGCTCTTCATACTGCCAGTTCTTAGGCTTTCACTGTCACTTCCCTGTTGATTTTTAAACACTCTATTTACTAGATTCACAACACTAAGCGCTATTATAATAGTAATTATAGCTACACACACATGTGCAGACACTTGCATGTTATGTGATTTTTCTCTCCAATACTTGGTTCTCCACTATACTTCAGCATACAGTGGAACACCTGGCCCACATGTAAGCAATAAATAAGATAGGATTCGCGTGATATTTGAGATCTATGGAATCTTTTTTTAATACCATAAAATGCCATGCAAACATCAGTTGTTATTATTTCTATTAATCATCTGTGCCATACTTGCTTAAGACCATTTCCAGAATAGGAGGAGTCATGAGAAGAGAGGAAAACAGAAAAGTGAGACCAATGTTACAGATTCTCTGCTGATGCAACCACTTGCTAAGTCCTGACTCTTCCCTGTGGATAGGTCAATGAGGTCGTGTTGCCTGATAGCTAAGACATTATGGCCACACAGCTTCCTCATGACCCAACTGAAGCCAGTGGCCAATCACCACTGGCACTTGCCAGACAATGATGGCTGAAGGGAATCCACAGCTTTAGCAAGGGGCTGGAAGGAGAGGGAAGGAACAAAGATATGCAGAGTGCCTGCTGGGTGTCATTACTTCATCCAGTCCTCAGGCACAGGAGCTACATATTATGTTGCCCATTTTACTGATGAGGATACCAAACAATGTTAAGCACTCTTACATTAGAACACTCGCCCAAGATGTGGTGGAGTTAAGACCTGAACCCAGGTCTATATACTGTGAAAACCCATATTTTCCCCAGCACTTTTTGATGCCCACAATACCTAGTGACACTTTGGTTTAGAAAGCATATTCACATACGTTGTCCAAATTCATTCTCAAAATGGTCATTTCCCTAAGGCCCAGAGAAGGATCAAATCTCCATGTCTATCCTCATTCCTGCCACCTGAGTGCTCAGAGGGTCATGATCCCCCTCCAGCCTGCAGCATCTCAGATGGCCCAGATCCCAGGAGTGGGGGCCTCATTTTCCCACCCACATCACCCTAAGTGTGGTCTGCTTCCACCTCCACCATTGAGGGCTTTCTCAAATGACTGCTCAGAAGCCTCAGATCTTTCTCCAAGAGCCTTGCAAGATGCCTCTAATGGGAGAATGTTTGATGTGGGCTCAGTTGCATAACATTGAAGGGAGCTTCTCTGTGGCAGATTCCCAACTGTCCTTAGACCACCCCCCCAGGTGCCACACCACACATTAGCCAGGTCCCCCAGACTTTATAGAGAAACAGGTGCTTCAGGTGCTTCTTGAGATCAGTAAGGTTTCTTCATCTCAGACTCATGGCCAAGTTAGAATCAGTCTCCTACCCAGAGAGAGAATGGAAAGGAGGGAAGGAGACCACAGTTCACAAGATTTCTTTTTTTTTTTTTTAAGGTTTTATTTACTATTTGAGAAAGAGAAAGAGAGATAGCAAAAGAGAGAGCATGAGCAGGGGGCAGAGGGAGAAGCAGGCTCCCCACTGAGCTGGGAGCCTAATGTGGGTCTCGAGCCCAAGCACCCTGGGATCATGAGCTCAGCCAAAGGCAGTTGCTTAACTGACTGAGCCACCCAGGTGCCCCAGGAGATTTCTTTACTAGACTGAAGGAGGGCAAGTGCTTAAGAAGCAGAGCTGACATCTGCTTTCTGGATATTTGGAGGACATTCATTCATCCTCAGGGAATTGTGCCAATGGCTTCCCCTTTTAGGTCAACACTGGCACAAAAATAATCATCTTTATTAAGGTTCATGAGAGTTCAGTGTTACCAAGCTATGGTCACAAAAAGTTTCTGGCAGTCACCCTGTCTTCTCCTTTCTTTTTTGAAGAGCAGTTTATTTTGTTTTCACAATATTCTCCCCTGGTGAAAAATCTTCAACTGTATTTGTGGACATGAATCAACTAGATAATTGAGGTTTAACAAAACAGGCTTTGGACCTTGCCAAATCAATCAATAACTGAGCCTCAAGGTGTACTTTGGAATCATTTGTCTGGGTGATTCTAGCAAAAACAACAAAATCCAAGCAGATTTCAAGAAAGTTAATAAAGAACTTGAAGTGGGTATATTCATGCAACACAGAGCCAACCAAAACAAAAAATGAAATGAAATAAAGGCATGAGAACCCCAGCCCTAGCAAAAAAAAACCAATATCTCAGGCGTCTGGTGGGTTGCTCCCCTATCCTTCCACATCATTGTAATATCTACATTGTTTCAGACCCTCTTGGACTTGGCTCCCATTCCCTGCCATAAACTTGGTCTTTCTACTAAGACAAAATTTACTGTTCCCACCATCAGCCCTTGAGGCTCCTTCAATGTAACTTTTACACATCCTCTGATTTTCCAGTCTTTGGTATTTTCCAGTAACTACCCCATCTGAACTAGCTCCCTTCAAACCAAGAATCTCTGTGGATCACCTCTTCCATCCATGTGCCCTGATCAGATCACTGTGAAGCCACATTCCAGCCTTTTGGTTTACCACTTACCCATGATATGGAATGAATAAAGCTGCTTAAAATATTATATAGACCTTAGATGCCAGAAGCTATGTGAGTGACCTATGGGGGCATGGTAAGATCATGTATATTCAAATCTAGTTTTTGGAACCTGATTCTCAGTCAAGAAGTACCTCTATTTATTCCCACTCAAGGCCCGCTGTAATTTCTGGACACTGTGGAATGGAAAACTCAGACTTTGCTAGGATATATGCATAACCTAAAGACCACAGAACATTTTGCCCCAAGCCAACCATGGCTGAATTAACCACATTGTCTCCCAAGAAAGCCCTAAGACAACCTCACACAGAACACATTTGAAAGCCTGGCACTACCATTCCGTGCAACCTCTGCCTCAAGCCTGACCCAAGGCATTTTGCCCAGTGGTGTTTGAAGAGGCATTCCATAAGCAGGATCATTTTGCGTGGTCAACTCTGAGAAGGAAAGTTGGAAACTGTAGGAGCCACTTAGAAAAGCAGATCTAATTGGGAGACCTGAAATGTGGCCAGGTCAACTGGCTTCATACACCATCCCTAAGGTTCAAGGATTTTGGCTTTACTCTCATCCAACTGGCATCAGCTCATAGAATGCAGGCCACTTAGCAGCAAATCAAGGAACAGATTTACTCTCCCTGCCCCCGAAGAGGAACAGCTGCACCTGAACAAACTTGCAAGGTTAGGTTCTCATGCAGGTTCTGAAAACCTACCTCAGCCCCCATGCCTAACAAAA